>NC_067430.1:2941785-3245000 GCF_009764475.1 Pristis pectinata
CTCTGGTTGTCTGTCACTTTAATTCTCCATCCACTCCCCCTTTGACCTCTGCCTTTAGCCTCCCTCACCGTTCCAGGAAGCCCAACATAACCTCAAGGTTCACCACTTCATCTTCTGATGGGTAAACTATATCCTTCAGGATCAACCGTGGATTCAAAGGTTTCAGAGAATCATCCATTCCTGCCGTGTATCTCACATTTCCAGATTCAGTGGGTCTCTCTCCACTTCTGGTAATGGCAGAGTTCATTCATCTCCTCCAGTCAGACTTTTGGTGGTCAACCAACCATTGACACATTCTCACTGCCAGCACCACTCTCTCCAGGCACGGTAGTGTAGCAGTTAGCATAACGCTTTACAGTGCCAGTGACCCGGGTTCAATTCTGGCCGCTGTCTGTAAGGAGTTTGTACGTTCTCCCCGTGTCTGCGTGGGTTTCCTCCGGGTGCTCCGGTTTCCTCCCACATTCCAAAGACGTACGGGTTAGGAAGTTGTGGGCGTGCTGTGTTGGCGCCGGAAGCGTGGCAACACTTGCGGGCTGCCCCCAGAACACTCTACGCAAAAGATGCATTTCACTGTGTGTTTTGATGTACATGTGACTGTAAAGAAATCTTGTCTTATCTTATCCCTCATTCCATTCCGTCTCTCTTGGTGTTCCTCCTATCAAACTCTTTCACTTTTGTCCTTACGCCTCTCTCGCCTTGCACTCAACTTAACGTGATTTCTAACTCTAACTTCTGCTTTTGGTGAAAGATCATTGACCTGAAAAATCTCTGTTTCCCCTCTCCATAGCAACTCACCAAATAAACACTGTCTCCTAGTCTCTGGGTTTGTTATTTTGCTATCATGAATCTGGGGTTACCAAACCTCCAGTCAACAGAGACAGTTTTGCATTGTTTAGCACACACTTTGTGACCCCTTCAGCTCTGTTGGAGAATCCATTGCACCAAGGAGAATAATTCCTGTCTCTCCTACCTCTCCTTATCCATGGTAGAATCATAGAACCAGAGAACAGTACAGCGCAATACAGGCCCTTCGGCCCACAATGTTGTGCCAACCTTTAAAACTCGCCTAAGACTATCTAACCCCTTCCTCCTACATATCCCTCTGTTTTAAATTCCTCCATATGCTTATCTAGCAATCTCTTGAATTTGACCAATGTACCTGCCTCCATCACCATCCAGCTGTCTGGAAAATTCCTCCATCCTTTTCATTGGCTCAGCATCCTTCCTGAAGTGTGGTATCTAGAACTGGAAAAAATTCTCCATCTTTGACCGAACCAGAGTTTGATAAAAGCTTCATCATTAACTGTTTAAAAGCCCTTTTTTTATATGTGCTGCAGTCTTTAAAGATCTGTGTGCACACTGGATCATCTCCCTCTATTCATGTGCACTTTTCATGATTATGAGTTTATATTGTCTTTGTATCTCTCTTCCTTTCAAGGTGCATCACTTCACAGTTCTCTGTGTTAAATTTTCTCTGTCAGTCCATTTTAACAGCCTGCCCATGGCCTCCTGTTTTTGCTTTCTGACATATCGTTTATTGGTATTGGTATCAATATTGGTATTGGTAATATTAGTGTTACTTGTACCGAGGTCCAGTGAAAAACTTGCCTTGCGTACCGATCGTACAGATCAATTCATTACACAGTGCAGTTACACTGAGTCAGTACAGAGTGCATTGAGGTAGTACAGGTAAAAACAATGACAGTACAGAGTAAAGTGTCACAGCTTCAGAGAAAGTGCAGTGCAATAAGGTGCAAGGTCACAACAAGGTAGATCGTGAGGTCAGAGTCCATCTCACTTTCTTCCTGTATTTGTGTCATTCATTAAGAGTTTGATATATTGACAAAAGGGAAACAAAAAAGGTGGTTAAACAATGATCTTCACCAATCATCACCCACCTGGAAAAAGACTGAAATAAAATCAAAATGCTGGAAACACTCGGCAGGTCAGGCAGCATCTAATGAAGGACCTCAGATCTGAAACATTAACTCTGTTTCTCCCTCTGCAGATGCTGCCTGACCTGTTGAATGATTCCAAGATTTTCTGTACTTATTTCAGATTTCCATTACCTGCAGTTTTGCTGATTTTCATTACTGGAAAATAGATTGGATATTTTGTATTAGTCCTGCTCACTCAAGCAGATGCAGAGATTTTCTCAATCTCCCTAGCTCTATTTTCAAGCCATTATTAGGAAAGTCTGATTTAAAATCAGATGAGAATTTCCTTATGATATGGATTACCTGCCCATAGAATAGAATCATGAACACAGACAATTCATCTGGTAAATAATGGACTGGTGTTTTCCTGCATCGTTGGCAAGAACCTGGTCTTTCAGGCAATATACAAAACCAAGACAATGTCCAGTCTCCCATTTGAATGCAATGGAGAGGAGCCATTCTCCTGCTGACCAACTCAATCAATCTTTGAACCAGAATCACTGAATGAGATTACCTGCATTATCTATGGGGAGAAATAAACGGTCAACGTTTCGGGTCAAGACCCTTCACCAGAACTCTTCCCAGGTTTGTTTCCCTCCATAGATGCTGCCTGACCTGCTGAGTTCCTCCAGCAGTTTGTGTGTGTTGCTCCAGGTTCCAGCAGCTGCAGAATTTCTTGTGTCTCCTTTCTGCATCACTTGTTGGACTTTGCTGACTTATTTTATCTGTTACAATCATGATTCCACTTCAAAAATAGAAAAGTATTCTCGTGGCCTTTTCCCCATCTGCATTTCACGTTCTGTCATTTTCGATGACTTGTATACTTACTGCCAAGAACCTCCTACTCATCAAAAGGTACGTTTTTAATTTACTAGACAAGTTCTATATACGGGAGTGGTTGGTATCTGGAACATGCTGCCAGAGGAGATAGAATTACTATGTTTAACAGGCATTTAAACAGTCACTTAAGTAGGCAAAGCATAGAAGGATACAGTCCTAATACAGGCAAATGGGATTGGTGTAGATGGGCATAAAGGTCAGCATAGATGTGGTGGGCCGAAGGGCCACTTCTGTGTTGTACACCTCTATGACTCTATGACTTCTGTTGAGAAGGCAGTATAGGCAGCACCATCTCTTTGTGCACAACACAATTGTTTGTCGATGAGTAATGAAGTGTAATTGAAAAATCATTCAAGATAAGATATCTTTATTAGTCACATGTACATCTTTTGCGTAGAGTGTTCTGGAGGCAGCCCACAAGTGTTGCCACGCTTCCGGCACCAACGTAGCATGCCCACAACTTCCTAACC
Organism: Pristis pectinata; assembly: GCF_009764475.1. Lineage (NCBI taxonomy): Eukaryota > Metazoa > Chordata > Chondrichthyes > Rhinopristiformes > Pristidae > Pristis > Pristis pectinata. The sequence continues at coordinate 2,945,033 of NC_067430.1, forward strand.
CGTACGTCTTTGGAACGTGGGAGGAAACCGGAGCACCTGGAGGAAACCCATGCAGACACGGGGAGAACGTACAAACTCCTTACAGACAGTGGCCGGAATGGAACCTGGGTCGCTGGTGTTGTAATAGTGTTATGCTAACTGCTGCGCTACCATGCCTGGCGTGTATGCCTGTGCTTTTGGCAGACCACTTGTGCAGAAGGTACCACATCTACTGTCTTCCAGTCACCTGGTATTTGACCCTGCAACCCTGTGAACCCAACCTAGCCCAGACGTGCCTGATTTCCTTCTTGGTGGTGCTTTCAAAGGAAAAACCTTTCCTCATTCACATCTGATCGAGAGTGCTCCTGAAGTTCCCAGTGACAGACCCTCCAACTAAGTGTTACCTGGCTCGCTGCAAACTGATGGACAGAAGTTACGGGTGCTGCCCAGTCTCTCGACGTTAATATTTAGAGTCCTTCCTTTTGATATTTTTACATGGATAACCAGTGTGCGAGGCCATGTGAGAAGGAAGGATTAATTAGACTCTGAATGGCATAGCACAGATCTCCAGCTGTGTCGGGATTTGGGGAGGGTAGTTGGTTGGGAATTGGCACTGTTACAGGCTGTGGAAAATATCCAGAGCCAGTTGTAAGCTACTGAATACATTAAGGGACCTCTCATAAATAAATTATGAAAAATTAATTGACACTCACACATGCACACATGTGTGCAAACAAGAGGGGGTCCTAAATAAATGAACACCAATTTCCCACCGATGTCTGTCGTAAACGATTAATTTGAAGAAAGGATAATGTAACCTATAAACCAAACTGCTTGACAAGTCATCAGCTGAACAGCCTCTTTGTCAGTGACTGTGGTAAAGAACTCCCATCATTGTGATGACTACCACCAACACAGTTGAGTGCACATGGGAACTGTATGTTTTCTAAGCTGACCATATTTGTGTCAGAGGTCATCAGCTCCGTGAATCATTCATGGTCCTTTCGAGCTCCTATCGCAGCCTCTGTGGTGAACTGCCAGTTTGAGTAGCAGAGGTTTTACTCTTACTCCATTGAAGACCTTGTTACAAGCGCCTTGGGGATTGCCTGTCTGTTCCATGCATCCCATACTGTGAGCTCGCAACAGGAAACAACACTTTGGAGCAATCGGAATTGCAGAGGAAAGTGACATTGTTTATGAAGTAAAAGCACATTGAGATCTCCAAACAACTTGAGGCACATCAGGACGTTTCTCTGAAAGCTCTTCAGTCCCCTCCAGTTTGCTGTGGTCACAGGGCTACTCAGGAGATGTGGCAAGGCACAAATGGAACTCCTGTAGATCTCAAACAAATATGACAAATAATTCAGAATTACAAGTCAAGGAGGATTTAAAATCTGACTGGCCAAATGACCTCAGCTGCAAAGCCTAGTGGAGCAGACGTTCCTGAAAGATTGACTGGACTCTTGATCTTTCTGCTGCTTTGGGAACAGGGACATTTTCTTTTGCAACTAAACAAGCGAAAGTGGGTTTTACCTCAAGTAAAAAGTAACTGCAACCATTTCCAGTCCTGATGCAGGGAATCTACCCGAAACATTTACCATTTATTTGCCTCCATCAACTCCTACAAAACCTCTGAAAGTCATGGCAACACCAGGAGTCATTGACCTCTCAGGTTGGGAGTCCACTGCCTGCACCAATCCAGGGGCACACTGCAGTACAATCCCAGCAGCCAGTCATGGTCCCTTGGACCTTGCACAACATCACCACAGGAGACCGTAGCACAAGGGTGAACAGAAGGGGGAAGAGACTCAGGATGGGATCAGGGGCCACACGTGTGTGAGACATGGTAGGAGGGCCCTGACTCTGGACACTCCTTCAGGGATGGTTTAACAACACAAACGCTCTCATGAGTACGACACTCCAGTTGTCATTGCACCTCATTATATGCACACTGGTACACAAGGACTTGACTAGCCAGTGCACTGTAGTGATGGTTTCACCATGGACAAGAGACTAATAAAAATAGACATTAAAATAGATTTGTAGCTGGAAACCTAAAAGATTAGGACAGAACACATGATGAGAGGTGGGAGTTCAGATAAGATAAGATCTTTATTAGTCACATGTACATCAAAACACACAGTGAGATACATCTTTTCGTGTAGTGCTCTGGGGGCAGCCCGCAAGTGTCGCCACGCTTCCAGCGCCAACATAGCATGCCCACAACTTCCTAACCCGTACGTCTTTGGAATGTGGGAGGAAACTGGAGCACCCGGAGGGAACCCACGCAGACACGGGGAGAACGTACAAACTCCTTACAGACAGCGGCTGGAATTGAACCCGGGTCGCTGGCGCTGTAATAGCATTACGCTCACCGCTACACTACTGTGCCCGCACTGAACATTATTGTAATCTCAATTCCAAATCAATGTCTGGTAAAGTCATGTAGTCATAGAGAGATATAGCATGGAAACAGGCCCTTTGGCCCATCGAGTCTGTGCCAATCATTAACCCACATTTACAGTAATCCTACATTAATCCCATTTTTCAATCTTCCCATATTATTATTATCAACACTTCCCAGATTCTACCACTTAATAACACACTTGGGGCAATTTACAGCAACCAATTAACCTACCAACCTGCACTCCTTTGGGATGTGGGAGGTAACCAGAGCACCCAGGGGAAACCCATGTGGTCGGATGGGGAATGTGCAAAATCCACACAGACAGCGCCGGGGAGGTCAGGTTTGAACCCAGGTCTCTGGCACTGTGATGCAGCAGTTCTACTGGATGTGCCGCTCTGCCACCTCTCAGGGGAGAGGTTGAGGGAGTCCTAATGGAAGATTTTTAACACATTAACCCAGAACAGCTGTTATTAGTTCTCATCCAAGAAGGACATTGTCTCAGAGGAACAATTTGTTACCATCAAGGAATCTTTACCTTATCAATTAACTCTGCAGGCAATCACAGAAAAGACATTTGCAAACAGCCATCACAAACTTCATTACAAAGGGGATCAGGAAACTCATTTAAAGTAACTACAGCAGGTAGTGCCAGCTCTAAGTATAATGGGCAGAATCTGATCCAGTTTAAATCTCAGCAATGAATACACCTTTTACAACAATCAAAAGTTGTGCAAAAGTCTCTGGGAAATTGACCCATTCTGTACTTTACATTCTCATTATTGGTGACACCCCAGAGCCGCAGTAGTCCAGTCTGGATGGAGAACCATATTCAACAAAGCCTTCGTTACTGCATGCTCGTGGGAATGCTAATAATTAGCTCTCATGTGCTTTAAGAAGGATGATATTTTTAAAGGACTGCATCTGGCAGATAGAAGTGCAGTGACGTGGAAACACAACCAGTGCGCCATTAGACTGAGGATCTCACTGTTGCCAATGTCCATTGCAAGGTTATGACTGGGATGAGACTTTCTGAATTGACCTATGGTCAGGTTAATTCAAAGTCAAAGTTGATTTTATCGTCATCTGCACAAGTACATGTGTGCACAGGTGCAATGAAAAACTTACTTGCAGCAGCATCACAGGCACATAGCATCATAGAAGCAGCATTCACAAGAAAAACATAAATTATACACAATTTTTACAAGAAAGAACATAATTAGAACAAATAAAACAAAGCCCATTTTAGTGAAAAGTGATCAAAGTGGTCATAGTGTTGCTAAACTGTGGTGATTAAGGTTTTGCCAGTTGGTTCAAGAACTGAATGGTTGAAGGGAAGTAGCTGTTCTTGAACCTGGTGGTGTGGGACTTCAGGTTCATTGGGTTATTGATGGTTGTACTGTTGTTGGTTTGTCTGCAGTGGGCTGAGTTTACAACTCCATCTGCATTAGCTATAAATATAAATTAAAATTGGTAAATTGGTTTATTATTGTCATGAGTATCGAGGTGCAGTGAAAAACTTTGTTTTGCATGCCGTCTACACAGAACATTTCATCACATCAGTACATCGAGGTAGTACAAGGGACAGAATGTCAAATAAAGTGTTACAGTTACAGAGAAAGTGCAGTGCAGGCAGACAATAAGGTGCAAGATCATGACAAAGTAGATTGTGAGGTCAAGAGTCCATCTTATCATAAAAGGAGTCTGTTCAATAGTCTTATAACAGCAGAATAGAAGCTGTCCTTGAGCCTGGTGGTACGAGCTTTCAAACTATTGTATCTTCTGTTTGATGGGAGAGGGGAGAAGAGAGAATGTCCGGGGTGGGTGGGGTCTTTGATTATGTCGGCTGCTTTACCAAGGCAGCGAGAAGTGTAGACAGAGTCCATGGAGGGGAGGCTGGTTTCTGTGATGTGCTGAGCTGGATACACATAATGATTAGTTACCCACAAGGAAACCATACCAGACCTCATCACATCAACACATGAGAGACAGTTTGAGTTGTAGGATACATTCTATTGCCTTGCTCAGGTCAGAGTGAGGTGACAGTCTGACTGTAGACTCCCTTCAGTGGACAACTAGAGCAGTTATTCCATGCGACACCCTTCAACAATACAATACGGACTATTGTTATTTATGAGGGCACGGTGCCTCACTCCCTGCCGTGTCTTACTTAGGTTAGCGTCTCACAACTTGTAATCTTCCCTTAAACAACAACATCTGAATGATTGCTGCATGGCCCAGGGAGCCAATATAATGGCTTATATATTTTCTCAATATTCTGCACACTATTTTCGTAGCTTAAAGTGGATTACTAGCAAGAACATGTCCAAATCAACTTGATGCAACATTTTGTTAAACAGTATCAAAATGAAACTGAATAGTTACATATAATCAAATGTTGATCATGCTCCCGGGACTGAGCAGACAAGGGCATGAGGACTTCTTGTGACCCCAGGTACAGAGCAGACCTGTGCCAGATCCGATGTCCATGTCCTGCAGAGATTGATGTTCCCTCTGCTCTGCCATTGTCCTGGGTGTCCCTGTGCCTGTGAGAATGAGAACCCTCACTGTGAGCCTGCAGGCACCCCTCCTGCCTCCCTGATCTCTCAATAGTACCCTGACATTACTGTTCTTTACATGCGTGTGTAATGATGTATGTCTGTGTGCTGAGTGTCTGATGGTGTGCGTGGGAACACTCGTTTTTAGTCACAGAGCACGGAAACAGGTCCTTACCCACAGAGAGTCGGGATCACACAGCACAGTAAAAGACCCTTCGGCCCACCAAGTCTGTCTGCTATTCCTACACTAATCCCATTTTATTCTCCCCAGATTCCCATCAACTCCCCCCAGATTTCACCAGCCACCTGCACACCAGGGGGAAATCACAGTGACCAACTCACCTCCCAACCCACAGGTCTGTGGGCCGTGGGAGGAAAGCCGCGCACTCAGGGAAAACCACGTGGTGACAGGGAGAACATGCAAACTCCACGCAGACAGCAGCTGAGGTCAGGATTGAACCCGGGTTACTAGAGCTGTGAGCCAGCCATTTTGCTAGCTGCACAACTGTGCCGGACATTTTATGTGATACTGTACGTTCACATGCCAGATGTGTTCTGTGCGGATGTGGGGGTTTGGATGTGTTTGAGTGTTTCAGATGAAGACAGAATCTTTTGGAAGGAGGTAGAACTGTTGGAGCTCTCATCCTGACATACCTTGTGAGGTCACGGTATTTCTTCTACCTTGCTTCCTGCTTCTTGGAGGATCACTCCTGAAGGTCACCGCATTCCACTTTGGTATTGGCTTATTATTGTCACATGTACCAAGATCCAGTGAAAAGTTTTTGTTTGCATGCTATCATCATGCCATACAGAAGTACATCGAGGTAGTAAAAAGGAAAACAGTATGCAGAATATAGTGCTGCAGTGACAGAGAGAGGGTAGTGCAGGCAGACAAATAAAGTGCCACGATCACCTCATTAATAAAGTGATAAGGACTAATAAGGGCCATGATCATCTTTAATGTATGAGAGATCTGTTCAAGAATCTGATTACAGCGGGATAGAAGCCGTCCTTGAGCCTGGTGGTATATGCTTTCAAGCTTTTGTATCTTCTGTCTGACGGGAGAGGGGAAAAGAGAGAATGTCCGGGATGGGATAATGATTAAGGAGGTAGAGAGAGTGACGTGGTGTCATGACAACAACCTTTCATTCAATGTCAGCAAACAAAAGAGCTGGTCATTGACTTTAGGAAGGGGGGGCAATGCACATGTTCCTGTCTACATCAATGGTGCTGAGGTCAAGAGGGTTGAGAACTTCAAGTTCCTGGGAGTGAACATCACCAATAGCCTGTCCTGGTCCAACCATGTCGACACCACAGCCAAGAAAGCTCACCAGAGCCTCTACTTCCTCAGGAGGTTAAAGAAATTTGCAATGTTAGCTTTGACTCTCACCAATTCTTATCGATGCACCATAGAAAGCATCCTATCTGGATGCATCACGGCTTGGTATGGATAGATAGATATATAGATAGATAGATATTTATTTATTAGTCACATGTACACAGTGAAATGCATCTTTTGCGTAGAGTGTTCTGGGGGCAGCCCACAAGTGTTGTTAAACTTCCGCCGCCAACATAGCATGCTCACAACTTCCTAACCCGTACGTCTTTGGCATGTGGGAGGAGCACCCAGAGGAAACCCACGAAGACACAGGGAAAACATACGAACTCCTTACAGACAGTGGCCGGAATCGAACCCAGGACACTTGTGCTGGAATAGCGTTACGTTAACCGCTACACTACCGTGCAACTGATCTGCCTGTGACTGCAAGAAACTGCAGAGAGTTGTGGATACAGCCCAGCACATCACGGACACCAGCCTCCCCTCCATGGTCTCTGTTTATACCTCTCGCTGCCTCGGCGAAGCAGCCAGCATAATCAAAGACCCCACCCACCTGGCTCATTCTCTCTTCTTCCTCCCTCCCATCGAGCAGAAGATACAAAAGCCCGAAAGCACGTATCACCAGGCTCAAGGACAGTTTCTATCCAGCTGTTATAAAACTATTGAACAGTTCCCTAGTATGGTGAGATGGACTCTTAACCTCACAATCTACCTCGTTATGACCTTGCACCTTATTGTCTAAATGCACTGCACTTTCTCTGTAACTGTAACACTTTATTCTGCATTGTCATTGTTTTACCCTGTACTGCCTCAATGCACTCGGTACAAGCGACAATAATAAATAAATTCCAATTCCAATATTGATTATGTTGGCTGCTTGTTTTAGAGTGATAGATCATGGAAACAGGCCCTTCAACCCATACAGTTGGAGTCACACAGCACAGTAAAAGGCTCTTCGGCTCACTAGGTCTGTGCATCAAACACCCAGTGTAGTGTAGACGGAGTCCATGGAGGGGAGGCTGGTTTCTGTGCTGGACTGAGCTGCGTTCACAACTCTCTTCAACTTCTTGAGGTCTTGGGCAGAGCAGTTGCCATACCAAGCTGTGATGTATCCGGATAGGATGCTTTCTATGGTGCATCGATAAACAACTGGTGAGGGTCATCGGGGTAGGGGAGCTCAGGAGCACTGCATGACATGGAAATTGATGGGTTTGCACCGGCAAACATCCCGCAGATGGCAATGCAGAATGGGGGAGGGGAGACTTTTAATTTGAGAGGTCAGAAGACTTAATCCAGATTACATTAACCCAACATGTTTGTAATTATCTGCTGTGTTTGGTGGGGGTCAAACTCAAGACATGCCACCTCGACTCAGAATGAGTGCAGGGTGACTGAGGCATCACATGTGTCAAGAGGCATGGCCATGGGTGAGCAGCTCACTGCTTGGAGAAGTTCAAGAATCTATGGGCCCAACTGTGGAGTTCACTTGGTTGACGAAGGATCAAGAGAGGCGAGTGTAGTGCAGTAGGCTGTGGGGAGTGATGGGAGCAGAGTGGTGGGTCCTTGGGGAGATCTGTGAAGGATGAGGCACTGCAATGAGTCAACTATGATGCTCCACTGATCCTAAGTATCAATGTTTGCATTCCCTGCAGTGGTCCTGGCTATATCCTGGAACACTAGGCTTTACTGAATGGATAGGCTGATGTGATAATGTACCTCTCAGTCCTTGAACTGCAAACTGGCCTTAAGATTAACACCCAATCAGGTGGGTCCTGGTCACCAAGGGGATCGCCACATCTGCAATAAGGCAGCCTGTGTTTGAACAAGGTGACCCCACACCTCTCTTTTCACATCACTTTATTAGTGTTGTTACAATTAATGAAATAAACCCTGAAGCAACCTCAGGTGAATGATACTTCGCTATACACGTCTGTCCTAAATTTGGCACAATTTACAGTGGCCTTCAGCTATGGGACTTCTCAAAACATAACAAGGCCGTTCAAGCGTCTGAATGGCACAACAGGGAATCCCCTTTGGAAGTTAAGTTGCAGTCATACTGTAGAGGTCAACATGGGGGAAATGTGCACTGGAGTGTTCAGATCGTAACTCACTTAGACATGGTTAATGCTGCCAGTGAGAGAAAAAGGGAAAAAGCGTTCCGCTTCTTTTCTAAAGTAGTTGTCTGTCAGTTCGATGAGTGTACAATGGGGAATGAGAGCTTGCAGTTACTGTGTAGTTATGTGTGAAGAATGTCTGTAGCACTTCTGCCCTAAAAGATACTGAGCTAATGATGCTCTTGCCATGACTTTGACAGTAAAGATTTGTCTTTAGCAGTTGGACAGAAGTTTTTTCAAGTCATTCGGGGACATGACTATTACTGGCAAGGACAGCATTTGCTGCCCATCCCTTATTGTCCTTGAGAAAGTTGTAGAGAGGGTCATCCTTGAACCACTGCAGTCTCTCTGGTGAAGGTTCTACCACTATGCTGAATGGGTAGGGAGATCCGGGTCTTAGACCCAGCGATGATGAGGACTGCTGAGTCAGCATTGTGTGTGTGACTTGGAGGAGAATCTGCAGGAGGAGGTGTTCCTACGCAATGACTGCCCTTGTTCTTCCTGGTGAGTGAACTTGTGGATGCTGCCAAAGAAATCTTCTTGAGTTGCTACAGTGGATTTTGCAGATACTACACACTACAACCATTTTGTGTGCTAGTGATGGAGGGAATTAGCATTAAGGGTGGGGAAAGGGTGCCATTCATGAAACTGGTGTTAAGCATACTTGATCTGTGTTCATCCAGCAAGTGGAGAGTATTCCATTACACTTCTGATTTACGTGTTGTAGATTATGGAAGCACATTGGGAGAGCGAGAAGGTGCAAACATCCAGCCTCTGTCCAAATTAAGTTGGGTGAATTTTTTTTTATCCTTGCTAATAACCACCTGGTGGCGGACTTGGAAATGAGCAGGGAAATGTTGGACAGTAAGGAGTGTATAGAAGGGTCAGCACAGGACCTTGCTCGTGAAGCTTCAGTGAGGAGTGAGGCCAAGACATGGTGGATGTGGATATAGGAAGGGTTAATATGGAGGGAGAGACTTAAGGAGTTAAGAGTCCAGCAATTGAGGGGAGGGGACATAAGGTGTTCAAACTGGGACTGAAGTCGCAGAGGATGAGGGTGCTCTCAGCAGAGACACTGAGTGAAGGAAATAAGGCGTAAGCCAATCCCTGTTAAAGTTTAGCCTCAACAGAAGCAATAGCTCTAATTCCACCTCTTCCTTAATTTCCTTCAGCCTCCGGTGCCACCTGTTTTTAAACACTGTCCTTGGTTGTAAACTTCCTCAGATCTCCTTCCTTCGGCATCTGTGCAGTGGGAACCATTGGTTGTCCTTGGAACAGAGGTTTCAAGGAGACTCCCAGTTGGAGTCAATAAGTCCGCTGGTGAATCCCACAGCCTCACAAGGCTCCATGGGGAATATCTCTCCTGCTCTTTATCTTGAACACCTTACATCTCATCTTCTATCTGTAGCTGTCTTGAAAGCTAATAGTACAGAGGAAAGTGAGAATTAGCAAAAAGTAAGATTTGGTCAACTTTAATAATAAAATGAATGGCTGAAACATGTTGCCTATGCATTAATAAGTAGGAAAGGAAGTTTGCTTCACTATCAATTTTGTTTGATCCATCGTTCTAAAAGTGACTTGATGTACAAGGAAGGTTCACAGGCCCTTTATGGGATGGGGGATGGTCAGCAATGAAGCTTCACCATGTAGATTCCTGGCATGTGGGTAGACTTTCCAGAGTTCATAGGAATTAGAGATGACCTCACGGAAACATAGCAATTCTTATGAGGTTCGACGCACGAGATGCAGGGATTACGTTTCCCCTGGCTGAGGCGAACAGAACCAGGGGTCACAGTCTCAAACAAGGGTCAGCCATTCAGCACTGAGGTGTGAAGAAGTTTCTTCACCCTAAGGAAGTGAATCTTTGGAAGTGAATCTGTAGAGACTCAGTTGCTGAAGACTCAAGGCAGAAATCAGTGGATTTTCGGATATTAGGAGAATTAAAGGACATGGGGTTGGTGCAGGAAAGTGGTCCTGAGGTTAAAGAAAAATCAATCATGACCTTATTAAATGGCAGAACATACAAGAGGGATCGAATAGTTTACTCCAGCTCCAATTTTTTGTAAGGAACGCACAATGACAGTAACTAAGCTGATTGTCAAAGGACGCCTGAAGATTTTGCCAAAGATTTCTGTGAGCAGGGTGAACCAGCTTATGAGGATAAACTGTTCGGCTAACATTGACCATCCACAATGATACACCGAGCTTATAATCCTGTTATTCAAATGCCATGAATGCCACTATGTGTTGGGATCAGGCAAGACTGCACAGCATGCAAACGTTTAGGTCTTGAGGACCTCTCCTCTGGCCTCTGTTAAACTGTAGGATTAACGTTTGAGAGGACAAGTCCTCTCTAAATGTCGAACTACAGCTATCCAACCCATTATCTGCATTGGGTTATATTCATGGGAAGAACTGTTTGAATCCTTGGTCAAATGGTTTTGTTGCCTTCTGCTGCACTGCCCATAGGTGTGATCCTAGGTCCCTTATCCCCAGTTCCACTGCATTGCTCCTATTGTACTATTTCTGTGACATAAATAGCTCAGCAAAGCTGAGCTAACCATTTCCGAAATGCTACATGCTGATACGTGACAACAAGCTGCAGATAATTGTCACATTACTGAGAAAGAAGATTACTGCCAGCATTCCTGCGATGCGTATGGCATGCCTGCCCTTTGCTGCCTTCTGTGAGTGGGAAGCAATTTCTCTGCCTCAGTTTGCTCCAACATTCACACTTCTCCTTCTTCTGTTTCTGGTAACTGGAGCTTGATAGGAGGAAGACATTCTTTGTGAAAAGGTTAACTTCTCTCAGGATTGCAATTTGTGCAGAATTTATTCAGAAACTCACCGATAACGACTTGAATTTTTTTTGGAGAACCTTATTATTCAGACTTGATGTGACCATAATCAGTTGTGTGGTAGCCTAAGGCAGCTGAAGCACCCTCAGAGCCAATAAATGCAGGTTAATATACATCCCTTGAGCAAAGAAGGCTATGTGACTATGTTGCTGTTTGTGGGATCTTACTGTGTGTATTTCAAACCTTACCACAAGGTCACTACTTCAGAAGTATTTCATTCGTTTTGGGGTGATGGAGGGTTACGAAAATTGCCAAACGAAGGCAAGATCTTTTTCTTTCTTTTCAACAGTTTGTTTGATGGGTTTTCTTAGTTTCTAAGATTAGTTTCTAATCCCCTACTACTTCCTGTCCTGAAGAAGGGTCCTGACACAAAACGTTAACAGCTCGGTTTTCTCCACGGATGCTGCCTGGCCTGGTGAGTCCCTTCAACATCATTGTGTTTTTCATCCAGATTCCAGCATCTGCAGTCCTTTGTTTCTCTGCTATTTTACTGATTGTTAAAATTTCTGATGAATAAAACAAATAATTACAGTGAATCATAGTGCCAGTGTTCTCTGAATGTGGCTCTCTCAATAAAAGCTGATGTAGACTTTATAGTTTAAACAACTTAAACGGGAATGTTGCTGAGCCATATGTTCCGCTGAGTCCTGGGCTGATCTCTCGTTAGTGCTGGAGGAATTAGCTCGGGTTGGTGGAAAGGAGAGAAGAAAAGCTGTGCAGGGTGTCTGAGTTGATGCCGCCTGGTTTCCACTGGTAGGTGAGACACAGCGCTGGAGAAGCAGACTGACCCCTAACAGAATAAGACAAGTGATAATGAGCTTGCAGACACTATTGTTGAGATCTTCCTACACCTGGCTACAAACACATTACATAAGCTGGAGCAACAAACAGTCTGCTGGACAAACTCAGAGGGTCGAGAAGTGTCTGTGGGAGGAAAGGAATTGTGGATGTTTGGGATCGAAACCACAGTGGGGTAGCAGTGAGAGAGAGTCTCACAGAACTCCCAGAACTGCAGAAAAGGTTTACCAGGATGTTGCCTGGACTTGGGGGCCTGAGTTACAAGGAGAGGTTGTGTACACTAGGACTTCATTCATGGAACATAGGAGATCGAGGGGTGACCTGATAGAGGTATATAAGATCATGAGGGGCATAGACAGGGTGACAGGGTGACAGGGTCTTTTTCCCAGGGAAGGGGTGCTGAAAACAAGAGGGCATAGATTTAAGATCAGAGGCGAGAAATTTAGAAGGGACATCAGGGGCAGCTTCTTCACACAAAGGGTGGTGCGTATTTGGAATGAGCTGCCAGAAATAGTGGTTGAGGCGGGCACATTAGCAACGTCTAAAAGCCATCTAGGTAAGTACATGGATAGGAGAGGTTTAGAGGGCTATGGGCCACACGTAGCCAGATGGGACTAGCTCTCTGGGCAACACAGTCGGCATGGACAAGTTGGGTCGAAGGGCCTGTTTCTGTCCTGTAAGACTCTATGACCCTATAACTCCCATCAGAGAGAGGAGGAAAACTTCTTCAAAGTCAGTTTACCTTGAAGACACTTGGCAGTGGAGTAGTACATGGAGGCACAGGAGACTGCAGATGCTGGACTCTGAAGCAACAAATAATCTGCTGGAATAACTCAGCGGGTCAAGAAGCATCTGTGGGGGGAAAAGGGATTGTTGACAGAGTCCTGATGCAGGGCTTCGACCTGAAAATTCGATGATTCCCTTCCTCCCACAGATGCTGCTCGACCTGCTGAGTTCCTCCAGCAGACTGTTTGTTGTTTCAGATTCCAGCACCCGCCGTCTCTTGAGTCTCCACTACATAAGTTGTCTATCACAAGAAATTCTGTAGATACTGGATGTATCTGGAGCAATACACAAAAAGTGCTGGAGGAACTCAGCAGGTCAGGCAGCATCCATGGAGGGAAATAAACAGCTGACGTTTCGGGCCGAGACCCTTCATCAGGACTGGGAAGGAAGAGGGCAGAAGCCAGAATAAGAAGATAGGGGGAGGGGGAGGAGCACACGCAGGCAGGGGAGAGGTCAGTCCAGGTGAGAGGGGGAAGGCAGTAAGTGAGGGGAGGGGGGGGAGACGTAATAAGCTGCGAGGTGATAGGTAGAGGCCGAGGGCTGAAGAAGAAGGAATCCGGTAGGATAGAACGGTGGACCATGGAATAAAGGATGGGGAAGGGGAGGAGAGGAGATGAGCAGGTCATCAAGGCAGGGGAAGGGAGCCATGGAAATAAGGGAGGACAAAGGAGGGGGGGGAGAAAAAGAAGAGTTAGGGTTACTGGAAGTTAGAGAAATCGATGTTAAGATCATTAGGTTGGAAACCTGTGCTGTGTGTGTCAGGTATTGAAAGTTAATGCCAGCTCCGGTTAGACCTATTCCCTGCCGTGGGTCTTAATTTTTTATATGGATTTGAACATAATGGGTGAAATGATACTGTGGTTGAAAATACACAGAGGAGGTAACAGCCAATAGGCAGCTTGTTTGATACTCTGCCTCGAGCTACCCATTGGCTATCTCCCAATTTCACAGTGCTGATGAATTCCACCAGCACCATCCACCATCAGTGCCAAAAGCTATTACATAACCTCGGCAGGTTCTGACCACATTACCCCGTTTTGGGTGTCTTGGTGTCGCAGTTAGGAGAGCTGCTGCCTCACAGCCCCAGTGACCCAGGTTTGATCCTCAACTCAGGTCCTGTCCGTGACTATGTGAGTTTCCCCTGGGTGCTCCGGCCTCCCTCCACATCGTAAAGACAAGTGGGTTGGTAGGTTAATTGGTCTCTGTACATTGGTCCTAGTGGAGGTGGATGGTGGAATATGAGGAATATTAGTGTGGGAATGGGATTGCTGGCACAAACTCGATGGACAAATGGCCTCCTATATCATAAGAAAATATGGAATGTGGGAGTTACACTCTGCTGGCCTCTGGAATGGAATAAAGTACTGATGGATACCAGCCAGGAGCAATGAAATGTGTGAGAAACTGTCATTTATTTTGAAACAACCAGAACTGTGGGAGCAACTGTCACCCTAATAATTGTAGCTTGAAACAACTTTCTGTCCCGACTTCTGGTGACAAGGCACTGTTGCTCTGTGGGCAAAACTGCAGCTGAAATGACAGGGATGTGTAATAAGGAATAAATATCTAACCCGGCCCATCTTGTTCCCATTTCAGTATTCTCAAAAGATATCTTTGCACATCTGCTTTTCCCTGTGGAAAAGTGCATCTGGGCCCTGGGTGTATCTTTGGCAACCTTGAAGTTTGTTGCTATGGAAATTCAGTTCTATTCTTAAACAATTGCAGTGGAGAGCTTGGCACTCTGTGGCAAATCACTACCTCATTTGTAAATATTTGTTTTAATGTGTGTTGTGGTCAAGGTAGGTTGTTTGTTGGATGTGGAACGGGGCTTGAGAGATTTGCTTATTAATCAGCTGTGTGTATTTGTGGGTTACAGGCTCAAGGGAATAGACTTCACTCCATGAATGGATAGATGTTAACAGCTAACAGTCCCAATTATATATTGCATGATCTCTTCAAACATTACTTTCTGTATTTTTTAAAGCATAAAATTGATAAGTTTGAGCTGAAGAATGATTATTTCATGATATCCTTGAGGTAAACAACACACATTATAATCATTATTGGGTTAAATATTTCTATCACATTACTTCTACAGTGCTAGTAAGGATCTGGATTTGGGATATTCTCAGGACGGGCTGCCAGGTAACAATCCATCCATGGTACAGCCGACACATCTGGGCAAAGTCCTTTGTTCAACCACATGATTCTGTCCAATGTCAAGGTTTCACTTTTTTTCTTGGGCTCCTGCGATGTACAATTGTTAATCCTCCCTCTTTATGAAGGAGCAGTTCAACCAAGGCAGGCAAGGTAGTGTAGCATTTAGCGTAACGCTATTACAGCACCAGCGACCTGGGTTCAATTCCGGCCGCTGTCTGTAAGGGGTTTGTACATTCTCCCCGTGCCTGCGTGGGTTTCCTCCGGGTGCTCTGGTTTCCTCCCACATTCCAAAGACGTATGGGTTAGGAAGTTGTGGGCATGCTATGTTGGCGCCGGAAGCGTGGCGAAACTTGCGGGCTGCCCCCCGGAACACTCTACGCAGAAAAGATGCATTTCACTGTGTGTTTTGATGTACATGTGACTAATAAAGATATCTCTTATATTATTCTGCGTTCTGTTATTGTTTTCCCTTGTACTACCTCAATGCACTGATGTGATGAAACGATCTGTATGGATACAAAGTTTTTCACTGTGCCTCGGTACATGTGACAATAATAAACCAATTTACCAATTTACTTCTTTCCTATCCAAGTAGCTGTCCAATTGCCTTTTAAACATTGTAATAGTATCTGCCTCCACTATCTCTTCTGGCAGCCTCTTCGTCCAGCAGGTTAGGAAGTTGTGGGCATGCTATGTTGGTGCCGGCACGCCAGAGGAACATACCCCCCAGCCACAGCCAAGCATTGTTGCTTCCCCCACAGTGTTCCTTATATAAATCTTCAGCCATTCATTAATCAGTCACATTTATGTCTTCTTGGTGGTAGTCACCAGCTGAGCCACGTTCTCTGCTGGGAAACCTGAGGGGCTCAGGTTCAATGCTGACTTCTTCGGCAGGTCCTGTAAGAAATCTCAGGGTTGCTCTAGGCCGAGGCAGGGTCGTGATTCTCATTTCAGGTGGTCATCCTTGATGTCTGTCTATAGCTTGACTTAACAGCAGTGTGGACATTCTCAGCAACTCTTAATTTTGCAGATTTTGGTTTCCAATGTTGCAATTTACCACACCCATCCGAATGCCCCTGTGCTCACAGGTCAGGGTCAGTGTGAAGTTCATCATTTCATGGATTTGATTAGATTTTTTTGGAAACAGTGTTTGCATAGACTGAGACCAATTAGAAGCTGCTGAATATTTAATTTCTCAATGCACCTTTAAGAAGAAGACGGGATCACTTTGATATCGCTGTATTATATTAGCTGCAACTTGGCAACAATTATGAGTTTGCTCGGCACTCACAGTGCCTTATCACTTGAGTATCAGATGGCAGAGACATCAAATTCTCAGTGTATCAGCCACAGTTCAATGACAACACCATCAACTCTGAGTCAGAAGTCATTACTAGAAAGCCTTACTATAAACCCCAAGCACGTACCCTAGGCCACCGCTCAAGCCTTCACTTTAGGCGGTTACACGGAAGCCCTCTCTGTTCAAGAGAGTGTGAAGATCACACAGCATAATTCAGAGAAGAATAGTTCCCTGGCAACCCTTATCCCTAAAACCACAGCTTCCAAAAACAGATGCAGAGGAAGATGGGGGTAATCAGTAACAAGGGGAAGGGTGATACATCCAGAAAGAGGATGACCTCTTCAGACTTGCTTCAGTAGCCTGGCAGGGTCAGGCTCTTTTACATAACATCACAACAGCCCTCAGCCCTCTGATTACAACCTGCTTCAGAATTCAAGGTCTGCATTGGAACAACAGCAGCACGCTGTCTGTTGCCACTGTATACACCAGTGACCACTGAAAATATGTGGCTCAGGGGTACAGTGGACCCAGATCAAAACCCAGAATAAAAACTGCAGATGCTGGAAACACTCAGCAGGTCAGGCAGCATCTGTGGAGAAAGAAGCAGAAGTGACGTTTCAGACTGAAGGCTCTTCGTCAGAACTTCGACCTGAAACATTAACTCCGTTTCTCTTTCTGCCGATGCTTCCAGAGTGTTTCCAGCATTTTCTGTTTCTTATTTCAAATTTCCAACATCTGCAGTTTTATTTTTGATTTTCAATAGTACAGAATTGCTGAATACAACTTTTTGTTAAAATGAACTCCCATTGAATCATGCACAACAGCATTCTGGTTTGTAGTAGGATTTCTTGGGCAATCCATTTCAGGGATGCTGGGTGTGTGATAAATCTTAGGAAGAACACTGGGGAAATGTCCCCTAGCTCTACTTCAAAGACATTCCATGGGTCCATTAAATCCACCCAAAATGGCAGGCATGACCCTGGTTTCATATTTAAAATACAACCAGCACATCTATCTGAGCAGGGGCCCAAACACCCTTGACCGTTGCTACACAACCATCAGTCACCTACCGAGCAACCTCTCACCCTCACTTTGGTAAATCAGACCACCAGGCTGTGGTCTTTCTCCCTGCTTACAAACAGAAACTGAAACGGGAGGATCCAGTACAGAAAGTTGTGCAGTGCTGGTCTGAGGAAATAGATGAGCTTCTACGCGACTGCTTTGAGTCAGTGGACTGGTCCATGTTCAGAGACTCAGCTGCCAGGCTAGATGAGTATGTCACCACCATCACGGACTTTATCAGCAAGTGTGTTGAGGACTGTGTACCAAAGAGGACAATCCAGGTGTTCCCAAACCGGAAACCATGGATGAACCAGGAGATCCACTCCCTACTGAAGTCCAGGACTGTGGCGTTCAAATCAGTTGACCCTGACTGAAACAGGAAATTGAGATACGACCTCTGTAAGTCTATCAGAGATGCCATGAGACAATACCAGTCAAAACTCGAGTCCCAGACCAGCCGTCAGTTGTGGCAGGGCTTACATGTTATAATGGGCTACAAATCGCTGACAACAACACATTCCTTCCCGATGAGTTTAACACATTCTATGCACGTCTTGAACAAAAGGGGATCGGAATGTCACTGCCCATCCTGACAGCCTCCAATGCACCTGCACCCATGGTCACCGTCACAGACATTAGATTAATCTTCCGGAGAGTGAACCTACAGAAATCATCTGGCTCGGATGGTGTCCCTGGCTGTGTCCGCAGATCTGGTGTAGATTAGTTTGTGGGAGAATTTGCAGACATTTTTATCCTCTCCCTGCTTCAATCTGAGGTTCCCACTTGCTTTAAGAAAACCACTATCATCCTGGTACCAAAGAAAAACAAGGTAACATGCCTTAAGACCAGTGGCTCTGAAATCCACCATTATGAGGTGCTTTGAGAGCCTGGTCATGGCACGCATTAAATCCAGCCTTCCAGACAACCTCGACCCACTGTAATTTCCCTACTTTCAAAACAGATCTACAGTGGACACCATCTGCCTGGCCCTACACTCATCTCTGGAGCATCTGGACAGTAAAGACACCTACATTAGACTATTGTTTATTGACGACAGCTCTGCCTTCAATACTATAATTCCAAGCAAACTCATCACCAAACTCCGAGACCTGGGACTCAACACCTCCCTCTGCAACTAGATCCTTGACTTCCTGACCAACAGACCGCAATCAGTGAGGATAGGCAGCAATACCTCCGCCACGACTATCTTCAATTCTGGTGCCCCACAAAGCTACATCCTCAGCCCCCTACTCTACTCCCTGCACACTCATGACTGTGTGGCCAGATTCTGCTCTAACTCCATCTACAAGTTTGCAGATGATACCACCATAGTGGGCCATATCTCAAATAATGATGTGTCAGAGTACAGGAAGGGGATAGAGAGCCTCGTGACATGGTGTCATGACAACAAACTTTCCCTCAATGTCAGCAAAACAAAAGAGCTGGTCATTGACTTCAGGAAGGGGGTTGGTGCACATGGTCCTGTTTACATCAACGGTGCTGAGGTCAAGAGGGTTCAAGTTCCTAGGAGTGAACATCACTAATAGCCTGTCCTGGTCCAATCATGTAGACTCCACGGCCAAGAAAGATCACCACTGCCCCTACTTCCTCAAGAGGCTAAAGAAATTTGGTATGTCCCTTTTGACACCAATTTTTATCAATGCACCATAGAAAGCATCCTATCCAGATGCATCATGGCTTAGTATGGCAACTGCTCTGCCCAGGACCGCAAGAAACTGCAGAGAGTTGTGGACACAGCTCAGCACATCACGGAAACCAGCCACCCTTCCATGGACTCTGTCTCTACTTCTTGCTGCCTCAGTAAAGCAGCCAGCATAATTCCACCCACCCCGGACATTCTCTCTTCTCCCCCCTCCCATCAGGCAGAAGATACAATAACTTGAAAGCACGTACCGCCAGGCTCAAGGACAGCTTCTATCCCGCTGTTATAAGACAATTGAACGGTCCCCTAGTACGATAAGATGGACTCTTGAC
Source organism: Pristis pectinata (assembly GCF_009764475.1). NCBI lineage: Eukaryota > Metazoa > Chordata > Chondrichthyes > Rhinopristiformes > Pristidae > Pristis > Pristis pectinata. Next base: position 2,964,386 of record NC_067430.1, read on the forward strand.
CTAATAATCCACCTTGTTATGACTTTGCATTTTATCGTCTCCCTGCACTGCACTTTCTCTGTAACTGTAACACTTTATTCTGCATTCTCTATTGTTTTTACCCTGTACTACCTCAATGCACTGTGTAATGAATTGATCTGTACGATTGGTATGCAAGACAAGTTTTTCACTGTATCTCGGTACATGTGACAATAATAAACCAATTTACCAATTTCACCTGAAAGTCAGTTATCTGTGCTTCAACCTCTGGAGAGGGCTTCTGCCACAACCCTCTGGTTCAGTGATAAGGATGTTCCAGGACTGACATCAGAATCAGAATCACTCAGGTACATTATCACTGACTTATATGACATGAAATGTGTTGTTTTGCAGCAGCCATGCGGTGAAAAGTCACAAAAATTATTGTAAATTATAAAAAAGTAAATAAATAGTGCAAAAAAAAGGTAGTGTTCATGGGTTTATGGATCGGTCAGAAATCTGATGGCGGAGGGGAAGAAGCTGCTTCTGAAACATAGAGTGTGGATCTTCAGGCTCCTGTACCTCCTCCCTGATGGTAGTAACAAGACGAGGGCATGTCCCGGATGGTGAGGGTCCATAGTAATGGATGCCACCCTCTTGAAGCACTGCCTTTTGAAGATGTCCTCGATGGCGGGGAGGGTTGTGCCCGTGATGGACCTGGCTGAGTCTACAACCCTCTGCAGCCTCTTGTGATCCTCTGCATTGGAGCCTCCATACCAGGTGGTGATGCAACCAGTCAGAATGCTCTCCACTGTACATCTATAGAAATTTGTAAGAGACATCATTGACATACCAAATCTCCTCAAGTTCCTAATGAAGTAGAGCCATTGGCGTGCCTTCTTTGTGATTGTATCAATGTGTTGGGTCCAGGATAGATCCTCCGAGATGTTGATGCCCAGGAAATTGAAGATGCTCACCCTTTCCACTGCTGACTGCAGAATATTTGCAGAATTCAATTAAAATACACAAAGGAATGCCATGGAAACGTGAACGTACACACTGTGTCCATTTCGCACTTGTACTTCACTCAGTCACACCTGTACAAAAACATTGTGCCAGAATATTCAGATTTAAATGGCACATAATTTAGCTGTTGTAAAGAGATTTGCTCATAGAGTGGGTGTTTCTGCCAGTCTTAAACTAATAACAGTGTTGTCAGAGGCTCATAGCACATAAAACCTCATTAGTGTGTTAATTATTGATGTGAAATAACGTGAACTTCGTGACATTTTAAGGAGGTGTAACATTGCAGAAGAGAAGTGGTTAATGTTTGCACAATTTTCATTGCTGCTAATAACAGGGATTTAAGAAGCAAATAAACGATTGAACAATTACCAACAATTACATTTTAAGAATTAAGTGGGTTGTAATAAGCAATATATTGCAGTGGAATTGCACACAGACCATAATTATAACTGTTTGTCAGTTTCCTTAACATTTCAGTTTGTCACTTGACCTTCCAAAGCTGCTGTAAAGTTAACTAGAGGAAAAAAAATGTATTTCCCAAAAAATTACTGCACCTCATTAAAATTTTGATGTATCTGTGTTCCTGTCAGTAAATTCTGTCTCAACACCTCAAAACATGCAAAAAAGACTTTTAAAGTGGGTTAAATTTTTACCGCTTTTACAAAGGTTGGTGGAACTATTTTATATGAGCACCAAATTAACTTGCAAGGTTTAAAAAAAAATCGAATGATTTGAAAGCAGCTGAGTTCTTTCAGTTGATGGGCTGGTCTGACCCCAAACCAAATTTTTAAGAAGAGAAAGGAGTTCTTTCCATCTCCAGCTACAGGGTAACAAAGGCCTGGAGTGCTTTTCCCACTGAGATATCCTCTGCCCCTTTCAACAATGCCAAGAATGCTGTTGACTTGAACGCCAGCCATTTCTCAGTTATAAAAGAAAATGATAAGTGCCAATGCCACTTGAAGGCATATCTGGAGCAGTACTGAGGGAGACCCTCCTTGTCAGATGTGCTGTCATACAGTGGCTAAAATGAGGGCCCATCTACTCTCTTGGTTGGGTGTAAAACACCCAATAACATTCTCCAATAAAGAAAGGGGTGGGAAACTCTTGGTCCCCAACCAGAATTTAAACTTCAACCAACACAAGTAAACACATTAGCCCTTTAGTAACCTGATTTTGAGGTGGAGACCACAGCGACTGGCCCGGTGAAGAAACCAAAGTACCAGTGGCATCAATGAGATCAATGATTGGTGTCAGGTCTTATCTCAACAAGACCAGTCATTTGACATTGCCTATAGCGGAGCCTAATCTCTGTGGTGCGAGGGGTGACATTTTGAGGGAGAAATACCTTTGGCACTGGGGCTTTCACCTCATTTCTGGCCGGGTGTCCACCTTGTATCACATGATGGAATAATTCACTGCACCTTCTGCCCACTGCAACTCCCAAACGGTCAGGGACCTCAACGGGAGCAGGTGGCAATTTAAATAAATATTCTGACTTTTGCAAATCCCGCTCAAAGATCACGTCTCATTTGCCTTGAGTGGCAAATGAATGCAGAGTTGAAATCCTTTGCACTTCAACTTTTTTACGGCAAGTTATTTCTTCTCTTCCAGCCTGGACCTGTACTAACCCACTGTGTGGTGATCTAACCTATTTACAAAAGCAAGTTTATTACAAATGCTACAATACTACAACATTACAGCAAGTCACTACAAACTACAACAGTAACTAAACAGCAGCTCAGTTAAAATATTCCTATCCTGATCCAGGATGCAATTTACTTCCTGCGGTGCTCAATGGTCCTGCAACACCTCCATTGTGCCCGTGGACACTGTATGCTCTTTTTCCAGGGACACCTGGCACAAGCATACCCCCAGAAGATTGTCAGGCAGTCAGCTCAGGTGGAGCCCTCGGCTGCCTGCTTCCATGGTCACGGTTAGCTAGTGTGGCCTGGCCCAGGAGCATGGCTACCAGAACATCCTCCCCCTGACCCACCCCCGCCTCTGCCCTCGGTGATCAAACATGAACAGGGCAGGGCTAAAATTTAACCAGAAAGTGAGCGGCTGCCCCTTCAGATATGCAAATAGGGGCTGCATCCTCGCAAACACCAGATACATGTGGTTCACGGTCTGTTCCAGCCCGCAGAAGCGACATGCAGCTGGGATATCAATGTACAGGCTTAGAAACTTATTGCAGGTCACCACTCTGTGCAGCACGCTCCACCCCAGGTCTCCAATGTGAAAGGGAAGGACCTCCCCTATAGAGGGCCTTCTGTTGCGGACCCCACTAACTCCCAGGAGGAAAAACCGACTGCCACGGTGTGTCCAGATGGTTAAAGAGGGCTAGGAAGTGGAGGGTGTGGAGCAGTAACCCATGTAGGACTCTCTGACATCCATCACGGAATGGTACCGTGGGTGTCGAATGAGAGATGGCTCAAGTCTTGTTCTGTCACACCCAGTGGTGTTCTAAAACACCCTGTGGTGTTCTAACCCACCCTGTGGTTTTCTAACCCACCCACTGATTTTCTAACCCACTCTGTGGTGTTCTAATGCAACCAGTGGCGTTCCAACCCACCCAGTGGTTTTCTAACCAACTCACTGGTGTTCTAACCCACCCACTGGTGTTCTAACCCACCCTGTCGTGATCTAACCCACCCTGTGGTGTTCTAACCCACCCTGTCATGATCTAACCCACCCTGTGGTGATCTAACCCACCCTGTGGTGTTCTAACCCACCCTGTGGTGATCTAACCCACCCTGTGGTGTTCAAACCCACCTACTGGTGTTCTAACCCACCCTGTGGTGATCTAACCCACCCTGTGGTGATCTAACCCACCCTGTGGTGTTCTAACCCACCCACTGGTGATCTAACCCACCCTGTGGTGATCTAACCCACCCTGTGGTGTTCACACCCACCCTGTGGTGATCTAACCCACCCTGTGGTGTTCTAACCCACCCACTGGTGATCTAACCCACCCTGTGGTGTTCACACCCACCCAGTGGTGATCTAACCCACCCTGTGGTGTTCACATCCACCCTGTGGTGATCTAACCCACCCTGTGGTGATCTAACCCACCCTGTGGTGTTCTAACCCACCCTGTGGTGTTCTAACCCGCTGTGTGGTGTTCTAACCCACCCTGTGGTGTTCTAACCCGCTGTGTGGTGTTCTAACCCACCCTGTGGTGTTCTAACCCGCTGTGTGGTGTTCTAACCCACCCTGTGGTGTTCTAACCCGCTGTGTGGTGATCTAACTCACTGTGATCCACTTCCAGCAGAAGTCAATGAAAAATTATGAGAGGCAGAATGGTTAACTGATGTTTCCCTTCCCTGCCCCTGGGATCTGCTGATGAGGTCCCAATCGTCCATGAACACTGTGCAAGCCCTTACATTTGCAGCTGGTTATGGATGAGTGGTAAAATGCTTCTGTGCAGAATTTACCGTTGAAGGACTCAGATTTAAAATAGAACACTGGGCATTCAGAGGCCAAATATAGTGTGTGCCCCAATTATTGATCTGGTTGAGATCAAAGTACTGTCGGATGGAGTGTGAACTTATCCGACCTCGGAGCCACATCTGTGTTGACCCTCTCACCAGACAACAGGGACTGCACTTTCAGTGGATTTGAAGCATTTTTATCATTTAAATGCAGAAAAAAGTGAAATAATTGTAATTCAAAAATCAGATGAGAAGGTCAGCCTACGTCTATATAAGGAGGAGAGAGCTGAATTGTTTATAGCTGTCTGCCAGCTCTGTGCATTGATTACTGCTTATATAATCACTCCTTACAACAAACAGATAATCTAAGTACTGTATTTGGTTGGATATTTTCATTTTTTATGTAACTACGCTGTAGAAATGTAGATCTTATAGGGTTAATGCAGACTATAATTATTTCATTAAGAACTGTATCTAGGGGTCTTTCCAATTAATTCATATATTTCAAATTCGTTTCAAGAGCTAGTATTTGTAAAATATGCATGACTCTTTTTTAACAAGACCCTGGGTAGTATAATGATCTTCCCACTTTCATGGATTTTCTATATTTTTTTCCAGAAGGCAAAATGACAACTTAACAGAAAGCAAGAGATTAAAACCAGCAAATTTAAATTATACATGAAGGCTGTCATGATTCCAACATCGATGTGAGAATACATCTTCATTAGAAGCTTTGCTCGAAGGGTACTGGAGGAGAGGCAAGCTCCTGTACATTTTGCCGTTTTCTAGGTTTGCAGCTCCTACAAAGCGATGTAACTGGAAGCTGACACTCAGTAAGATATTATTTTTAAGTTTCTCCCCATCTGTCATTCATGGGCTCAAGGTGAAGGTTAGCCTTGCAATGTCTTGTAACCTTTCAACGGGACGAGCAGGTGGCTAACCTTCAAGTGTGAGCCCAAGGGCAAGTTATCCACAGTTCACACTCTGAAGCCTGCTCCCTGGGAATTATTCAACAATCATTTGAATTTGTGCAGCACTTTCAGCCGAGTTAAGGCGCTTCCCACAAGTGTTGGCAAACAAAATTTGACAGTGAGTCACATAAAAGGATATTAGGACAGGTGACCGAAATCCTGGTCAAAGACGTGGGCTTTGTGGATTCCTTTAAAGGGAGAGAGACAGGAAGGTTTAAGCTCTGGATATTAGGGGTTAGGCAGGTGAAGGTGTGACTGGAAGTTGAGGAGTGATTAAATGCAAGGGCCAGAACGGAATGTGTACAGTGATGATGGTCACCTGTAGAGATTCACTGATTCACAGAGTTATATTGAATGGAAACAGGCCCTTTGGCCCAACTCTTCCATGCCAACCAAGATGCCTATCTACGTTAATCATATTTGCCTGCATTTGGCCCTATATCTTGCTGAACCTTTCCTTTCTATGTAGCTGTCCACATGTCTTTTAAACATCGTAATTGTACTCTACCACTTCCTCTGGCAGCTCGTTCCATATACCCACCATCCCCTGTGTGAAAAATTTGCCCCTCAGATCCGCTTTAAACCTTTCCCCTCTTGCCTTAAGTTATGCCTTGTAGTTTAGATTTCCCTATCCTGGGAAAAAGACATCTCACCTACCCTATCTATACCCTTATAAATGTTTAAGCCCCCATAAGGTCTCCTCTCAGCCTCCTTCTCTCCAGGGAAAACAGTCCCAGCCTATCCAATCTCTCCTCATAACTCCAGCCCTCCAGTCCAGGCGATGTTCCTGTGGATATTTTCTGCACCCTCTCTGGCTTAATCACACTCTCCTTATGGTGGGGCAAGGGGTGTCACAAAGATGGCTTGGAGTAAGGCCACAAAGGATTTGCAAACAAGGATTAACACTTTAAAATCAAGGCATTACCAGATCAGAATCGAATATTGTCAGCAAGCCCCAAGTTGATGAATGGAACAAATCAGAGGTTGGGGAAGGACTGAGAAGAGGCAGTAGGAATGTAGATGTACAGCCTGATTCTGTGCCTTCTTTGGATAAGATTTAGGTGAAAAACGGAAGAGAGCCAGGAACGGATGTTTGGGGTCTCCAGGACTAATAGAGCTGGAATTGGAAGATAAGCAACACCTAATATATAACAGCATGCTGCTATCTGGAAGTTTCCCACTGTCACACTGGAAATGCATTTTTTGATACATTTGTATGTGACACTGATTTGTTTCTCCTCTGACACAATATCTTGTTTTCCTCAATGCACAACCTCTTAATGAACTGGGAATAAAATCAACTCCTGATGGAAGGGGAAGGGTTTGAACAAAACCACTCTTTGTTGAAACAGAAATTCGAACCAAATCTACCCTTTTTGACATTTGCAGGATAATGTTGCTTGAGGAATGTACCACTTATTGGGAATGAATATTATTCCATCAACAGATTGTAGGCCCTTCATTAACATATTTAAGGGTGCTGTTGTCTGCTTTAAGCATCCAGTAGGAAGTCTAACAACTGGTTCCATTTAATCCAGTAATGGGGCTCACTCCTGTTTGATTTGTGAACAAGTCACTCCAGTGAAGTGGTTCATTTTGCACCCATTTTACATATAAATGAACAAAAAGAGTCTCAGATTTATCAAGTAAGGTGAATTAAAATTAGACCAACGTGTAGAATCTGAAGGGCATGTTAAGGGGAATCTTTTCAGTCAAAGGTTAAGAGAATTGTAAAATAAATAATCGGAGACAGGCACAGACTCAACTCATGAGGGCTGGGTGGAATGGAGACTCTGTAGGTGATAGTGCTGGAGCTGGAAGGTGAGTGCATTACTGAGGACAGCCTCATTGGGGTTAAATTTCGAGGAAGGGACAAATTTTGCCTGTCAGTGGATGTGGCAGGACAATGTCCACACAACTGAATTTATAATACGGTCCAACCAGGAAAGTTTGTCAATTTAAATTCAGTTTAAAAATAAATCTGGAAACAATAAGCTGGTCTCAAGAAAAAATGACCAAGAAGCTGTTTGGATTGTCAACTATTTACTAATTCCCTTCAGGAAGGAGACATCCTGTTCTTAACCTGGTCTGCTCTTTATGTGAGTCCAGTCCCAAACAAACCTGGCTGATTCTTGAATGCCCTCTGATTGGTCTAACAAGTGACTCATTCAAGGATGGAACACTGTGGTTGAAGAGGGTTCAGCACCTTCTCTGGGGACTGCAGGGCTGGTCAATGTGTGTGGCTCTGACAAAAATGTCCATGTCCTCAAGAATGAATGAAACAGAAACACAGAGGTAGTTTTGGTGGTCTTGAGAAGAAATGTCAGATCATCTGCCCATTATACATGGAAGACAGAGGAAATTAAACTCAGGGGAATTGTATAAAGGATAAATGATACGATATTGCCTGTTCCAAAGCTACAACTACCCCCATTGCCACAGCTGGAGGTGGATGGTGATTCTTTCTGATGCAAATAAGCTGTTCAGATTATTTTGGGCCTTCCAAGTTATCACGACTGACAATTTGACAAGTTATTAGTCATATCACTGCTGACGTGCTCAAATTGACAAGTTTCTATTGTAATGTCCAGAGCTGCGTAGGGAATCCTTTCTTTTCTCCTGGGCACGGACAGCTTGTGTGGACTCAACAGAATCTCCAGATGAAGCTAAAAATACTGCCAACAATTTCTCTCTCCTCTCCTTGGCGTCAAAACGTACTTTGACTGCAGTTATGATTTTATAGCCTGTAATGATTGCAGCTGCCCCTGTAGGGCAATGAGGAACTGGGATTAACAAATCAACTTCAGGCCTTTCTTCCCATTTTTATGATTCCTCTACTATTCAACCAGGGCTAGTTTCAATTATGTGCTCTTTATGCTAATTGGGAGATGCTGCATTTTGAAACAGTTACAGGAAATTGCTAATAAAAATTCTAAAGCGTAGACTTTATGCACAATTTTTTGCTTTAATTATGTTTCCAGCCAGGCTTCCAAACATTACACATTGCTAATTATGAAATATAAAACCTGTTAAGTATCAGATGTGAATACAACTACTATCTCAGTGTGCCATACATTTAAGGAATGAAAGTCGGTACTGGAAAGATATTGGCCAGTCGTATTGTTGATTGGATATCAGGGGATTTCACTACCCCACTTTGATAAATGATGAAATCATCATTCCTTTACCTGGGGGATAGAAGGAATAATAGATTTCAAACTGGGATGAACGATTGTGGTTTTTCTTTTTTCTTTATTATCTTTTGTTCTCTCTTGATGTTGGCAAGATTCTGAGGTTTATCTGAAGCCTGCCTTTAAAGATTTGAGGCAAGGAGACAGTCTTGAAGGTGCATAAGAATCAGGGAAAACAGCACTCGTGGGACTGGAGGAACCAGGTCCACCGTTCTCCGATCTCTTTTCTCCAGCCAGCCACCAAAAAAAGGGAAGGAAACTCGATCAATGGCGGATTGTTTAACTGAGGTAAAATACTCACCAGCAGTTTGGTTACGAAGGTTGGAGGAAGCGACAAGAACCGACTGTTTAAGGGAAATTAGAAGTGAATTTTAATTACGTGTGAGCTGAGAGTTAAATGTGCATTTTCAGGAATTTCTGGCATTGCAGAAAGAAATTCCAGTTAGAAGCTTTTGTCTAAGCAAAGTGGCAGATCAGAGAACCAAAGATCACAACAGGAGCTCACAATCACAGCAGTTACACTGTCCTTTCAATAATTCATTTCTCTGCTCTGTTTTAGTTTCACCATTCTCTGATTGTCACACAGCCTGAACTCACTGTCAGCCCTCTCTACACTGGTTCATTCTGAAATAACTTATCCTCAGTGTTCCTTGAGCAATCAGTGGTCATGCTCTTGCTTCTCGGAGGAGGCAAGTGTCTGTTTAACACAGAATATCCATGGGGAAGTTGATCCAACATAGACCATGGCTTCCAACACCACAGCAACGACACCATGTATCTTACTCCAGCACCCATCAATCTTTCATTGACCATATCTCCAAATCCACCCACTCCGGCCTCACTGTTTGGCCTCATGATGTTCTCCCAGTGGGTTCCACTGGCATGGTCAGCTTGTAGTGGAGATGGTGTGAGGAACCGGCACCTGTTCCTGGGGTAATGGGATGATGTTTGTGCCCCTTGCAGCATCACTGGGTTTCCTTGCCTTCTGAATGATTCAATATTTCTCTCTGGTTCACACCCTCAATCCCCTCTCAGTCACTGCTTCATTCCTCTCTGAAGGCTGGCACAGTGCCCAGCTGGTAGAACTGCCGCCGTGTAGCTCCAGTGACCCAAGTGCTGTCTGTGTGGAGTTTTCACGTTCTTCCTGTAACTGCATGGGTTTCCTCCCACATCCCAAAGACATTGGCCTCCGTAAATTGCCCCTAGTGTGGAGGTGAGTCTGGGGGGAGCTGATGGAAATGTGGGTAAAGTAGAAGAGGATTAGTGTACAATTAGTGTAAGTGGGTAGTTGATGGTCGGTAGGGACTCAAGTGAACCAAAGGACCTATTTCTGTGCAGTATAAATACATGACTCCTGCTCTTCCTCACTCCCCTCCTGATCTCTCCCTCATCCCTGACTGATCACTTCACCATGTGATTATTCCTTCTCTTGGTCAGCTTTGACTGGAGAAATCCAACACATATTTACTGGGAATATTTCCTGCTCTAGTTTGTGCTAACGCCTCCTCCTATGAGTGCACAAATTTATCACCATTTTATGACACTACTGTTTGCTTATTGACAATTGGTGAGTTTGGGCAGAATGTGCAAATCACTGGAATTTATTAATTTAATTACGGAACTTTTTTTTCCAATTAGTCAGTCTACCCCTTCAATATTCACCATAACAGGCCCTACCAAGTGGAAGCAAATAGTTGGGTTCCTTTTCACCAAGAGGATCCAATGTTTGAACTCCAACTACAGAAAATTGCTTCCAACTTTGAAATTTTCTCAGGGTATTTCACATTAAAAATGCAATTCATGAGAAGCATTTCAAATTCCAAATCTCTTATGTCAAAGTTTGCATACACTGAATATTTTGGGTTTGAGACACACAGACCAGGGAGATACACTGACAGGATGATATCCGTGGTTATCAGGGATTTATAGAGGGATCTTGATCAGCTGGGTATGTGGGCCGAGGCATGGCAAATGGACCAAATGGATAAGTGCGAGGTGTTGCATTTTGGGAAGACAAATGAGGGTGAGATTTTCACAGTGAATAGTAAGGCCCTGGGGATTGTCGTGGAACAGAGGGACATTGGAGTACAAGTACATGGTTTCCTGAAAGTGATGTCGCAGGTAGACAGGGTGGTGAAGAAGGCTTTTGGCACCCTGACGTTCATCAGTCAAGGCACTGAGTAAAGAAGTTGGGAGGTTATGTTGCAGTTCTAAAAGACATTGGTAATGCCATATTTGGAATATTTTGTTCCGTTTTGGTCACCCTACTATTGGAAAGATGCCATTAGGTTGGCAAGAGTGCAGAGGAGAATTACAAGGATGTTGTCAGGACTTGAGGGACTTAGTTGTGGAGAAAAGTTGAGCAGGTTGGGACTTTGTTCATTGGAGTGTAGGAGAATGAGGGGTGATCTCATAGAGGTGCATAAAATCATGAGGGGCATAGCTGGGTCAACGTGCATGGTCTGTTTCCCAAGGTTGGTGAATCAAGAACTTGAAGGCATAGGTTCAGGGTGAGAGGGAGAGATTAAATAGGAACCTGAGGGGCAACATTTTCACCCAGAACATGGTCTGTACATGGAATGAGCTGCCAGAGGAAGTGTTTGAGGCAGGTACATTAGCAACATTTAAAAGGCACTTGGACAGGTAAATGGACAGCAAAGGTTTGGAGGGATATGGGCCACACACGGGCAAATGGGACTACTTTAGATGGGAATCTTGGTCAGCATGAACCAGTTGGACCGAAGGCCCTGTTTCCGAGCTGTATGACTCTGTATATTGGAGCAACACACAAAAGGCCAGAGGAACTCAATGGGCACACTTACTGGAGAGATATGTTGGCTGGGCAGATACACTGACTGGGAGACACACAGACCGGGGAGATACTTTGAATGGGGAGATGCATGTGCATTTTTTTTCGATATTAGGTTGCACTACACAAATTTATAAAAGGGAAACAAGGATAACAAAGAGAATAACAGATAATCGAGTGCTTTGGAAAATTATATTGGAACACAGAGGGCAAGGCACAGAGAGTCAGTCAAGTGAATGCTGCAGTAATTTGACTCAGCAAGCCATACTTAACTCTGCAGTTCTATTTCTGCAAACAAGAGGCAGAGCTGTAGGCGATGGTGGAGTTGGAGAGTTAACACCGCAGGCAAGAGCGGTGGAGTGTGTGGGGATACCTTTAATATTCTGTGCACATTGGTAGGGTTCAGGCAGGAACTCAAGAGAGACAGCAGAATTGGTTACACAGAGTAACAAGATGAGAAAACATGAAGAGGGATTAAAAAGGATAACTGCATGTTCTCCATCAGCTGCCAATCGTAATTTCAGGAGCATCAGAAAACAGTTGCAATTAAAAAAAATCTGTTAATAGGATTTTTTAAAAAGCTGTTTCTCATAACCTTATCTCTCAACTGCGTTGATTCATGCTTGAATCAGATATCTAAGTGCTCTCCTCTTCACTGCTATCATACTTTTCTTCAAGTACTTCCTTTCCCCACACAATCAGCCTGCAAACAATTCCTATTCCTCACAATCCAAAGTCCACATTTTCAAATATCTTCTTCGGCAGTCCCTCACGATCAAGGATAACTTGTTCCACTTTGGTCCATGTGTCCTGGGGTGACTTATGAGGCCAATGTGGGACCTGAACACTGGGCAAGGGGTGCCTGGTGGGCAGGCAAGTTCATGAGATAACATGCTCCTTCTGCTCTTTATGATGGGCTTCTATGTGCTTCTGAGGCATGAACTCAAGGTTCTCACTCCCACCCTGAATATTCCTGCTCCCTTTGAATGGTCATGGGCCAGAGGTTCCCAGGAGGCAGGAGGAATGGTGCATTTTTCATGAAGGTTTTGAGCATTTCCTTGAATCTTTTCCTCTTTCTCTCTGATAACCTACAGAACAACAAATACCCTACTGCATGACAGTGTTGACGCTGGTACTTATATAGGACTCCACTGGAGTAAAACCTCATCATCCAGCATGCTCGTGACTTTGGTGGTGCCAGAATGGCAGATCTTCCAAACTATTGGCTGTTATTCCCATTAATGATCTAACAAACTTTCAATTCACTTCTTTTTAAACATTCACAGTATTATCAAATGAACCCAGTAGGTTTAAAGACTGTGCAGGAACAGGGTTCTGGCGAGTTGAAAAGGAGGTGTGATGTATGAACTGGGATTTTCTGAACATTGGGATTTCCGAATAGTTGGATAACAGATGCATAAGTACATATAAACTCCCTTTACTGAGAAGTAATATCACTCTTTGTTTCTATGGTACTTTGGTTCCAACTATTGAGGATTAATATTGCACACAGGTCCCGACATAGTGTAATAGCTATACCTCCTATCAGTCATAAAGAGAGAAATACCATATCGTAAACTGACTTTGTGGAGAATAAATTGCATGTATTTGATATAAGTGAAGGTATGAACATTAGTACTAGTAATCATTTTTAAGACACAGGAATTATATTGTTTCCAGGAACATGTTTTGCACTGTCATAATTTCAAATGCAATGACCACTATAGTGTTTGAGGGATTAAAAAATGCGGGATATTTACCAGTATTGCCCAGTACTCTTGACCACTGAGGGTTGCTTTGATCCCTTTGCTATAAAAGCAACTTCTTTGAAGATTTCCTGCAGTAGTTAATTTTAATGAGCTTATTGGTTAATGAGTTGACAGATGGTTGCATCAAACACAGTCATAAAACAATGGGCTTTGGGAGGCCCAATTTATACATCACACCTCTCATAAAATATTCCTGCACAATGCCACACATAATTTTTTTAACACAATGCCTGCAAGGTAAACCGATTTTTTTATATCAGTTTAAATGAGAGAAATCAGAAAGGCCATCTTCAAGGTTTGACTGGAATATATTTTAGGACTGTGTCCAGTGATGATATCGAGTATCGGGCCAGATTGAAGGACATAGATTAGAACTCCAAAGTTTTAAATGCTGAATCTGGCTGTGTTTCTGGACCTTACATTAATATGATTTGGAAGATACTCAACTTTCAGTTTAACAACTTGCCTGTTGAAAACTTTGATTTCCATTTTATGGCTGGATCCTTCTCCTGTGGTCTGTTAGGGCACATTTCTCAGTCTTGAGCATAGTCCAAGTGCTCCTCCAGTGTATAACTATACTCTTGCAGAAGGATTTAGTAAATTCCACTTTGCAGAAGCTAAGAAGAAGTGACAGGACATTGCAGAGGAATAGAATTTATTTCCACTTTACAGCAACAAAATTGAAAGCTTTATAATCCATGTAATAGAAGGACCACAAAAATGTTCAGAAACCAAAATGGAGAATTATCCCTTTACACTGGCCATTTTAAATTCATTTAATGAGAAATAAATCTGCAAATTTCATGGCTGTTTAGCATTTTCATGTTTTTAATATCATTTTGGAACATTTTTTATGAAATAACACTGTCCAAAAATAAATTTCTTTATTTCCTCCATTCTGGGCTTCTTTTCACATTTATTTCTAATGATTCGAGGGATGTAGTTAAACGGGCAGGCATTATGAAAAGACCTGTGATAAAAATGGATGTCATTATGCAAAGTTTCTGCAAATTACATCCACTACTATTCATCTCCCCACAAATCTCAACTGAATAATTCATGACCTTCTGTAAGAAAACGTTGTCTGATCTAGCCTTCGATTCCAATAGCATTGTTCAAAGATCCGCCATATAAAATATGATGTATAACAGTGACAAGAGTGGAATGCCAGCTTCATCGGAAAGAAAGACATCTCACTGCAAATAAATTTTGATTTAATTCTTTTCCTGCAATCAGTAACTTTCCAAAGACCAGGAAGAGAGAACTAAAACCTTTTTGGGCAGTTTGTTATTCTGCATACCCTAGAACTGCAACTTTATCTTGTTCAGTTTATTCATGAGAAGTTATTGGTTGGAAGTTTTTAATGACTTTGGGTGATTGGGGTTCTTCCTGAGGCTAAACTTTACGTCGCATGGAAACCAAACATCTAAACAGGAAAATGAATTTTCAGCAACACTGATGCTGGATTGCATTTTGTCTTTTAAGTTTAAGATAGCAGATAGAAGTCTACTCTGGTGGTCAATGATTTGGGAGTAGTCTCACAGGCCTCCATTTTAAAATTGGGCGCACAGCTAAAATGGAGTTTGTTGGTCATTCTCAACATCTAATACAGCCAGTATCTTTAGATAGCGGGTATCATAGTTCCAGGGTGAAAACGTCTAATACTAGGGGGCATGCACTTAAGGTGAGAGAGGGTACGTTCAAAGGAAATGCGTGCGGTAAGCTTTTTACATAAAGAGTGGTGGATGCTTGGAATGTGCTGCCAGGGGTGGTGGTGAAGGCAAAAACAATAGAGGGGTTTAAGAGGCTCTTAGATAGGCACATGGATGTGCGGAGAATGGAGGGATGTGGACATTGTGTAGGCAGAAGGGATCAGTTTAGTTAGGTGTTTAATTACTAGTTTAATTAATTTGGCACAACATCATGGGCCGAAGGGCCTGTTCCTGTGCTGTACTGTTCTATGTTCCATGTTGTATGTTCTATGATCTGTCTTAACCAAGGCACAAGGCACAGATGACCCAGCGGCGATCACATTAGAGTTTGCAGGTAGACTTTTCCACAGGGCAGCACCATGGCACAGCTACTAGCTGCCATGAATCACATTCGATCCTGATCTTCCATATTGTTTGTGGGGGAGTTTGCACGTTCTCCCTGTGACTGTGTTGGTTTCCCCTGGGTGCTCCACTTTCCTCCCACATCCTAAAGATGTACGGGTTGGTAGGTTAATTGGCCACTGTAAATTGCCCCTAGTTTGTGGGTAGGACCTTGGGGCAGTTGAAGGGATGTGGAAAGAATGAAAATAGGACCAGAATGGTCTTGATGGAGTGAAGGGCCTGATTCTGTGCTGTATGCCTCTATGATTCTTTGACTGAAGTCCTTGTAGACTGGGAGATGCAACAATGCTCCCTTGCCCGGGCTCCAGAAGGACTCTTCGTCATTGCTAGTCCGTGATGTGGATCTCTCTCAGGGCTGGCCTTCACTGTCGAACCCTATGTTCAGCTCAGAGTTGATGTTGAGAACCATTTCTAGTGACTTTGATCCAAATTATTCTATTGTATGGAGGATGCTGAGAGGCTGGAAGTGAATGTAGACAGGCTTTGTAAATGAGTAAAGACACAGCAAATTTACTATAATGTGTGAAAATGTGAGGTCAACCATTTTGGTAGAAGTAATAGAAAAGCAGAATATTTTTTAGATGATGAGATATTGGAAGATGTTGGTGTTCAGAGGGACCTGGTGTCCTTGTACATGAGGTATGAGTGGTTGACTGACACAGCAAGCAATTAGGAAATCAAAAAATATGTTGGTCTTTAATGCAAGAAGATTGAGTATAAGTTTAAAGGCATCTCAGTGCAATTGTATAAGGCATTGGTGAAATTTTATCTGGAATATTGTATAAAGACCTGGTCTTCCTCCCTGCAGAAAGATATACTTGCATTAGAGGGAGCATAACCAAGGTTCAACAGCTTGATTCCTGGGATCGGGGAGGGTTGTCTTGCAATAAGAGAGAGTTTAGAAGCATGAGAGGTGTCACACTGAAATGAATAAAATTCTGACAGGGCTTATAGGAATGATATTTTCCCTGTCTAGGCTGCCTAGGGGTTACAGTCTCAAAATTAGGTGCCGGCCATTCAGGATGAGAAGAACTTTTTTTTCACCCAGAAAGAAATAAATCTTTGGAGTTCTCCACTTAAGAAGGCTGTGGAGGCCAAGTCAAGTGTAATCAAGACAGAGGTACATAGGCTTTTACATTTCCAGAGAATCAAGGATATGGGGTCAGTGCAAGAAACCGGCACAAGGAAAAAGACCAGCCATGATCTTTTTGAATGCAGAGCGGGTCTGAAGGGCTGAATGGCCTATTCTCCCTTTTATTTCTGATCTTCTTATCACCTTTTTGATCACGTTACTACCATCAGGAAGGCAGTACAGAACCCTGAAGACCCACACTCAATATTTCAGGAACAGCTTCTTCCCCTCCACCATCAGATTTCTGAACAGTCCATGAGCCCATGAACCGTTCATTATTCCTCTTTTGCACTATTTATTTATTTTTGTAACTTATAGTAATTTTTTATGTCTTGCACTGTAGTGCTGCCACAGAACAACAAATTTCACGACATACTTCAGTGATAATAAACCTGATTCTGATATCTTATGTTTCTGTCAGCCACCCCCAACGTGAAGCCCGGCCAACTTTGAGAGGTGGTGGCTCTCGATTATATCAATGACATCCGGGAGTTAAGGTTGTCTGTATCTCACAGAGGTATCCTCCTGCCTCCACTGCTTGCTCATCCAAAATGCCTACCCATCCAACCCACCAACCACAACTCATTTTGATGCTGGGGTTTTTATAGATCTCAGCTATTCATGGATGCATCTCATTGGGACCAGCTCTCAATGCTGATCACAGCATCAGGAGATCACTTGTCTCAAATTTAGTCATTGCCATATTTTTATATCCTGATTTAGGTACAATTACAGAACAAACTAAAATATCGTCATGGTTCTGATGAGGGTATTACCATCACAGCACAATCCTTTGGAAAACTGCTACCGCAGCCTTCAATCCATTGTTGAGCTCTGGACGTGGAAGAAAAATGATATATTAAAGATTTAAAGAGCTTAAGATCAAAGTTAAAAGGAGCAATAGAGAATATGAAGGAATTAAAAAGTCAGTTGGTAAAATTTTACTTTGTAATGACATTTACAGTATTTGTTTTAGGGAAGCAGAGTTAAGGTTATACAAATAAATATTGTGCAGATGTTGGGTTAGCTTTTAGCTTCTCATCGTCATGTTCTTTTCAAAGCCACTGTTTGTATTGAAAATGTACAAACTACACAGCCTCAGATGATGAGAGCTGTTCTGAAGTAGCCAGCAGATCGAGGGTTAAAATGCAAGGAAAACAAAGGCAGATTTTCTTCAAGTCATTTTGAACCAGATGAACCTCAAAGAGCAAACACAGGCGCCTGATCTGCTCTCAAGGACATGGTCAAGGTAAGACTCGCTCTCAGAAACCTTGTCTCAGGATCCTTGCTGTCTGTCCCTGCTGAGAAGTGCCACATGTCAAGGGCAAATTGAGCAACCTTCTGTTGTTGACTTTTCATTCACTCCTGGATGGGGTAGTTTGCTCCACTGAAGCTTTGTGCACAATGGACACTTATGTCCTTACACACCCCTCCCTGCCCATTTCCTGCCATTAACATCACCTCTTTCATCATAATTTCTTCTCCAATGTTTTAGTCTTTTCTGATCTGATGAACATGGAACCACTTCTCTGTTTACTGTATTTCTTGTGGTATTTACAGCTGCTTAATTTTGAGGGAGAACCTGCTGAAATGACTTGAGGTTGCAGGGACCGTGATTCCAGTTTTGGTCAATCTATTGAAAGTTTCTTTGGCAGGGAGTTATACACACACTGCCAATTTCTGTGGAAGGGCAATCTCTGATCCTTTAAATAACACTCAATCTTCATTCGTAAAAGCCGACTCCTTCTGTAAGTGAACAATACCAGTCATGAGTGAGACTAAAGTGGTTGAAAATCTCACCAGGAATGAATTTTGCACATTGTACTACTGTTGCTTTCACCTGAGCAAGCTGAACATCAGCAAAACAGAACCAGAGTACACAATTTCTTGCACCAAATGTCCACACTTCTTCATAACCAACATCAACTCACTCTTCATAGGCTGAGGCATTAAGTATAAGAGTTGGGATATCATATTATGGTAGTGTAGCAGTTAGCGTAACGCTATTACAGTGCCAGCGACTCGGTTCAATTCTGGCCGCTACTTGTAAGGAGTTTGTACGTTCTCCCTGTGTCTGCGTGGGTTTCCTCCAGGTGCTCCGGTTTCCTCCCACATTCCAAAGACGTACGGGTTAGGAAGTTGTGGGCGTGCTATGTTGGCGCCGGAAACATGGCGACACTTGCGGGCTGCCCCCAGAACACTCTACGCAAAAGATGCATTTCACTGTGTGTTTTGATGTACATGTGACTAATAAAGGTATCTTGTTTTATCTTGTTGCAACAGTACAAAACATTGGTCTGAGCGCACTTGAAGTATTGTGTACATTTCTGGTCCCCACACTGCAGGAAGGATGCAGAAAGGTAGCAACAGAGAGACTGCAGAGGAGATCCACCAGGATGTTGCCTGGAATGGAGGGTTGTGGTTATAAGGAGAGATTATATAGGCTGGGTTTGTTCTCATGGAATGTAGGATGCTGAGGGGTGACCTTCTAGAGGTTTATAAAATTATGAGGGGCACAGGTAGGATAGAGAGTCAGAGTCTTTTTCCCAGGGTGGGGGAGTCTAGAACTAGAGGACACTGATTTAATGTGAGAGGGGAGGACATTTAAAGGAGAGCTAAGGGGTAATTTTTCACAGAGAGTGTGGTGGTTATCTGCAACAAGCTCCCAGAGCAGGTGTTCGAGCCAGATACAGTTACAACATTTAAAAGGTATTTGGACAGGTTCTTAGATTGGAAAGGCATAGAAGAATACAGGCCTAATATGTAGATGTAGGAAGGCATCAATCAGCATGGATGAGGTGGACTGAAAGGTCCAGTTTCTGTGCTGTACAATCTATAATTCTATGAGTCTCTAAGAAACATGTGCAGAATTGGTTAATGCAATTATCATCTGTGCTACTTTTTTTCTTGCATATAATGTGGACAAATTTCTAGGCCTCATATCTCTGTGAAATTTTGCCCGATGTAAATAGGATGTCATATTTTCCTGCAATAGCTTCCTTGTGAGTATTTTGGGTTTGTGGGACATTTTGAGGCCATGTGAGGAAATGCAAATGACAATTCTTTCTTTATCATTTGTCTTGCTATTTTTGTTTACTTTCATGTGAAACACATTCTTGGTATAAATAAGATGCAGAATTCTTGTCTTATTGCAAAAGAAGGTAACTCTCTGATCCAATTAAGACATTTTTTTCCATTTAATCTGAACTAAAATCTCATTCACCTTATTAAAATCTGCACATTGACAGTAAAATGTCCTTGTCCTCTTTTCCTTTTCTATTCTAATGCCAGCGCTAATCACATTACACTCACTGTTACCCAACAGTTCCTTCTTTTTCTAGGTTGTTTATTTGCTCAGCTTTCTCCCTTCGTTGATGGGAACATTATAAGGACGTAAGATATGGAAGCAGGAGTCAGCCTTTCAACCCCTTGTATCTGCTGCACCTTTCTATAATAAGAAGGTGTGGAGACAGATGCAAGGCCTGTGTCCCGGTTCATCCGCAGCAGCTGCATTACAGAGGGCTCTCTGATCTACAGGCTGTTCCCAGGGACACACACCGAGACAGACATCAAGTGCTGCTGAAGATCATCAACTTGGAGAAAGGTGCTCTTTGGTCCGCCCAAAACTTGTTGGTCTCTCAGCACAGCCAGATGTCCGTAAGGGAGTGCTGCTGACTGGCACAGTCCGGGCTGTAGGAGGACGTGCTGAGGGACGCGCTGAAGCTCGGTGTTAAGGCTCTGTGGGGAGGACCACAGTCTGGGCTTCTTCAGCTACCGCACATGGAGGGGCTGATTAGGGTGGGGAAACCCCTCAAGCAATAAAAGGGTATCACCCCAGGGGGGGGCTACATGAGTGGTAATGGTGCTGTGGTTTTAAAAATGTAAGTTAACACTACTGAATTTATGCCATGAATGTAAACGTTTTCCACTGTTTCTTCTTTTGTTTGTATTTTTTATTAAGAATAAAGTTGATGACCTTTTCGAATCCCTTTCAATAACCCTTTACTTGAATATAGAGGAGCGGAGCTAACAACATAATTTTTTTTTAACTGATGAAATAACAATCCAGCTTTTTTTTTGTAGTTTTTGGTTTGCTTTTGTTTAGTTATTTTTTTAATTTTGGACTTCTCTTTTCATATAATCAAATTTCTTTTCAAATTCTTTTGTATCATGTTCACTTAGTAAGAGATTGGAAGGTTCAGATTATATATTTTACTCCCTGTGTTTGTATATGTCACTGTTATTATTGTAATCCCGATCTCTTCGCATCGTGTGTATAATCACTATTGCTATGTGTATTAATTTGAAATTTAATAAAAAGATTGAAAAAGAAAAAGAATAAAGTTTATTTTTGAAATATATAGAAAAAAGATCACTTTCCTGCCTAACCCAAATCTACAAGAACAGAAGAAATAGTAGATGCTCAATAAAACTTTTTTTACACAGAGAGTAGTGGAACGCACTGCCGGCAGAGGTTGTGGGGCCAGATACATTAGGGACATTTAAGAAACTCTTAGATAGACACATGAATGATAGAAAAATAGGGGGCTATGCAGGAGGGAAGGGTTAGATAGATCTTAGAGCAGGATAAAATGTCGGCACAACATTGTGGGCCGAAGGGCCTGTACTGTGCTGTAGTGTTCTATATTCTAACGTTGAAAATAAACAACAGAGTTAAAATTTTTCTCTCCACAGATGCTGCCCAATCAGCCAGGTATCCCCATTTCAAATTCCCGGTAGTTTTTACAACCTGTTTTTCACATTCTTGTTTATATCCTGGATAATTGAATTTATATTTCTATTGTGAACACACTTCCACTCCTCGGTGGTTTGTAATGTATTCCCAGTAATGTGACGCCCACTTGATATTTCCTCAACACAGTTCAAAGAGAGATTGGCATTAACGTCACTGAGGAGTTGCTTCTGTGATGTTAATTCTGACACGGGTTTAATTCAATAGAGAACAGTTGTCAGCAATGAGTAAAATATAACTGAGGCAATTATTGAAAACCTGATATCACCCAAATAATTTAAATAGGATTTTACCAATGTGTTACACAATATTAAAATAAGCCCTGTTGATTAGTTAGAGCCTAGAAGATGTATTTTGTTATTTGTAGTGACGACAACAAAATAATTTCTGTAACAAGTCAATAGTCATATCCAACTCTTTTTTACATTCAAAACTTATTAATAGGCTCCCACTCATTGCATATCATTTTGTTTGCAATTCTTTTCCAGTTCGCACAGAGCAGAGTATCTGAAAAAAACGTCACAACTGAAGCCAAAACCGAAATTAATGAAGTGTGGGGGAGGGTGGGGGACGTGTCCACTCTCGTCATCAAGACACGGTCGCACCTTGGAGCTGGTGCGAGGAAAGGTGACAATGTGTGTGTGCTGGCAGTGCATGACTGAGAAAGGTGGGCTTTCCAACACTGAAAATCTGGAAGACCATCTTTTGGGAGATAAAGATACTAATTCTTATTGGAAAAGTTAATACAACATTTTAGTTTAAATTGAACCCTGCCAGTGTAGAAGAAAATGGAGAAAAGGCAACATTTGAGGATCCTTCAACTCTAAGAGAGGTTAAACATATGAATGGATTTCTTCAGAGGGGAGTGAGCAAATTTCTCATATCTTTGTTCACAGGTGGAGTGGAATTGGGAGTGCGGACCTAATTTTAACTGTCTCTTGATCAATTCTGCTCACTGGTTATTCACTGGGACAAGTTTTTTTACACAGAGAGCGGTGGGTGCCTGGAATGTCTTTACCTCTCGCTGTTTTGGTGAAGCAGCCAGCATAATCAAAGACCCCACCCACCCGGGACATTCTCTCTTCTCTCCTCTTCCATTGGGTAGAAGATACAGGAGCCTGAGAGCACGTACCACCAGACTTAAGGACAGCTTCTACCCCACTGTGATAAGACTACTGAACGGTTCCCTTATACAATGAGATGGACTCTGACCTCACGATCTACTTTGTTGTGTCCTTGCACCTTATTGCACTGCACTTTCTCTGTAGCTGTGACACTTTACTCTGTACTGTTATTGTTTTTACCTGTACTACCTCAATGCACTCTGTACTAACTCAATGTAACTGCACTGTGTAATAAATTGACCTGTATGATCGGTTTGTAAGACAAGTTTTTCACTGTACCTTGGCACAAGTGATAATAATAAACCAATACCAATACCAATACCAATACCAATGTGCTGCCAGGGTTGGTGATGGAGGCAGATGCGATAGAGGCATTTAAGAGGCTCTCAGGTAGGCACATGAATGGTGTGAGATGGACATTGAGTAAGTGGAAGGGGTTAGTTTAGTTAGGCATTTAATTACTAGTTTAATTAGTTTGGCACAACGTTGAAGGGCCTGGTCCTGTTCTGTACTCTTCTGTGTTCTATTGACTACATGTTAACTGGTGAGGTCAAAGGAACATCAATGATACACCTTTCGTTTTAAGAATCTAAATCACTTATTGAAACATCCTCACATTTGTTTTATTTTGAATTAAAAGAATATCTTTACTGCGACAGGTGCAGGAGACACAATATTAGAAACTTCCCATAATGCTGCTCATGAAAAATGAAGACTGAAAAATGCCCTGTGTAAACCAACAATGTACTGTAATAAATCCATCCCAGAACAGAAATCAAGTAAATCCATGCAGCAGACAATTAACTCTTCAGTTGGGAAGTAGAACCCTTAACGCCATCAAACAAGCTTCAGCATGTGAAAAGGTGCAGAGTCCTCTTGAGAAGACTAATTCAGGGAACAGTTCAAAGGGAAAGAGAGGGCAGAAGACCTGTTAGAATACATCAGGCAGAGGTCTGGAGGCACTCTCCTACTTCCACATTCCTTCAAATACCTGTCCTATTTCCCCTTTTATCCTTCAGATAAAATTCAGATTACTTTTTACTGGCCCCAGTCCACAAGAAATTGCACTGTTACGAACATAGCCCAGTCCATCACGAACACCAGCCTTCCCTCCATTGACTCTGTCTACACTTCCCAAAAGCAGCCAACATAATCAAGGACCCCCTCCCACCCTGGCCATTCTTTCTTTTTGCCCCTCCCATCAGGCAGAAGTTACAAAAGCTTGAAAGCATGTACCGCTTCTTGAACAAACCTCTTGTACGCTAAAGACGAACTCTTGATCTCTCAATCTACCTCACCGTGGCCCTTGCACTTTATTTGCCCACCTGCACTGCACTTTTTTGTTGCTGTAACACTATATCCTGAATTCTATTTATTTATTCCTTTAGTACTTCTTTGATGTCCTTCTGTGTGGAAAGATCTGTCTGGATGGCACGCAAACAAAAGCTCGATTATCAATTACCAGAGAGCCAGGATGGCTACAATGGACTGAATGGCCTCCTTCCATGCTGTAATCATTCAATAATTACTTTTCCAAATTTCAGAGGTAATATAAGAGGACTTGAATGCAAATTTATTTGAGGGAATAGGGGATTTGGGTGAGGCATGACTACCGATATATCCCTACTGTGTTCCTAAATAGGCACATATTGATACAAGGTCAACCCCCATTGCCTTTTTATGGTGTGTTGGAGTCTGTGTAGATTTTAATTGCAAGAAAAAAACATTATGCCATTTAAACTACTTCAGCCTTTTATTAAGGTGCAGATGTGTGGCCCTTTTAAAGTTACAACCCCCATAATTAAACACCATTAATACGTCAATAACTACTGGCTTGAGTTCATGTAAAGGTTAATTGTTTTTCAAGTTGGAGCTCAGAAACCTTTGTTTCTTTCCAGGGAGGTTAGTCATGAGATGCAGGTTTTCTGAATCATTCTGTTGCATTCATTCACCTGTAGATTCTAAACAACTTGTGTCTTTTTACCCCTTCCACAAGCGACAGAGAAATGTGTGTCAATTAGTGTGAACTGTGATGGACCAGAGAGTGCTGGGAAAATGTTTTCCAGAATGTTCTTTTTAGACAAACGTTGGAATTAAACTTTGCAAAGGAAGCCAGTGTCACTGAAGTTACACTCAAAATCCCTCCCAATTTCATTCGAATACGCACAAACTCAAATTGGGCAGACACCAGCATAAACAGTGTGGGTTCCTTCTGGTGCTCCGTTTTCCTCCCACACCATATGATAAGAAGGATGCGCGGGTCAGGAGGTTAATTGGCCGCTGTAAACTGCCCCTAGTGTGTAGATGAGTGATAGAATCTGGGGGGAGTTGATGGGAATGTGGGGAGAATAAAACGATTGTAGGATTAGCATAAATGGGTGGTTTATTTTGGCACAGACTCTGTGGATCGAAGAGCTTGTTTCCATGCTATATCTCTCTACTACACTAAATCGGTTAGCTTCAAAGAAACTCAGAACTCCCCACTAATATAAATTCTTCCTTAATAGTTATGCTCCAACTTATTTAATTATCCAGCAGTATGGTTAAGTATCTGTAACTGGAGAAACTATTACAGATTTAGTATGTGGCCACAGAATGCATTTAAGGTAAGAAAAGGCACAGAGAAGACACCATCAAAGATCTATCTCCTTAAAAGACTAAACCCATTGCAATTAAAGAATTAGAAAATGAAGTCTGAAAATCCAAAAACTGCAGACGCTGGAAATCTGATATAAAACCAGAGGATGCTGGAAACACTCAGCAGTCAGGCAGCGTCTGTAGAAAGAGAAAGCGAGTTAATGTTTCAGGTCACAGACCCTTCATCAGCACTGGGAAAGAGAGAAAGTTCAAAAAATAACTTGGTTTCCTGTTACAGATGAAAAAATTTTCCCAGTGGAGACACAAGAGACTGCAGATGCTGGAATCTGGAGCAACAAACTATCTGCTGGAAGAACTCAGCGGGTCGAGCAGTATCTGGGGAGGAAAGGAATTGTCAATGTTTCGGTTCAAAGGCATCCGTCAGGAAGTTCCTTCTGATGTTGAGCCACTCTGCCTTAAGGCCACCAGAATAACTGGAGATGGACAAGGCAGGGCCATGGACAGTTATGTGGGCAGAGAGGTTCTTTGAGCAGAAGGGTTTGATGAATCTAAGTAGAAGTTCATAATGACCAGGGTGTTTTGAAGTTGGAAAAGTATATTCCATTCCCATATTTGCACAGAGGGAGAGAAGGAGGGAGGTCAATCGTTGGTGGGCTTCACACTTTATCTGCCTGCACCGTAAGTGCTGTTTCTTGGCCCACACAACAAAAACAACTTCTGAACCACTTCAGTGGCTGTGAACTACTTTGGGAAGACGTGAGAGATGTTATATCAACACACTTCTCTTTCTTTACATTTCATCTGGAGTAATGAAGCAGAATGAATTGAATGACCTTTGCCACCTTGGTAATGGGAAGGGGCAGGTGAACATCTTGGAGTTGATGAAGAATCTTAAAACACCAGACCCATTCGTCTTTTCCTTCAGACACTGGTGCATCTCCAGCACTTTCTGTTGGTTATTTTAAATTCTATCAGACCAAGAGTGTGATTATAAATCTACCTGAAAGTACAGTAGTTTGAGAAACTAATTTAAATTGACACGGAATGAACAGATTCCATATAAAAGAGAAGTGAAAATATCCAATCAGTTTGTTCTTCTCTGGATGTGACCTGATCTTCACTCTGCTGCCATTACTTCTTAAGCTCCTATTATTTTGAGTTATCTATATGTTATTGCAGTGATCTATTTACTGAGGGACTCCAGTGCTAAATTAACTCAGCGATATAGAGATCCAGGATGGTTGATTTTTACTTTGTGAAACTGACCTAAAACTGACAAGGTTATTGCTGAGAAAAGATACTGCATGGATAAGTGGAATGAGGTGATAGCAAAACCTCTTTAACTATTCTTTCCTCACATGTGGGGCACTCACAGGGTCGGGATGTGATCACTGCGTTAGCAGGATACGCGTCATTTATCTTAGCTCTCTCAATCTGACAGCTTGTTTGAGAAAGGTCTCAGGGCTCTCAGCTGCAGACACTCGTGGATGTCAATTGGCTTTTTTCTGTCTTAAACTAGATGTTCACAATAGTGCTGGTGCATTGGAAAAAAATTAACCATTTCCCGATTTTTTTTAATGGAATCCTTTAGAAATTGGGAATGTTTGGCCTCATCATTTCAAAAACTTTAATACTTTCACTGTTTAAGTGTTGACTACAGTGGATGTGTAAGAGGCGGTCATTGTTTAGGAAGTTCATCATAAGTATATGTGACAGAATCTGGAATTACAACAGTGCAATAGCAAGGAAGTGTTGCAGTCTAATATTTTCAAATGTCGTATTAAACTGATATACCGTTAGCCCCAGATGGATATAAAAGATCCCACTATGGAGAAGAGGGAAGTTCTTCAGTACACACACTAATATTTAGCCTTCAAATGATATCACTGAAACAAAGTATCTCATTGCTGTTTGTTAGACCTTGCTATGTGTAAATTGGCTACTGCTTTTTTGTAAATACAATAGAATCTACCTTTATAAAATGCTTCAATGGTTGTAATGTAGGTTTAGGTATCTGAGGACAATGCTATTTGTTGTTGGTTCTTTCTTTCTTAATGTGTATGTTCATTAATTTAATCACTTGCAGACCTCATGTTGGCTTGAATAATATCTGGAATAACTTAAAACTATATGGTTTCAACAGGAGGCCAAATGTAACAATGCTATGTGCCATAAACCTCTGAAACCTTGCTGAAACAGACAAGAGTTGAGCAGGCAGCATAAGATGCAAAGTCACCTTGGCTCATTGCTAAAGCTCTTCACTCTGAGATCGATTGTGAGTTCAAGCCAAACTTTAAAGTCAGGAGCATGAAATTCCGGTTAACAATTCGGTGTGGCCCCAAGGGAGTGCTGCACTGTTGGAGATGCCGTCTTTCCAAGGGGATAATAAACTGTGGCTTGACAACTCGCTCTGATGGAACCCAGGGATCCCTGAAGACCCAGACCATGAGAATACTCCTGGGCAACTTCACCCTCAATTAAGGTCATCCAGAGAGGCCATTTATCCAATCATTCTTCACAAATTGGCCACCATACTTTGATAATGACCTTGTCTCAAAATACTGATAGTGGGGTGTCTGGCGATGTGCTGAAGATGTGAAAGGTGCTATATAAATAAAATCTTTTTTGTTTATTTCTCAGATGTTTGGACTTAAATGGTAGAAAACCTATTGCAACGTGCAAATTTGTTGGTGCATTTACACCTGGAATATTTGGAAACTCTCCAGATCTGACCAAGAGTCTCCAGCAATTTAGGATAACTCCTGGTCTCTGGAGAGTTCTAGCTAAACACTGGGTCTGGGGTCCCTCTTGACTTCCCTCATGTCTCTTCTATTGCAACCTGGATAAGAGGTACAGCACCCAAACTCATGGCAAGCAGTAGGGAGGTGAAGAAGCTCTGTCGCTGCTGTTGAGCATTTGGTAAGCCTGAGAAACATAATGTTGTTGTGGTTCATGCACTTTCCTTCTGTCTCAGTTGTACTTTAGCTAGACTTAGACTATAATTTCTCTCAAAATGTAATATTATATTGTCTCTCGCTTAGTGTAAGAGAAGTCTTAGATTTTTAAGAATAATTGAAATGGAAATGCCACTGAGTTCAGTGGAACTGAATGTGTGGAGGGGAATCAATCCAACAACCAATACCTCATGTGTTTAATGTTGGAGACCAGAGATTAATTTCTCTCCAAGTTCTTGGTTGTGAAGTTAGCAATGCCTTCTGGAGGGGATACAGAGAGCACCATCCATGGGGATAGGTGAAATCACATGCAAGTAAATGGGATCACGGTAGATAAGTACATGAAAAATCAGCAGACTCGAAGTTGTGCAGCATGTAAAAACAATGCTGCATAGGGGACCCATGGCAGTTTCATCAGGGGGCTGTGGGACACTGATTCACTCTGCAAGCAGTGCAGTCCATTGGCCTATCACATAATGGTACACATTCACCACACACAATTCTGGGAGTCATCCAATAGTTTTGATTGGCGGTGAAAACAGAGCCTTTGACCTGAAGGGTGTTAGGGTCAGCTCAATGCAGAGGTTCCCAGATGTGGTACCTGATCTAGCCACAAACAGCTCCTCCTGGATCCCCACAGCTGGGAGTCCATCACCGTTAACCAGCTGCCAAAAATTAGGGATCTAAAAGTCACGTCACATCACTCTATATTTACATGCACTACACAATGGAAGTTCTTTGGAGAACCAGTTGTGAAGCACAGTCAGTCACGGTACATGACGTTCATGGTAATCTTCTGGGTCCTCCATGTGTATGAAGTGCTCACACACACACTTCCATCAAACCCAGCGGTGCACATGTGGTCAGCAGTTGGCATGGGCCACTCCTGCAGATGGAGCCCATCCCCATTCGTGGACTCATACAACTCAAACAGGCCTACCATGTCCATGCCGACCACTGTACTTATCTGCACAGGTCCCATTGACTTGTAGATGGTACTTGCCTCCACCACCTCCTCAGGCAGCACCAGCTTTGTTGCCCTGTCAAAGACCTTTGCTGGGAACTTTTATCAGCTGAGTCCACGTTAAGTAAAAACACCCCACATTGCTGCTCCCCCCGGGGCTTCTCCAGTGCACTGTCCCAACCTTTGAAATCCCAATTCCCCCAATCCAACTGACACTTGGATCCTCACTATGACCACTCTAAAAAGGCCCCTCTCTCCAGCCAGATCGCCAATCCAGCCAGCCTTCCCATGACCCAGAACATACCTGTTGACCACTTACATGGAAACATTAAAAAATAGAAGCAGGTGGAGGCCATTCAGCCCTTCAAGGTTGTTCCACTATTCAATACAATTAGGGATGATTCTCTACCTCAGTGCCATATTCCCACTCTATCCACATTTGGAAACCCATATTCCTCATGGCATTTGCATTTATCCCTAAATATACTCAGTGATCTGGCCTCCACAGTGCTCTTATGATAGTGAACTTCACTGGTTTCACCTCCCTCCTAGAGAAGGAATTTCTCCTCATTTCAGTCTCGCATCTTACACCTGGAGGAGCCTTGCGGTTGGAGGACTTCACACCAAACACACGCTGGGGCCTACTGTGTACTTATCATTCCTGTCCAGGCGATGAAGTATCTCCAGGCCATTACAGAGACACCAAAAATTCTGCAGATGCTGGAATCTGGAGCAATACACAAAAAGTGCTGGAGAAAATCCACAGGTCAGGCAGCATCCGTGGAGGGAAGTAAACAGTTGACGATGTTTCAGACTGGGACCCTTCATCAGGACTGTCCAGGCCATTACATCTCTGATGCATCAGCTTTTCATCATCTTGCTCCCCATTTGGAAAGGATGATGAACAAATGGGACCTTCCTGATCTTGATGATAGCCACGTCCAGTCTTGCATGATAACACTTCTGGCTTCGTGCTGCTTGCTAGGAATCTAAAAGCCATGTGCTTGAGCCTGTGAAGTGACTTCAGTTCAGAGGCAAAGGCTCCAAAATCGGGGCTGAATCAAGGACAAACCATACAAGCTGCATGATTTGTCTTGTTAGAATAAGATATCAATTCCCGCCATATTTAAACATCACAAAAGGAACATCATCTTCTGGATAGCAATGGAGGAAGACCTGAATTTACAGGCAGGGTAGTAATTAGATTCACAAGCAGGTTAATTAATAGAGCATGAATAATGTGTAAGAATCCTAAGTATATCTCCTGCGCAACACTTAATTAAGCATAACATCTTCATTTATATTGAGTCCTTTACATCATTTGTTGAATATGACAGCATTATGAGTACATATTTTTCACACAAAGTGAATTCTTGACAACTATTGAGCAGTACTCTGTTGTCAGAGTATTTGTATAAATGTGATGTATTAGTGGTTATGAAGAAATACATTTCCCATACACACTGGAAGGCAGAAGATCTCCCTCCCTGTAATCAGTTATTGCTTAAATATTCTGACTCCTGGGACTGTTAGTGTTTCTCCCAAGGAAAAATGTCCTAATCGGATTTTTATATTAAATCAAAGCATTTTTAGTGAGGCAGTTGAGGCTAAATTGGTGATTGTCCCTCACAGTTTATATCATGACTCAGATATGGTCACAGTAACAGAATAGTTTCAGCATGAGAGGAGGCCATTGGGCCCATCAAGCCCATACTGACTTGATGTAAGAGCAATCCACCTAGTCCTTCTTCCAATGACCCTGAACTTCTTTTCCTTTCAGGTACATACCCAGCTTCGTTTGGAATGTTACAGCTGAATCTGCCCTCACTCCCCTTCTCTGCTGTACAGCCCTGACCCAGGATGGTGATGTATAAAAGCTTCAGACACACTGTTGTCATTCCTTCACATTGTTATTGCTGGTTCCAAATGATCTCTGTTCTCTTTTCCACTCCAATGGCGGATCACCATTCCCTGCGTCAGCTGATTCAGGATTAATTCTGTCCTCCCCAGTACCAAATTCTGCCCTGGCCCTTTGTTGGATTTCAACAGCATTCCCTGCCTGTCCCAGAGAGGTTGGGAGCAGGAACAGACCATTCGTCTGCTCCACCATTTAATTTGATCATGGTTGATCATTCAACTTCACACCCCTGTTTCTGGTTTCTCCCCCTATCCCTTGATCCCACGAACACAAAGAACTAAATTAACTCCTTCCTGAGTATTTAATGATTTGGCCTCAACTTCCTTCTGTGTTAGAGAACTGCACAGGTTCACTACTTTCTAGATAAAGACATTTCTTTTCATCTCTGTCCTACTTGAGTTACCCTTTATCTCTGAAATATGACCCCTGGTCCTGGTCTCCCCCATCATCAGGAGCATCTGGTCTGTCCAGTCCTGATAGGTTTCCATGAGATCATCTCTCTTCCTAAACACCAGTGAGTAGATGCCCAATTGTCCCAATCTCCTGTCACATGTCAGACTGCCATCCTAGGAATTAGTCATGTGAACCTTCACCGCACTCGCTCCACAGGAAGAACAGCCTTCCTCAGATAAAGGGACCAAAAGTGTGTACAATACTCATGGTGTGGTCTCTCACCAAGGCCCTGCACAATTTTAGCAAGAAGTCCCTGTTCCTATACTCAAATCCTCTTGCAATGAAGGACAACATACTGTACCATTTACCTTCTTAATCACCTGCTGCACCTCCATGCTTGCCTTCAACATTGGTGCACACGGACGTCCGGGTCTCAGTGGCACCTCCTGCCTTATCTGCCTTCTTGTTCCGGCCATCGAAATGGATAATTGCACTTTAACCTACATTATACTGCATCTGTCATGCTTTTGCCCATTCCCTCCACCTATCCGAATCACACTGCATTCTCCGCACAGCTCACACTCCACTCGGCTTTGTGCTGTCTGCAAATGTAGATACATTATACTTAATTCCCTCTTCTAAATCATCAATGTGTACGGTGAATAAATGGGGCTCCAGCACTGACCACTCTTCACTAGTCACTGACTGCCACTCGGAAAGAGATCTTTTCTAATCCTGCTCTTTGTTTTGTGTCTGCTGACCAGTTCTCTATCCGTGCCAGTACCTTAACTCCAGTCTCATGTGCTTTAATTCTGCACACTAATGCAAAAGCTTCCAGCCATCCATGAGCAGCTGAGAGGAGCCACAGGCATCTTCCAGGACTTCCAACTTCAACCAATCCAGCATGCTGTGCAGATGGGAGGTGTGCTGCTCAGGGGCAAGCACTAGCCCCTCGACACCGACCTCAGAATTCCTCTCAGAAATTTACCGTAGTCGTCTGAACTGCAAAACAGATTCCTGGGATAGGCCGAGCCTTCACTCAGCAACCCATAGGAATCCTCAGGAAGCCTCCATCCATGGGCAGTGCTCCATTCAGTATAAAGCAAACGGGGAGAAAAGCCCAAGCACTCCGTGCACAGCACTTCCAGCCATGCTATCCCCCGTGAATTTAATTAATTGAAGTTAAAGCAAGCAACAAGCAAACAGAGTTAGAGTACTTTGTGATATGATGGCTTCTAACTAAACAGGGTCTTACAATGAAATAAGAATTTCCAAGTGCTTTAGGATTGTTCTTTACTTAAGTTGTTTGCATCCATTTGTTTAACCCATGAATTCAGTTAATGGAAGCTAAAGCAAACATTGCAACTTAACATTGTCTGGGACCTCTTTTCTTGACTTTAGGAGTTTGCACAGTTGGCTCACTCCTCCTGATCCTGTCCTCTTCCGTCAGCATTCTGCAATCTTCTTCTGATAGAAGGTTGGTGATAGTTTGCTGTGTGCTCTGAATAAACCTGAGGCACAGATGTGGTCACAGTAATGGGACCACTTCAACATGACAGAAAGCTGTTTGGCCTGTCAAGTCCATACCAGCTCAATATGAGAGCAATCCAGCTTAGCATAGTTTGTAGGACCAGTGGCAATTGGTTCACAAGTGAAATGGAGATTTGGCCACTTCCACCCACCATCTTTGAATGGAGCGTATTTACTGAACCAAATTCTTGGCCAATCCCACTTACCCAGAGCCAGAATAGACAAATCTCTGGGGCAGACCTATGCAGGCTATTCCCAACTCCAGGTAGATGGACCCCACTGCTGGCAGTGTAGGTCCTCAGTGATTAAGTGAGTGTGGTTGGTTCTCCCATGTTACCAAACTGCACTCTTCATCTTGATCAAAAGCACGACGATGCTGGAGGAACTCAGCAGGCCAGGCAGCATCCGTGGAGAAAAGCAGGTGGTCAATGTTTCAGGTCAGGACCCTTCTTCAGGACTGAAGGTAGGAGAAGGGGAAGCCCAATATAGAGGAGGGAAAAGCAGAGCAGTGATAGGTGGACAAAAGAGGGGAGGTGGGGTGGGCACAGGGTGGTGATAGGTAGATGCAGGTTATCGATAGTGATGGGCAGGTGTGAGGGAGGAGGGGAGAGCAGATCCACCTGGGGATGCGTCAAAGGTAAGGAGAGAGAGGAAAAAAAGGTAGAGAAAAGAGATAGGCTAGGAAAGGGAAGAAGAGAAGAAGCATGATGGGGGGGAGGTGGTGGGGGTTGTGGGGAAGGGGGGTGAGGATTACCAAAAGTGGGAGAATTCAATGTTCATGCCGTTAGGCTGCAAGGTTCCAAGGCGGACAATGAGGAGCTGTTCCCCCCGTTTGCGCTTGGAATTCTCCTGGCAGTGGAGGAGGCCGAGGACTGACATATCTGTGAGGGTGTGGGAAGGGGAGTTGAAGTGACTGCAACGGGGAGATGCAGATCACAGTTACGGACAGAGCGCAGGTGTTCTGTTATATGGAGACCTAGTCTGCGTTTGGTCTCACCAATGTAGAGGAGGCCACACTTAGAGCATCAAATGCACCGAATGCACTCTTCATCTTCCTTCTCAAGTTTGTGCCTAATGTTATCATCAGTGAACTAGCTGTGCGTTTGGAATTAGTGCAGCACACTGACCTGGCTACATATCTGACGGGATCCCGACATAGATCCATGCTAAGGAAATGAAATTACACACCCTTGCAATGTACTGTAAACAGTTTGAGATTGTGGGTTGACCTAGTGTAATGATTAATACAGCAGGTTAGAAAAGGATGCAGTCTGAGATCACATAGAAGAGAGTCATCTGAAAGTAAGGTGACTTTTTAAATTAAGTAAACATATTTCCCATGGAAGTGTATGCTTGAGGTAATTGTGTTTGTATCATGGTGCCGTTCCTGCTTTGTTCCTGCTGTGAAACAGGTTACAGAAATGTGCATTACTGTGTAACATGATTGGACTTGCATTCATAATAAATATTCAGAAAGTGGCACGTGGAGTATTTTAATATTTAATGATTTTCACCAGAGCAAACCAAGATTTAGACTTCAGTAAAACAAACCACATTAACCAGGTGTTGTAACATGAAATGTTAATGGATCAGATCATATCATGAAAATCACAGTTAAAACAGGATGCTCACAGTCACCCATCACACACCCCTCCCAAGCTACCATCAAGCTGTGCTAATTTAACATATAAAACAATATCTATATTAAAATATTTATTATTTTAATTTGAATCAACATCACAGTGAGTTAAAAACTGAGTAACCATCTTTGAAGGAACAAATGGATTGAGCTAGAGAGCAAAAGTGAGAGTGCGGGAGAAATGAGAAGGACTAGTTGGATATTACTCTCAGAAAAACCCAGTGGTAATATAATGGGCTGAATGGTCTTGTTCAGCATCGTAAATGTTACCAACTCAGTTTCTTCAAAGCGCTTCCATGTGAGAACACAAACCTCCTAGCTGAACTGATACTGGGGGTATAGTTGGTTCAGGGTAGTCACATGGAGATGGGGAGAGTTCATTGGTAGCCCTGTTTTATACAATGTCCAGTGTTTCCTGTCACCAAGAAAAACAAGAGTAAACAGGAGGTTTCCAAGAGTAAACAAGGAAGGCGCTCCGGCATCTTTACTTTCTCAGGAGGTTAGGGAGGTTCGGCTTGTCACCGAACACTCTAACAAAATTCAACAGATGTACTGTTGAAAGTGTCCTGACTGGCTGCATCACGGTCTGGTACTGCAATTCGAATGTGTGGGAATGTAAGAAACTGCAGAGAGCAGTGGACTCTGCCCAAAACATCACAGGCACATCCCTCCCCACCATCGGTGGTATCTACAGGAGGTGCTGCCTCAAGAAGGCAACATCTATCATCAAAGATCCCTACCACATGGGCCGTGCCATCTTCTTGCAGCTGCCATCGGGCAGGAGATACAGAAGCCTGAAGTCCCACACCACCAGGTTCAGGAACAGCTACTTCCCTTCAACCGTTCGGTTCTTGAACCAAACGGCACAACCCTAAACACTACGGTTTAGTAACACTATGACCACTTGATCACTTTGCACTAAAGTGGACAGTGTTTTTTTGTTCTAATTTTGTTCTTTCTTGCAGAATTTTGTATAATTTTGTTTAAGTCTACAAGACTAGAGGGGATGCCATATTAGATGTAGTTTTAGGTAATTAACCGGCTCAGGTGACAGATCTATCAGTGGGTGAGCATCTGGGGGACAGTGACCACTGCTCCCTAACCTTTAGCATTGTCATAGACAGAGATAGGAGCAAAGAGGACGGGAAGATATTTCATTGGGGAAAGGCAAATTATGAGGCTGTAAGGCAAGAACTTGAGAGAGTAAATTGGGATGATGTTTTTGAAGGGAAATGTACTGTGGAGATGTGGTCATTGTTCAGGGATCTTTTGCAGGATGTAAGGCATAAATTTGTCCCGATGAGGCAAAGAAGGAATGGCAGGGTGAAGGAACCATAGGTGACGAGAGAGGTGGAACAACTAGTTAGGAAGAAGAAGGCAGCATACATAAGGTGTAAGCAGCAAGGATCAGATAGGGCTCATGAGGAACATAGAGTAGCAAGGAAGGAACTTAAGAAGGGGCTGAGGAGAGTGAGAAGGGGACATGAAAAGGCTTTGGCGAGTAGGGTTAAGGAGAATCCTAAGGCTTTTTACTTGTACGTGAAGAGCAGAAGGATGACGAGAGTAAAGGTAGGTCCGATTAAAGACAAAGGTGGGAAGATGTGCCTGGAAGCTGTGGAAGTGGGTGAGGTTCTCAATGAATACTTCTCTTCAGTATTCACCAAGGATAGGGGCCTTGATGAAGTTGAGGGCAGTGTTGGTAAGGGTAATGTTCCAGAGTATGTAGATATCAAGAGAGAGGATGTGTTGGAGTTGTTAGAAAATATTAGGACAGATAAGTCCCCGGGGCCTGACGAAATATTCCCCAGGCTGCTTCGTGAGGCGAGGGAGGAGATTGCTGAACCGTTGGCTAGGATCTTTGAGTCGTCATTGTCCACGGGGATGGTACCGGAGGATTGGAGGGTGGCGAATGTTGTTCCCTTATTCAAAAAAGGTAGTAGAGATAGTCCAGGGAATTACAGACCAGTGAGCCTTACATCTGCGGTGGGTAAGCTGCTAGAAAAGATTCTAAGAGATAGGATCTATGATCATTTAGAGAATCATGAACTGTTTAGGGACAGCCAGCATGGATTTGTGAAGGGAAGATCTTGCCTCACTAGCCTGATAGGGTTCTTTGAGGAGGTGACCAGGAAGATTGATGAGGGTAGTGTAGTAGATGTGGTCTACATGGATTTTAATAAGGTGTTTGACAAGGTTCCACATGGTAGGCTTCTTCAGAAGGTCGGAGGCCAAGGGATCCAGGGATGCTTGGCCATGTGGATTCAGAATTGGCTTGCCTGTAGAAAGCAGAGGGTTGTGGTGGAGGGAGTGCATTCGGATTGGAGGGCTGTGACTAGTGGTGTCCCACGGGAATCAGTTCTGGGACCTCTACTGTTTGTGATATTTATTAATGACTTAGATGAGTGGGTGGAAGGCTGGGTTAGCAAGTTTGCAGATGACACAAAAATCAGTGGTGTTGTGGATAGTGTGGAGGGCTGTCGAAGCTTACAGAGGGTTATTGATAGGATGCAGAGCTGGGCTGACAAGTGGCAGATGGAGTTCAATCCGGAGAAGTGTGAGGTGGTACACTTTGGAAGGACAAACTCCAAGGCGGAATACAAGGTAAATGGCAGGATTTTGGGCAGCGTAGAGGAGCAGAGGGATCTGGTTGTTCATATCCACAGATCACTGAAAGTTGCCACACAGGTGGATAGGGTAGTTGAGATAGCTTATGGGATGTTAGCTTTCATAAATCATGGGATTGAGTTTAAGAGCGGTGAAGTAATGATGCAGCTTTACAAAACTCTGGTTAGACCACACTTAGAGTACTGTGTCCCGTTCTGGTCGCCTCATTGTAGGAAGGATGTGGAGGCATTGGAAAGGGTGCAGGGGAGATTTACCAGGATGCTGCCTGGATTAGAGAGTATGGATTATGAGGAGAGACTAAGGGAGCTAGGGCTTTACTCATTGGAAAGAAGGAGGATGAGAGGAGACAGGATAGAGGTGTACAAAATATTAAGAGGAATAGATAGAGTGGACAGCCAGTGCCTCTTTCCCAGGGCACCAATGCTCAATACAAGAGGGCATGGCTTTAAGGTAATGGAGCAGAGAGAACCATCAAAGCAAGGTCTGTGTGCAGGAAACTGCAGTGTAGTTTAGTCTGGGGAGTGTAATCTTCTGAGATTTGACAGGAGGATTCAATATGTAGCTTATATATTCTAAGGAATATAGTTTTAATGTTGGATGAAGAAAAAAATGCCTGGGATTTTGATAAGTCACTTGACCATCTGTAGCAAATTCACTTACGGTGGAAGAAATTGATGTTTGGTTGTAGAATTAGGGAAATAACCCTTCAGTTCTAGAACCATAGGACAAAACAACACAATACAGGCCCTTCAGCCTACCATGTTGTGCCAACCTTCAAACCACTCCGAAGACTATCTAACCCCTTCCTCCCACATATCCCTCTATCTTAAATTCCTCCATATGCTTATCTAACAATCTCTTTAACTTGACCAATGTATCAGCCTCCACCACCACCCCAGGCAGCGCATTCCATGCACCAACCACTCTCTGGGTGAAAAACCTCTCTCTGACATCTCCCTTGAACTTCCCACCCATTACCTTAAAGTCATGCCCTCTTGTTTGAGAGGGCATGACTTTAAGGTAATGTTTGAGAGCCTCTTTCTCAGAGCCCTGAGAAAGAGGCTCTGGCTGTTCTCTCTATCTATTCTTCTTAATATCTTGTATACCTCTATCATGTCTCCCCTCATCCTCCTTCTCTCCAATGAGTAAAGCCCTAGCTCCTTTAGTCTCTCCTCATAATCCATACTCTCTAATCCAGGCAGCATCCTGGTAAATCTCCTCTGCACCCTTTCCAATGCTTCCATATCATTCCTATAATGAGGCAACCAGAACTGGACACAATACTCTAAGTGTGGTCTAACCAGAGTTTTGTAAAGCTGCATCATCACTTCGCGGCTCTTAAACTCAATCCCATGATTTATGAAAGCTAACATCCCATAAGCTATCTCAACTACCCTATCCACCTTTGTGGCAACTTTCAGTGATCTGTGGATATGAACAACCAGATCCCTCTGCTCCTCCACACTGCCCAAAATCCTGCCATTTACCTTGTACTCCGCCTTGGAGTTTGTCCTTCCAAAGTGTACCATCTCACACTTCTCCGGATTGAACTCCATCTGCCACTTGTCAGCCCAGCTCTGCATCCTATCAATATTCCTCTGTAAGCTTCGACAGCCCTCCACACTATCCACAACACCACTGATCTTTGTGTCATCTGCAAACTTGCTAACCCAGCCTTCCACCCACTCATCTAAGTCATTAATAAATATCACAAACAGTAGAGGTCCCAGAACCAATCCCCGTGGGACACCACTAGTCACAGCCCTCCAATCCGAATGCACTCCCTCCACCACAACCCTCTGCTTTCTACAGGCAAGCCAATTCTGAATCCACACAGCCAAGCTTCCCCGGATCCCTTGGCCTCTGATTATAGATTCATTGTTGGAATAACAGAATAATGCAGCACCAAGGGAGGTCAATTGCTCCATTGAATCTGTACCAGCTCTCTGAAAGACCTATCCAATTAGACCCTTCCACCTGCACTTTCCCAGTTGCCCTGCTAACTCCTTTTCAAGCATCTATGTATCTTGCTTTCGAATGTTACTCTTGCATTTGTTTTCAACATCCTTTCAAGCTGTGCATTTCAGACCATGACAACTCATGCTAAACTGCTTAGAAGGGAAATAATTCTACGATTCAAGAATAAAGCTCAGTAGGTCTGCACTATTGTCTTCTTGGTTTCAAAAGGATATTAACATTATTGAAGAGAAGGCATCAAAGGGATGGATTCATTGGAGGGTTGAGATAGTGAGCTCGCACTCTCTGCTTTGAAAGGTGATGACTGAGTCGCTCTAGCTTCATAGAAGGCTTTGCACAATGGACAAGATTTCACCTGGCCCCAGTCACCCTTCGTCTTTCCTCTTCCCCACCCTCTCCCTCTCTATCTGCCCTTCACCCACACACTCCTCCCACCAGTTCCCCTCCCCGCCTCCCTCCCTTTATTCCACGCTGCACTTTCCTCTCCTGTCAGATTCCATCATCTTCAGCCCTTTGTGACTTCCACTTATCACTTCCCAGCTTCTTACATCACTCCCACTCTCCCCCCTCCCTCACTTGCCTATCACCCCCCCCCTCACCTGGATCCACCCATAATCCCGCCAGCTCTTGCTCCACCGCTTCCCCCCACCTTTTTATACCGGCTATCTCCCCTCTCTGAACCCAAAATGTCCACCGTCCATCTCCCTTCATAGACGCTGCCTGACCCACTGAGTTCCTCCAGTGCTTTGTGTGTCGTTACAGATCTGAATGTTGATTAAAATTAAAGACCACAACGGGAAATGGGAAATTCAAGCAAAGTCTTTGAATGAAAGGATGACAAACACATGAAACAGAATCAGGGACAGTACAGTGGTGTAGCTGGGAAAGCCGCTGCCACAGAGCTCCGGCGACCCTGGTTCAGTCCTGACTTCCAGCGCTCCTTATGTGGAGTTTGCATGTTCTCCCTGTGACCTCATGGGTTTCCTCAGGTTGCTCTGGTTTCTCCCACATCTAAAGTCGTGCAGGTTGGTAGGTTAATTGGCCTCTGTAAATCACCCCTAGTGTGTAGGCGAGTGGTAGAATCTGGGTAGAATTGATGGGAATGTGGGGAGAATAAAATGGGTTTGTGGAGGATGAGCGTAAATGTGTGCTTGACACTTGTCACAGACTCCATGGGCCGAAGCACTTATATCCACGTTGTGTGACTCTATAACATAAGCAAGGGGTAAAAAAAGCTCAAAGAGCATCATAGTGGGATCCTGAATGCAATTCAGCTTCTGGGTTACTAGATTTTGATTTGAATCAAAGAATTCTTGAGGTGAGTAAGGCAAGGGTCTAACACCAGATTCTCGAAACTGACACCCTATTTTGAGCTCTGGTGAAGTGAGAAGAAAGCTCTGGGGATGTCCTTAAACCAGCTGGGATAAAACAACATCCACACTGACTCCTGGGAATCTCTGGTCCAGGACCGCATAAGAAGAAGAATGGATGAAGCAATACTCCACTCCAGCCTGAGGTGAGAATTCCCACCAGGCCTCTCCTGCTCCAGGTCATAACTCCCATGGGAAGGGCTGAATCTCCATTTACTCACTTAAATGTCTGCTGGATTTAAGCAGGAAAATAGAAGCAGGACCAGGTTACTCAGTCTCTCAAGCCTGCCCCACCATTCAATATGATCATGGCTGATCTACAACGGCCTCAGATAAGTTAAGATATCTTTATTAGTCACATGTACATTGAAACACACAGTGAAACGCATCTTTTGCACAGAGTGTTCTGGGGCAGTCCGCAAGTGTCGCCACGCTTCCGACGCCAACATAACATGCCCACAACTTCCTAACCCGTACGTCTTTGGAATGTGGGAGGAAACCGGAGCACCCGGAGGAAACCCACGCAGACACGGGGAGAGCGTACAAGCTCCTTACAGACAGTGGCTGGAATTGAACCCAGGTCACTAACGCTGTAATAGTGTTTTGCTAACCGCTACACTACCGTGCCTGCTCAGCTCCTCTTCTGTACCAGTTCCCCATAACCCTCAATTCCTTAATCTTCCAAATATTTATTTATCTCCACCAAATCTAAAGAAGTTCCCCTCGGATGAAACAGTGCTGACCAACCAGAATTGAACTGGTCAGAGGGCTCCTGTGAAAGGCTGATTACAACATGCTACTGGATACCTGCCTGGGAGCAGAGAGCCACTCCTCCTCTGTCCTCACCTGTCCTCATGGAGTGGGTCTTCTAATGGGGAACTTCTCTTCTGAGGCTGGCTCAATTAAGAAAAAACACTGAAAATCTAATACTACCACCACTATGGAAAGTGTTTTAAAAGTAAAAACATAGAACAGCAGAAAATAATTAAAAATTATTCAATATATTTAGGATAACTTGATTAAGTAAAAAAAAGTAAACTCAGCTGAAACTTACCTTCCTCCTTTGCAGATGTTCCTCTCCATTTTAATGAATCCTTGCAGAAATTGCCTCAGGCCTAACCTGCCACAGATTCAGTGGGCAGATCTCCCAGCAGCAGTAATGGATAACTGTAGCTGTTGCACTCCTATGGAGACCAAGGATGGTAAGGACTCAGGAAGCAATGCTGAACACCTCTTGTGAAGTTTGGGACTTCCATGTTCACTCAAGTCTGTACAAGTCTCCAGGGATTCTACACCGGATCACAGCTGTACACTAAACTGTCAGTTATCCTCGTGAAAGTCTGTGCCAATGTGTATCACATTACAGTGCAGGAAAAGTAAAAAGGGCTCCCTTTTACAGCATGCTTCAAGAACTTCAGCCATATTAAGGGGCCTTACAACCAACAAAATAGATCTGAGGTGGAGCCACCCGTGAAAAGGGGCAGTCAATCTTTGTGCAAGGAGTTTTCAGTGACCAACGTGCCCAATAACCTGTTTTGGTGATCTTGGTTACAGTTTGATGAAAGAAAAATTGTCCAGCACCAAGGGAATAATACCGTTATCTACTTGAATATAGTTACGGAATCCTTTCTATCCACCTAAGAAGGCAAATGAGACTGAGGTGTAATGCCTTTGACTGCACAGCACTCCCTCAGTACTGCAATGGTCTCAAGTCTCATGAAAAAGAAAAAAGAATCTGCCGGTGAAGGCAGCATCTGTAGTGAGTGAAACAGAGATAATGTTGAAGGCTGAGGACTCGTCAGCAGAACGGCGTAGATTTTTGCTTCAAGTTCCAGAGAAGGGGCGGGGAGAACAAAGGGAACATGTGAGATTGTGTGGAGGCTGCAGGGAGTTGGATGGAAAAGAAAAGGTGGCACGGAGAGAGAAGTAGCGGAACTATTGGATCCAAAACTCTGGAGTTCAGAATCAGAATCAGAATTAGATTCATTATCACTGACAAAAGGTAATACTGTAAGATAAGAGATCAGATCTCTTTATTAGTCACATGTACATCGTATCACACAGTGAAATGCATCTTTTGTGTAGAGTGTGCTGGGGGCAGCCCGCAAGTGTCGCCACGCTTCCGGCACCAATGTAGCACGCCCACAACTTCCTAACCCGTACGTGGGAGGAAACCGGAGCACCCGGAGGAAACCCACGCAGACACGGGGAAAATGTACAAACTCCTTACAGACAGCAGCCGGAATTGAAGCCGGGTCGCTGGCGCTGTAATAGCATTATGCTAATCGCTACACTACCATGCCAACCGTAAATACTTTGCATGTCGGGCAGCATCTAGGGAGAGAGAGAACACGAGTTAATGTTTGATGAACCTTCGTTGGACCTTTCCCTGTCTCCAAGCTGGGGATTGAAACGCAGTGACCTGATTCCAATGTGACCGGCCACCACTGACCCTGGCTGCACCATGTGGAGGCAACTGTTTCTTTCGAAAGAAACTTCCCATCGCTGTACATGGAAGATCAGAGAAAACCTCACAAAAGAAAGTTAACTCAAAGATGGTCCCACATTCCACTTGATTCACTGATGCATAAGCTTTCAGCTTTCATTAATATCAACGGCCAACCACACGCTCTGTTTAAATTT
Source organism: Pristis pectinata (assembly GCF_009764475.1). Lineage (NCBI taxonomy): Eukaryota > Metazoa > Chordata > Chondrichthyes > Rhinopristiformes > Pristidae > Pristis > Pristis pectinata. Next base: position 3,007,275 of record NC_067430.1, read on the forward strand.
GTATCACTTAGAGACTGAACAAAGCTTTTAGTGATTTTCATTTATCATCCTGACATGACTATTGTTGTCTCGATGATTTGGTTATTAGAACTAAGCTCATTTTTGGAATTAAGATTGCTTCAGCAAGCATTAGATTGTATTGTTTTGCTGAAGACACAGAAATTTTCCCCTCCCTTCTGCAATCTACAGGCACATATGTTACCATTTAATCATACCTGATTAATGCCCAAGTCACCTACATGTCCCAAATTAATCTCTAGTAACTGGTTGACTTTGTGGATAAAATATTTGCCAACTCTCTCTCGTTCCACTGAATGTGCAATAAGAGCCTAGCATTGAGCAACCATTTGAATCTGTAATTTCAACTTCACAGCTGCCATTGAGAAAGCTCATAGCTGTGTTTTTTGTCTCTCTACTTGAGCCAAAGGAGTAAGGATCAGATTTAATGTCAATATTAGATTGCAATGAAGGTCTCAAGGTCAACGGTCCTCAACTAGTTGGGGAGTATGGGTGATGCACTGGGAGGGGGTGAATAGAAGGCCAACACTCAATATGCCTTCTTAACAACCCTATCGACCTGTGTGGCAACCTTGAGGGACCCATGGACGTGGACCCCAAGATCCCTCTGTTCCTCCACATTGCTAAGAGTCCTGCCATTAACCTTGTATTCTGCCTTCAAATTCAATCTTCCAAAGTGTATCACTTCACACTTATCTGGGTTGAGGATGTTGAAGAGTGTATCTCAGGAGGTGATGTTAATGATTGATGAAATCTATGTGTGGTCATGTTTGTGTATAACTTGGGTATGTGGAACTTCCCTGAAATAAAAAGCAAGTCATTCCTTGTGCTAGCCTGGAAATTCTGGTTTCTTATGGAAGCAAAATAGTTCTTAGAGTGATGGTGAATCTCTCACCTCCTTTATGATTTAAATAATATCTTGAAGTTGCCTTGTCTCTTGACTTATGCAGTCTGAGCCCTTCAAGGAATGTAAGTGTGATCTGGTGTGTGAAGTACTCAGTGTGTAATTTTGTCTCCACTTGGTTATTCCCTGCTTTAGAGAAACCGGCAGCATTCAGAAAACCAAGTGAGAACACAGACAAGTCAGGGCTGAGAACCCACTCCTGGTCCCACTGACCAGAAGCTTAAACTTCAGACAATTGTACAACTCAGGCGGGTGCAGTTCTTGTTTAATTGTGCAGGTCGGGCTCCTGTGATGCAGTGAGATCCAATTGTTATTGTGGAGAAGGGAGCAAGAGTCTTGACCTTTGCCCTGCAAGGGAAGGGTACGAACACCCTGTTTGGCCAATCGCATCCATCCTAACACACTGACCAAACCAGATACCTTGCCCTGCTACAGATGCAGCTTTCTAAGGCGATGCCATGATTTAACTGCAGGCAGCTCCCCCTTCACCGTCAATCGGGATAATTTGTGGCAGGATGTGATTGAGCCCGGCCACTTCAATGACCTGGACTTCTCCAGGCTGCTCCAGTATGAATTTAGATGGGTCATTCACCACATCACTCCTACAACACAAGTTGGGCTGCTGTATAAGTTACTCCCAGGTCACTCGATAAGTCTCCAAAGTCACTAACGAGGTCAGCACCAGATTACTACAGAGGTAAATGACTATATCAGGTGCTCAGCTACTTTGTCACCCTGTAGTTTGTAGAGTACACTGACTCTGACTTAAAGCTTATAGTTCACAGGGAGATTTGTTGCTGTCAGATATGATCATGGCAAATATAAGTGAAGAAAAGCCTTGCTTTTTTATACCACCTGTCCTAACCTCACAACCTTCCAAAGGTTTTCTTTTCCAAGAAATCAAGTATTTTTAACATGCAATCATTATATAAACAGCACACAGCAAGTTCTATAGGTGACAATGAGATAAATTATCATAACATCCGCTTCTTTTATGTGATTCTGTCTCAAGGAAAAATATTGACCAGGACACGAGGGAGAATTCTCCTTTTCAATCAGTGCTTGGGATCTTTTACATCCATGTACAGGGCCTCCTTATCATGTCTCCTCTGGAAGATGCTGCCTCAAAGCATGCAGCACTGCCTGGGTCACTTGGCATCTCCAAGTCTCTGGAGTGGGGCATAATATCTGATACTGAGGGAGAGAGTTGCCAGAAAGTCATTGCAGCTACTGCAAAGGAATCACTGCAGTGCTGTCTGAGGTCTGGTTTTCTCTGGAAGCATTGTCACTCATCAGTGACAATGATCAGTGACACTTACTCCTGCTTCTTTACTGGATATGTTTTGATGAGATATCCCTGCTAAGATTGGGATTGGTTTATACTCTGTTGGGGTGTAAACTTTTGATAAATGAAGAAATGGTTGTTGGTACTCTGAAATGAGATCTTCATTCAGTTCATCGATTGGTTTGACTGTGTGTGTCTGTATGTATTTCCCAATACCTTCTCTGAACAGAAAAATGGGACAGTGTGTGGGCTCTCTTAGAGGAAGGTAGTTTACAATTCAAAATACAACAGCTACTGGAAATCTGGAATAAAAACAAAAGTGCTGGAAGACTCAGCATGTCAGGCAGCATCTGTGGAAAGAGAAGCAGAGTTAGAGTTTCAGGTCCAAGATGTTTCTCTTTGCACAGTTGCTACCTGATCTGTTGAGGCTTTCCAGCATTTTCTGAAGATATTTTGAAAGTCTAACCTTCTGTTTTTTTGGCACACTTCTAACCTGAAAATAATTGAACAGGCATGGATGCAATATATAAATATTACTTCCATATGTAATGATCACTGTGTTGCTGGAAGAAGCTCCATTCTTTTCTTAGTATAATAAAACTTCAATAATCCAGCACCATTGGGACTTTAGTGGTGCTGGAGGAGCAGATTTTCCAGACCGTTGGATGTTACTCTTAAACCTCGTACCCAAACATACTTTTATATCATTTATCTTTACACGCCACAGTGTAGTGAGACCAGTGAGTTTAAAGGGAATGGGAAATATACAAGTGATCTGGACCCCAGCTCCGACCACACTCTGGTCTCCTTGGCCCTGATTGTACACCTCCCTTGCACACTGGACCCCCAGATCACAATCAGGGCCAATGAGTGAGCCAGATGTCGAACAATCAGGATTTCCAAACAATTGGATGACAGATTATCAGAGGTTTACTCTCTTTGGACTTTTTCATATCAGGCAACCATCCAGTGAATTGAACGGCCTTAACATCCCATCCTTGGTTGGACGTACTGCTGGAAGTTTATCACTTGACTCACGAACTTGCCAGACTTCATTGACATCTCCATCATTTCTGGAAAAAGCACAATTATTTTTTACCACCTCTATGTTTTTCTTGCGAGGTTCCTTGTTGAAGTATCCTGGAGATTGCTGGAGAATTCCTGGAAACTTGAGGAGTTGAGCAAGTTGACAAATCTAACACTGGGAACAGTAGCTGAGTCTAGTTTAGCAATGGCTGTTAGCAGTTCATGCTGCACTTGTTCAGCACATCAAAAGAGGGCAAAATCTAATTTCTGGGCACCTGCAGTGAATAAAGGGTTTGGAAAATCCATGAGGCCCCATGGAACAGTGTATATGGAGGAACAGGACTGGTGGGGATATTCTGAGAGAAGGGATAGATTTGATGGGCTGAATGGCCAATGCCTATGTTTTATGAAAGTATGAAATAAGTATGAAATATGTGATAAAGTCCCAGTCTCATCCTGAGCAAAAGCATGATCAATAGCAATGAAGGCACCTTTGCTGACGAGTTTTTGGATATGCTTGTTTAACTTAGCAGTCGACCTCACAAATACAGCAGAGTTATAAACAATGGCTGGCATTATGACACGATAAATGCTTGAGGAAAGCAACTAGAAAGGCACAATTGAAGTATTTTATCGATAATTTCAGGCATCATTTACAGTCATTTACAGAATGTGCAATATGACCCATTGCCCTCTGATTGGGCAGAGATTCTCGATATCATTAAGGGAGCAAAGGCTATTCCCAAACCAGGCAAATGCTTGGTTTCCCTGTAAGGGTTATGTGTGCTTACTCAGCCTTCAGAATGCTTCCTTCCTGTTATCTCCATGTGGTTGTTCTCCACATCAGACTTTTGAAGAAAGGCTCACCATCTTGCCAAAACCAAGATCGGGCCAAACAGTGTCTACTTCCTCCAGGCCGTGTGAAATCGACAGTAAAAGAAGAGTCGGTGCAAGAAACCACTGTGGAGCCAAAACACCGGACACCTCACGCAGAGGCACCAGTGCAGCACCCTGGCATTGACCACTTTCTACTCTGTGTAGTTCTTCCGGCTCCTTGGTGCTGGGAAATGGGAAGGCCTCAGCAACTGGTCCTCAGTGAAATCATGGGTTAACTTCACGGACATTTAACATAAAGGGGTAAGGTAAAGATGACATGGAAGAAGATCATGACAGCATGTATTTCTGCTTTTCAGAAGCCTCCCTAGTCCTTTACACTTCTCATGCGAGCCCTGGTGCTGAGATAATTTGATATAAGATGTTTTAATGAACGGATGAATGGTCATGACAAAACATAACACCAAAGGAAACATACTGCCAATGTTTTGACAACAACTAATCCCCCAGCGTTCCTCCTCTGTGAGTATCTTTTGGAAGGCTTGTCAGGCCCCTATTCTGAAGCATCCACCCCCCTCAGCCCATGACTGAGGTCGGGCTGGTGGTAGTTGGTGGACCGCAGATGTCTGTGATGGACGATCGTGCTCAGCTCTTGGCAAGGAGGGCCCACAGGTGACCGAGACATGGAAGGACACTCGAGGCCAGCCTGGCAGTGAGATGCAGGAGAGGGGATTATTTGGGACCCAATGGCGGTAGGAGAACTAGCCAATGCGCTGAGAGAGTACAGCACTTTCACACTCCGCAACGTCCTCTGGCCTCAGAAGGATCAGGCTGCACGTGGCCCTGATCACACAACTACCACAGTCTCCAGAGCCACACCAGCACAGTCACCTTCCACTCAGCACCAGTGGCAGCAGTTTGCTCCCAGTCATCAATTTTCCACTCTCGTAGAACAGCAGAATACTGAACAAAGAGCAGCAAGCAGAGCTCTGGTTGCATTAGCCTCAGTCACCACACATACAGTCTCTGTATACGTCTCCACGGAAACAGTAACCAGCCACGCCAGCTGCTGTAATGTGGAGTCTACATTGCCTGACACTGGGGTATGCGTCAAAGTGGAAGGGATGCTCCCTTGTTCTGCACCAGCTCCTGTGCAAGGTTACAGATGCATGGATGCCTTGACATCTCTCGCATTCTGTTTGACAGGCCAGGCAGTCTACGAAGCATTTCGAAATGCATCAGTTTCAACCTTTTCATGTCTGCTCCCCTATTGTGATCCTCAGCTGAGGCAGTGCTAACATGCACTCTCTCCCATACACAGGGTTCCCACATGTCTCTCCGCATGAAGCCTACCCCGCCCAAATCCATCCTCCCCAAAGGGTACCAGTATCCTTCTCCTCCCTCTTGTCTTGTGCAGAGCAGTGTTCCTGTCAAAGGGTGAAGTGGGATGGGGATCTGGGCAGGGTGTGGGTTACCTTCAGGGATTCTATATCGCTAAAGTACAGCATGGTAATTGTGAGTGAACAGAGCTGTTAGATGGAGAAGCCAGCATGCATGCAAATACACTTACAGCATGAAGAAAGGAAAATACCTGCATATCTGCAGAGCTGCCAAACACTCAAGAACAGCCACAGAGTGTCCACAGGTTTGGGTAACCACAATTAGCACCTGGGAAGAGACATTTGGAATTGGAATTGGTTTATTGTTGTCACTTGTACTGAGGTGCAGTGAAAAACTTGTCCTGCATACTGTTCATACAGATCAATTCATTACAACAGTACATCGAGGTAGTACAGGGTAAAACAATACAGAATGTAGAGTATGGTAGTGTAGCGGTTAGCGTAACGCTATTGCAGTGTCAGCAACATGGGTTCAATTCCCGCCGCTGTCTGTAAGGAGTTTGTACGTTTTCCCCGTGTCTGTGTGGGTTTCCTCCGGGTGCTCTGGTTTCCTCCCACATTCCAAAGACGTACGGGTTAGGAGGTTGTGGGCATACTATGTAGGTGTCGGAAGCGTGGCGACACTTGCGGGCTGCCCCCAGCACACTCTACGCAAAAGATGCATTTCACTGTGTGTTTTGATGTACATGTGACTAGTAAAGCAATCTTTTCTTAATCTCATAAAGTGTCACAGCTATAGAGAAAGTGTAGTGCAGGCAGACAATAAGGCACAAGGTCATAATGAGGTAAGTTGTGAGGTCAAGAGTCCATCTTATCATATGAAGGAACTGTTCAATAGTCTTATAACAGCAGGATAGAAGCTGTCCTGGTGGTACATGCTTTCAGGCTTTTGTATCTTCTGCCTGATGGGAGGGGAGAGAATGTCCGGGGTGGGTGGGGTCTTTGATTATGTTGGCTCGTTTACCAAGGCAATGAGAAGTGTAGACAGAGTCCATGGAGGGGAGGCTGGTTTCCGTGATGCGCTGGGCTGTGTCCACAGCTCTCTGCAGTTTCTTACTGCCCTGAGCAGAGCAGTTACCATACCAAGCCGTGATGCATCCAGATAGGATGCTTTCAATGGTGAATCGATAAAGTTGGTGAGTGTCAAAGGGGACATGCCAAATTTCTTTAGACTCCTGAGGAAGTAGAGGTGCTGGTGAGCTTTCCTGGCCGTGAAAATACCAGGGCTGGTTTGATCACACTGACCAGGATAACTGGCTACTGTAAATTGTTCCTAATACTAGGTCAGTGACAAAGAGAATCATCGGAGAGTTGGTAGACACGTGTGAAAGAGAATGTGTTTCAGTGGTACAGGAAAATAAGAAGGCGGGAGTGGGACTGATGGGATTGGTCCCCTGGAAGCTGGCATGGAATTGATGGGTTGAATGCCCTCCTTCTGTTTTATTATAAGATGTAAACAGGCATATGACCCATGCATTCTGGTGCCACCTGAGCAGGTTGGTTGAAAGGATCTGTTAAATGCGTTTTTTTTAAAACAATTGGTTTTACAATTACATCCACTGCCATTTTACTCATATTAAAAAGAAAAGTCAGCTTTGGCTAATTTTCATCTACTGCACAAACTCTTCCCCATTACATGCAGAATTGAAGTCTTTAAAGGTTACCTTTCTTATTATGTAAATGACATCGGCCTCAGTTCACAGAAGAACAGGCAAAAAAAAGAGATTATCAAAAGGTCAGTGCTGGTGAAAGGGGAGGAGGTTTCTCTGCAGTAATCATACCTGGGAAAACTTTTTCATCTTGTGCTTGCAAAGGTTAGAAAATCTCAAAAGACAATAATTGACATAATCTCTGTTACCTTCTGTATTGTGTCTGGAAAAATGACTTCACTTGAAATAATCAGAGAGCATCTTCTTCATGTAACTTATGCCAGCTGCAATTCACAAGTCTTATTTTGGTTTTCACTTGCTGTTCTCTGAGTGTCAAGCTCTTATCATTCCAGGTAAATTACCCAATTTTTTGCAAAAATAAAGAAATTAATTACAGATTTATTAATGGTGTGGTTTTAAAATTTAACCAGCATGTTATTAGATTTACATTACCCATTTTGTTGGTGTTTCAGGGGGAATTTCGGTTAATATATAATTAAGGCTTCAGTGTGTTTTTTTTTCCTGCATTTATGGCTGGCATTTAGAACATGGAACAGTACAGCACAGGAACAGGCCTTTCAGCCCTTGATGCCTGTGCCCACTATGATTCCAATTTAAACTAATTCCACCTGCTGTATCCCTCTATTCCCTGCCTGTTCCCGTGTCTGTCTAAATGTTGCTGCTGTATCTGCTTCCACCACCTCCCAGGCAGTGTGTTACCATTCCCTGTGTAAAAAACTTGTCTTGGGAATCCCCTGTAAACTTTCCCCCCCTTGCCTTAAACCTATGCTCTCTAGTATTTGACATTTCCACCCTGGGAAAAATACTCTGACCACCTCCCCTACCTACACCTCTCATCATTTTATATAACTCTATCAGGTCACCTCTCGGCTTCCAACACTCCAGAGAAAACAATCCAAGTTTGTCCAACCTCTTCTTGTAGTTAATACCCGCTAATCCAGGCAACATCCTGGTGAACCTTTCTGGCACCCTTTGCGTAGCCTTCACATCCTTCCAGAACTGCACACAACACTCCAAATGTGGCCTAACCAAAGCGTATACGGCTGCAACATGACCTGCCAACTTTTATAATCAATGCCCCGACCGTACACCTTCTTTACCACTCAATCTACTTGAGGCGACATTGGGCTTGGGTGGTGATCCCACAGAGCTCATGATGCCCCAGTCACAGTAATGTTAGTTTCTTTTATGTTAGCTGAGCTCCTTTTCCCTACTTACACCTCCTTCACTTCATTTCTAAAACTGGTTATAGGATGACAGCCTCAAATTCAAACAAAAGTACAATAAATAATTTCATGCAATTTTTTAAATTAATTTGTGGAAGTTTGCTTGCAAGAATAGACAGGCTGGGAGCTCAGGCATTGTCCACTGAAATCTTAGCTAAATTTAAGGATAAAATCAGCGCCTGTCTGACAATCAATGGAATTGGGATTATTTTTGGAAGAGTTGAAGTTTAGAACAACATACATTGTACACTATTCAGCCTTGAGTGGATAAAGTTCCACCTTCAAACTGGAGAGTTGAGAACAAAGTCTAGACTGACACCGTGTGCGGTATTGAATGAGTGTGATACTTCTGGGAGAACTGTCTCTCAGATGAAATATTAAACTGAGGCCATATCTGGCTTCAGTGGAGGAAACATTCCGAAGGCAGTCCTGAAACACCGAGAGAAATCTTCTTGGTCTCCTGGCCAAAAGACGTTCCATCCTCTACCATTAAAGATGAACATTGAGTTCTGTGTGTGGTGTGTGCAGTGTGTGGTGTGTGTGGTGTGTGCAGTGTGTGTGGTGTGTGCAGTGTGTGTGGTGTGTGCTTACTGTAAGCAATGAGCATGTCATGAGCATATGCATGTATGACATGAATGTGTATAAGGCACCTATGCATTACAAACACACCCAAAACACACACATTATTGCATATTCCACTCAATACACCTGCTGGATAGACACATGTCTAGTACACACCCTGTATGCAACAATTATTGCCCATTATGCACTCTGAACCATTAAGCATCCACCCATTACACGCTCACCCATCCCGTAACACAGTAAAGGAGAAGGAGCAGTCTACGTACCCCTCGCTTGCATATGAGCCCAAATATATATTGATCTCAGAATACATTCACTAACTAAGCATTCACAGCCCGCTGAAAGAGAGTTTTTCAAAGATGAAAAGTTTTAAGTGGAAACATTTCTGCTCACCTCGCTGATGGAGGGCCAGTTACCACATCCTCTGGTGTTTGACAGAGGAAATATCCTTTCAGCACCTACCCCACTAGATCTCAGAAACAATAGCATTCCAATTAAATCACCTATTGTTCTTCCAAACTCCAGAGAATCCAGGCCCATCCTACACGTTCCCTGCTCATTTACTTCAGTGAACCTTCACCATACAGTCCCCAGGTGTGGATACCAGAAACTCCACACTGTGTTCCAACTGTACCCAGGACCTGCTCAATTGCTGCAGGATTTTCTAACTCTTGTCCTCGAAACCCCTTGCATTACCTCATACAACCATCACTTTATCCCCTATCCACAACACTGTGGCATTATATGATCTGACTCCATATAACCACTTATCCCATCCACCGTACACCTATCTGTGATACATTGGCGACCCACTATACATCCAATCTATTACACATCTATTCAAAAGCAAAAGGTCAGTAAATAAATTGATTTATTATTGTCACATTTGCCGAGGCACAGTGAAAAACTTTGTTTAGAATGCCGTCCATCGAGATCATTTCATCACATCAGTGCATTGAGGCAGTACAAGGTAAAACAATAACAGAATGCAGAATAAAGTGTCACAGCGACAGAGGAAGTGCAGTGCAGGCAGACAATAAAGTTCAAGGCCATAACAAGGTACATTATGAGGTCAAGAGTTCATATTATCATACTAGGGGACAGTTCAATAGCAGGATAGAAGCTGTCCTTGAGCCTGGCAGTGTGTGCTTTCAGTGTTTTGTATCTTCTGTCCGATGGGAGAGGGAGAAGAGAGTATGTCTGGAGTGGGAAGGGTCTTTGATTATGTTGACTGTTTTACTGAGGCAGTGAGAAGTGTGGACAGAGTCCATGGAAGGGAGGCTGGTTTCTGCAATGTGCTGGGCTGTGTCCACAACTCTCTGCAGTTTCTTGCAGTCAGGGGCAGAGCAGTTGCCGTACCAAGCCGTGATGCATCTGGATAGGATGCTTTACATAAAAATTGGAGATGCCAGAAATACTCAGCAGGTCCAGCAGCATCCACAGGGAGAGAAAGAGAGTTATTGTTTCCGGTCAGTGACCCTTCATCAGAACTTCACCCTATTCTGTTAAAGCAGCAGTTCTGAGGAAAGATCATCCGTCCCAAAAATTAACTCAGTTTCTATCTCCACAGATGCTGCCTGGCGGGCTGAGTGTTTCCAGTGTTTTCTGTTTTTATTGGACCCCCTGCCTGACTCTCCCTTCCATTGACCATTGCCAAATTTCTGTCAGTACCGATGGTTAAAATTGGCCTCTCAGTCAGGTGAAATGTCATGTCTGGGTTTTGAGCCCGGGTATGCTGTGCGAGCCCTGCTTTGACTCTCTGGTGAGGGGAGTAAGAACTATAGTGAGTGCAGTGGGAACTGTATAACTTGAGCAGCTCCAAGTCAAAGGCTACATTCTGTGGAGACCATCGAAGGAGATGGCTGCTCACCATCAAAATACAGTGAACATTTCACAGGACAAAAGTGGGAATAAATTACAAACTGCTCCTTCACAACAATAAACAGAATTAAAAAGTATTAAAAGTAAAAATGTATTAAACTAAAGCAATGGAACTGAGGCTGTTCTGCTTAATCAGATTACACAGGGTTTTGAAATGAATGTCAGCCCTCGGGCAACATCCAAGAATGAAGGGAATACTTGTACCTGTCGCGTTGGCATGGGAACTTCCTGACCGAGCCGGTGGCTGGGGGCTTGGCCAGGTCTCACCATTGCCCAGTGGGTGACGTCGACTCTCCTCAGGCATCTGATGGTTTCACTGAGTGTCCTGCAAGCAGTTATTTGTCAGACAGACTGATATCACATTGTCAAAACACTGACCCAATAACAACATAAAACAAAGAAACACAGACCAGTTCCACACAGGGACAAGGCCCTTTGGCCCACAGTGTCTGTGCCGAACATGATGCCGATCACATAATTCTGGTGAGACAGTGAGTGGGATGGAGAAAAGGGACATGATCCTGATGGGAAAACTGGGCACAACTGGGGAACTCAGGCACAATCTTCTCTTGCAGTCAGGCTGAAGTTCCATTCTGATGAGGAAAACTAGGACAGAATTCCCATGGGACACGAATTTGCATGTAAGGGTAATTGTGTTTGTAATTCCACTGGCAAGCTGTGGCCAGGTTCTGGTGGGAGAAGGAACAAGGTGTGATTCTGGCTGGAACAGGGAGCTGGGCACCACTGTGTGGTAGTTGGGGTTGGTGTGGTCTGGGGGTGATGCCCGGAGTCCCGACTGCCTCTGCTGAGTGTCATGGTTAATTATTTCTAATATCAGCATGTGCAGTAGATCTGGTATGACACAATGTCTGCAGAAAAAGATGCTATTCCTCGTACAAACAGTTTCTGACCTGGCCCTTGCATAGATAAACATTACATCAAGCAGAACTGTCCATAAAGACATTTCACATCTCATGTTAATTTGCATTTGAAATGTCTGCTTGCATTGCCCACACATTAAAGTGAAAATGCTCAACCTTTATCCAGGATAATTTACTTGATGGACAGTTCATAATGAGCCATTGGACATCTTGTGCTACCTGTGGCTCGGCAGACACTTCCTTGCCTTGGAACTGAAAGACTTGGTCGAAACTCCACTTGAGCGCAGAATATTTTGGCTGCACTTCAGTGCAGTAACATGGGCAACACTGCACTTTTGGTCGTCCTGTCAGTTGCATGAGACACCAGAGTGAGGCTCTGTCTACCAAATGGTGAGTTATCAATACAGAGTATCAGTAATCTTTTTAGTTTAAGCAAACTGAGTCAAATCCTTCAACTGTGGCATTGAGCAAAGCCAGTAAATGATCTGATAATATTCTTCAAACTTGGATTCATATTTTTTCTCATATTTTCTTATAACACAGAAGGAGGCCATTCAGCCCATCACTCTGCTGCCTATTTGCTGCATCATTCTGCTGCCCATGCTGTGGCAGTGTGCTACCCTTGACTAATATGATGTCAATGGTTTACTTGGTTATCTCTCACTGTGGTTTGTGCATCCTTCTTGTGGCAACCTGGTGAGCATGCCTCTGACATTACCACAGTACATCATTTCAAATGCATCTCATTGTCAGTACAACACATGGATGTGCCCTGAGATTGTGAAAGGTGTTTCTTAAATGCCCACTTTTCTTTTTTTTGGAAGAAAAACACTATGATGCTGGAGGAACTCAGCAGGCCAGGCAGCATCCATGGAGAAAAGCAGGCGGTCAACGTTTTGGGTCAGGACCCTTCTTCAGGACTGAAGATAGGAAAAGGGGAAGCCCAATATATAGGAGGGAAAAGCAGAGCAGTGATAGGTGGACAAAAGAGGGGAGGCAGGGTGGGCACAGGGTGGTGATAGGTAGATGCAGGTAAGAGATAGTGATAGGCAGGTGCGGGGGAGGTGGGGAGAGCAGATCCACCAGGGGAGGGGTCAAAGGTAAGGAGAGAGAGGGAAAAAGGATAGAAAAAGGAGGGATAGGCTAGGAGAGGAAAGAAGCGAAGAGGCATGGTGGTGGGGGGGTTGTGGGGAAGGGAGATAGGTTACTTAAAGTGGGAGAATTCAATGTTCATGCCGTTAGGCTGCAAGGTTCCAAGACAGAAAATGAGGTGCTGTTCCTCCAGTTTGCGCTTGGAATTCTCCTGGCAGTGGAGGAGGCCGAGGACTGACATATCAGTGATGGAGTGGGGGGGGGAGTTGAAGTGACTGGCAACAGGGAGATGCAGATCGCGGTTATGAACAGAGCGCAGGTGTTCTGCGAAACGGTCACCTAATCTGTGTTTGGGCTCACCAATGTAGAGGAGGCCACACTTGGAGCACCGAATGCAGTAGGTGATATTAAGGGAGGTGCAGGTGAATCTCTTTCTCACCTGAAAGGACTGTCTGGGTCCCTGGATGGAGGTGATGGAGGTGGTGTAGGGGCAGGTGTTGCACCTATGGCGGGGGCAGTGGAAAGTTCCCGGGGTGGGAGCGGGATGGGTGGGGGGGGGGGGGGAGGAGTGAACTTGGGAGTCGCGGAGAGAGCCGTCCCTGCGGAAGGCGGAAAGGGGCGGGGAGGGGAAGATGTGTTTGGTGGTGGGGTCCCGTTGGAGCTGGCAGAAGTGGCGGAGAATGATGTGTTGGATACCTATCTGCAGTTCTTTGTTTCTCTTTCTCTTTTTTGATCTTTACAGCAATGAGATAGTTTCATTATCAAATACACGCATGATACCAAGACCACAACTCCACCATTTGCAGATTATTATACTCGGTGCTTTGTACATTTATTTGAATGTTTCACTTAAGATCATGTAGAATTACATAAAATCTACCATACAGCCATTCAGCCCACTTGACTGATGCTATCATTCATATTCCACAGGAGAGTTCTCTCAGTCTCCCCTTCTGCTCCATCCTTCCATTCCTATTTTATTTGTACCTTCCTTCATATGCAGCAAGGTCCACTCTCATTGCTCTTTCAACGGAGAAAGTCTTCCTGAATTTACTTGATATGCTGGTCATGAGTTTATTTATAAAAAAATTCCCCTTTGTTCTGAACACTTACAAGTAGCAGAAGTTTCACCACAGCGGTTTCATCTGATCTTCATAATGAGCAATTGCACTGTCACTTCTCAGTTTAGTCCTCTCTCATTGCAGAGAAAGGAACTGCAGCCTGCCCAGTCATTGGTATGTCATAACATTGCAATTCCACTGGAGCTTGTTCAAAGGAAAAGTTATCACATCGTTGGCTGAGCAATGGAATATGACTTATTGTAACATCTTATACAGAACTCGTAGCAGATCGAGTAATTTTACATAGACAGATACTATAAGGCACTGGTGCAACGTCACACAGTGTAGAAGTTTCTCAGTTTCAGATAGCTAGGAAAGATCAATAGTTCAGGGCACTTACAAGTTTCTGGTACATGCACAGGTTGTTTGAGTGAGGTATTTGCTGTTGTCATGTTGATGCAGACGTTAGTATTTGTAACTCATAAACCAAGTTAAATCCCAACTACAGACACCAATATCTTCGCAGGCTCTACGGACAAGAGCATCCTGTGCTTCCTCCATTCTGGAGCTGGGGACCCACTCTGTTCTATATTTGCTCACTTATTTCTTTATTGGTATTGGTATTGGTTTATTATTGTCACTTGTACCGAGGTACAGTGAAAAACTTGTCTTGCATACCGATCATACAGATCAATTCATTACACAGTGCAATTACACTGGGTTAGTACAGAGTGCATTGAGGTAGTACAGGTAAAAACAATAACAGTACAGAGTAAAGTGTCATAGCTACAGATGAAGTGCAGTGCAGGTAGACAATAAGGTGCAAGGTCACAACAAGGTAGATTGTGAGGTCAGAGTCCATTTAATCATATAAGGGAGCCTTTTAATAGTCTTATCACAGTGGGATAGAAGCTGTCCTTGAGCCTGGTGGTACGTGCTTTCAAGCCTGATGTGAGGGGGGAGAAGAGAGAATGTTTGGGATGGGTGGGGTCTTTGATTATGTTGCCTGCTTTACCAAGGTAGTGAGAAGTGTAGACAGAATCCATGGAGGGAAGGCTGGTCTCCATGATGTGCTGAGCTGTGTCCACAACTCTCCGCAGTTTCTTACGGTCTCAGGCAGAGCAGTTACCATACCAATCTGCGATGCATCCGGATAGGATGCTTTCTATGGTGCATCGATAAAAATTGGTGAGTGTCAAAGAGGACACATCGCATTTCTTTAGCTGAACCCCAAACCTTCTGGATGTTTTCAATTTTACCCCTGGCCTATTTCAAAGAGCAAAAGCTTTTATTACCAGAAAGAAAATTTAAAAAAATGAAGATGCTGGAAATCTGAAATTAAACCAGAAAATATTAAAAGCACTCAGCAGATCAGGCAGCATCTGTGGAAGGAGATACAGAGATAACATTTCAGGTCTGAGGCCCTTTGTCAGAATTTCAGAACTTAATTTGATGAAGGGCCTCCAACTTGAAATGTTAGCCCTGTTTCTCTTTTCACAGATCCTGTCTGACTTGCTGAGTAGCTCCAGCATTGTCTGAAGTCATTATTCCCAAAATACCAACCAATATTTTCCTTCAACCATTATTGCTAAAAACAAGTTGTCCATTCATTATCTCATCACTCTTTGTGGGATCTTGCTGTGCACAGTCTGGATGCCACATTTCCTCCATTATAACTGTCACTACTCTATCTCATCGGAACATCCGGAAAGTATTGTGAAAGTCACTATAGAAATGCACAGTTTTCTTTCTCTTTCAAATGTAAACATTTAACACCTTTGTTTGAAAAGAGAAAAATGAACATTAACCATTCCCCCATGCCTCCTCCCCCCACCCTGCCCCCTCCTCCCAATAGCCCGTGAGCTGCAGAGCAGCAATAAAAGCACAAGCTGCTGGGTCCACTTAGGCACCATCTGTGGAGTCAGAAAGAAAGTTAATAAGGTCATCCACTGTTCCTCTCTCCCCACACTTCTGCAGAGTGTTCCCAGTATCCCCTGCTGTATATGTTTCAGATTTCCAACATCCGGAGTCTTTTGCTTTTAGCTACAGAGTGATATTTATATATTCTCATTTACTTAATTCAATCAGTGCTATCAGCTGTCATGCAAATATAGAAAATAACAGGCACTTTCTGCTTCCCCATATCCATGGATTATCTTGCTCAAACAAGTTATTTCTAATCAAGTTCACCTCCCCTGAATCTGATGAAATCTCACTTAGCACCTTCAAAATTTACCTATCAGAAAGTGGTTCCATCTTTACCTGAACTCCAGATAGCTATGGAGGAGGGTCGGTGCTGTACACTGTGCATTCTTATAGCACCTCTAATATACTTAAATATTCCAAGGTCCTGAAGTTCTGCTGTCAGATGAAAGAAGATATCAGGAGAGGTGACTTAAAGCTGGGTTTTGAAGAGAAATGTAGTAATGGAAAGGTTTAAGACACAACAGAAAGAGTGAGGTGATTAAAATCCAGGATATGCAAATGTCGACATTTCTGAAGTCAACACAGACCTGTCACTTGACTGTTTCAAAATAGCAACCATACAATCAGCTCTATCTTCTCCCTAAACCTCTGTCTCTCTATCAATTTATCCTCTCTCAAACTGCTTCTTTAAACGTATTTTGTTCTTCGACCCAACACCTCTTTGTGAGGCTGTGTTAAATATAGCTATAACATTACAAAGAAGTGCTCTGGGATGTTGAACCCAAATCTCTTATAAACAGAAGTAGTTGTTGCTGCAGTTCGAGCGCTGGTGGAGATACAGAATTAGGGAAGCAGCTGACAGCAAAAAGCATTTTGAAGATCTTGCAGAACGAGGAGCTGATCAGGTCCCATCTACTTGCATTTGGCCCATCTCCCTCTAAACCTTTCGTATCCAGAGTTTAGATGCAGTGAAGAAGGTTTGGATGGAGTTCGGGTTTTGGAGATGGTGGGTGGGTGAGGATGGAAATACTTCCATTTAAAGTGGAGACACCAGGGTGCTGTGCTTAATTCTGCTGCTCTCTGCTCCAGCGTCCTGATCTCTAGTGCTATCTGTGTAGAGTTCATACTAAAATTTCAGAGAGATAGAGAGAGAGGGGGAGAGAGAGAGAGGGGGAGATGGAGAGAGAGAGGGAGGGGGAGAGAGAGAGGGAGGGAGGGAGAGAGAGAGAGGGAGGGAGAGAGAGAGAGGGAGGGAGAGAGAGAGGGAGGGAGGGAGAGAGAGAGGGAGGGAGAGAGAGACGGAGGGAGAGAGAGAAAGGAAGAGAGAGGGAAGGAGAGAGAGGGAAGGAGAGGGAGGGAGGGAGAGAGAGCAAGGCATGTTCAAAACAGCAAGAGAGGAGCGTCAGCCATGAGGTTAAAGAGGTGAAATCATAACAGGGAATAAAGAAATAGCTGAGGAGGTAACAACAAACATTTTAGAAGTCATAGAAAGGTGTAGCACAGAAACAGGCCCTTCGGCCCATCGTCCGCACTGACCATCAGCCACCCATTCACACCAACCTACATTAATCCCTTTTTTTAATTCCCCCCACATTCTCATCAGCTCCCCCCACATTCTACCCCTCACCTACACACTAGGGGCAACTTACAGCAGCCAATTAACCCACCAACCCACAGGTCTTTGGGACGTGGGAGGAAACCATATCGTGTGGGGGAGACCCACGCGGGGGGATCGTGCAAACTCCACACACCAACGTCAGGATTGAACCTGGGTCTCTGGCGTCGTCAGGCATCAGCTCTACCAACTATGCCTTTGTGCCACCCAATCGCTATTGCGTCGGCTGCAGATAGAAGATAGAAAAAAATGGGAACCAAATTTCTAAATCATAGCAATTAACTTAATGTAGTTTATATTAACAAAGAGAAAGAGATTCAAAGAGAAAGTAGTGTCAAAATGAAGGGAATTGAAAGACCTCTAATCCTCAGGACATGCAGCTGGCCTTCTGGTGTTCAGAAAGGGTTGCTGCAATAATGGATGAACTGGGAATGATTGTTCAACATTCCCCAGCTTGTGGAACAGTCCCAGGAGAACTGAAGGTGGTAAATGGAAAGTGACCATCTCAGATAGGAGGAAGAGAGCCATTTGACTCTGTGAAAAAAACTGTGACTCTCTACCCTATCTATGCCCCTCATAATTTTATAGAGGTTTACTGGTCACTGCTCTTTCGTTCCTTCCCATTCCCAGGTAGGATTGGTGAGGGCAGGGAGGTGGACATTGTCTACATGGACTTTAGCAAAGCCTTTGACAAGGTTGCACATGGTAGGCTGATCTGGAAGGTTAGAACCAGGGCAAGGTTGCTAACTGGATACAAAATTGGCTTGGTGGTAGGAGGCAGAGAGTGCTAGTGGAGGGTTGTTTTTCAGAGTGGAGGTCTGTGAGCAGCGGTGTGCCGCAGGGATCGGTGCTGGGTCCCCTGTTGTTTGTCATACTTATTAATGATTTGGATAAGGTGGCGTGATTAGTAAGTCTGCAAATGACACCATAATCGGTGGTGTGGTGGACAGTGACAAAGGTTGTCTAAGGTTGCGACAGGATCTAGATCAAATGGAAAGTGAGCTAATGAAGGGCGGATGGAATTTAACTCAGACAGGTGTGAAGTGATGCATTTTGAGAAGTTAAATGAGGCCAAAACATACACAGTGAATGGCAGGGCCCTGGGGAGTGTTGTACAGAAACACCTTGGGGTACAACAACATATTTCCCTGAAAGTGCCAACAGATAAACAGAGTGGTGAAGAAGACATATGGCATGCTTGCCTTCATTGGCCGTGTCACTGAGTATAGGAATTGGGATGTCACGTTCCAGTTGTACAAAACTTTGGTTAGACCACACTAGGAGCACTGTGTGCAGTTCTGGTCACCACACTATGGGAAGGATGTGATTGAGCTAGAGAGGATGCAGAAAAAATATCACAAGGATGTTGTTGGGGCTGGAGGGCTTAAGTTATAAGGAGAGACTGGATAGACTGTTTTCCCTGGAGCAAAGGAAGCTGAGAGGTGACCTTATAGGGGTCTATAAAATTATGAGGGGCACTGTCTTTTTCCCGGGGTAGGAAGGTCTAAATGAAAAATACAATGATGCTGGAGGAACTCAGCATCTGTGGACAAAAGCAGGCGGTCAACCTTTCGGGTCAGGACAGAGTCCTGAAGGAGGGTCCTGACCCGAAACGTTGACCACCTGCTTTTCTCCACGGATGCTGCCCGGCCTGCTGAGTTCCTCCAACATCATTGTGTTTTTCATCTAGATTCCAGCATCTGCAGTCCTTTGTTTCTCTAGGCAAGTCCAAAACTAGATGGCATAGGTATAAGGTAAGAGGGGAAATATTTAAATGGGATCTGAGGGGCAAGTTCTTCACACAGGGGGTGGTGGATACGTGAGACGAGCTGAGAGGAGATAGTAGAGACAGGAACAATAACAATGTTTAAAACACATTTGAACAGATATATGGATAGGGGAAGTTTGGAGGGATATGAACCAAACACTGGTACATGGGATTAGCTTGGAAAGGCATCTTGGTCGGCATGGGTGAGATGGGTCTATTTCCATGCTGTATAACTCTATGAATCTATGAATCTTTAAGTGGTGGATAAAGGCCAACTTGACAGAGACTGTTGGGAAATGCTGAAATCAATTATTGATAACGGGATATTGAAAATATTTGATCTGGCTGTCAGCATGGTTTTATTGAGGGGAAATAATCTGCCAATTCTAAAGTTTTCTAGGGATGTAGTTAGCAGCATAACTAAGGGCAGCTGGTGGATGTAGTATGCCTGGACTTGTAAAGCTATTTGTTGAGGTACCATACAAAATGTATTATGCAAAAGAAGAGCTTACCATGTTAGGGTAATATATCAGAGTGGATAGAAGATTGATTAAAGAGTGGAAAACAAATGGGAAATATTAAAAGAAATGGATCAATACTGGGCCTTCAGCTACTTAACAATCTATATCCATGACCAAAGTCGAAGAGGAGTGAGCTGGGACTAAATAAGGAATGGTAATTCGGAATGGAAATTAAAATTGTCAAGGACGGGGAAGGAGATGATCAGCTTGTTTGTCGTCTACCCTGCTCTGTTGCCTCTTTGTATGTAAGCTCATGCATTTCTACCTGCAGTCACTTCCTCAGCCTGTCCTTCTCACGTGACCTCTGGGTTCCCATGACACCCAACCACTGTCATGCCAAGTGCAGATGAAGTCATCCATGATTACTTTTCTCATATCACTTTTCATCTCCATCCCTTTCTCCCCTCAATCTGGTCAGGAATTTGGTGCAACAGAGGGTAAGAATTCTTAGGCAGAGGTGCAAGACCAGGTGAAGTAATCAAAGGACGAGCAGTGGGGCACACCAAGAGCGGATTGGCTGTTGAGGCCACATTGTGACTGGGGTGGGATAGGCAGGTTATGTAGTGGAAATAAATCAGATGGAGAGGCTTCGTTACTGGAGAAGGTGTCACCTGTCACCCATAGTGTATCAGGTCATGATATTGATTCAATCACCTACAATCTGATGGCTGGGCCTTCAAATGAATGGACATTCCTGAGGGAACTAGAGAGGCAGGTATTAAACAAGAGGGGAAGGGGGCTGGGAAAATTCATCTCTGTCGGAGCGCGGAACAGAAAGGTTAGTGCGAGAATAAGATGGAGAGGTTGTTATCACTACCCAGAAGTAATGAGCTCTTTGGAGCAGGCCAAGGGAAGCTGAATGATTATTCAAGAAGGAGTCAAACACTGATGTGTGCCAGGTACCAAAGACTTCCCAAAGTAAGATTTTTGTTGACTCCTGAGGCAGTTTATTGATTTACTTATTGTAGCCTGTCCTTGGAGGCTCACATCAAACCATTCACAACAGAATAATTCTCAAAACATATTTAAAGACACTTTACAATCCAAAAATTTAAATTTCACGCTTTTCCAAATCCTTTGAAGGGCAGTCAAAGTGCTGCAGAGTTGGTTGTAATGATTGTTTATGTCTTCTTGAGCATGGCAGAACACTTTCCACCTTGTGCACTGTATTTACAGGGTTCTGCATGCCGCCGATACTCCTCAGCCTCGCATTTGGGAGGGGCAGGGGGGGTTTAAAAAATTAAATGTACACTACACACTTCACATTCTTGTACTTTTGTGTTCGTGCTACTCGAGTGGGTCTCATTAGCAAATTGCTGTGATTAGCAAATCACCAATCTTGAGCATTGACCAGAATCCCACAGCACAGAGGATCTCGCAATTGCCGAATCCGTCAGGATTTAAACAGGAGGTGTAACAGGCTCCTAATCAACAGCATGCTTTAAAATATCACTCTGATCACATCATACTTAGCTCGTCTCTCATATGCTCTAATTAATTTAGCATAAGGTAGTTTGTAGATTTGCTTCCTTTGAGATTTTTAACGGTTAATTATGATTTCTTTTCTGCATTTGGCCCCCTTTGGCTGAAGGAATTGCAGAGTTGGGTCATTGCTCTGTGCCCAGTGTCAATTATCTTTAATGAACTTGTTCATCGGAGACCAAGCCACAGTGACAGCAGAAAGCTGCAGCCGAGTGAATAAAGACCGAAAGGGCAGCAGCTGGTGGTGGAGTTACTGCGATAGAGGATTATGAGCTTGAACATTTCCCCTGAGAAATGATACTGGAGTTTTGCCTCTACTTGGATCAATGGTGTAGGTCATTAATGAGAACTTTATTGCTCCCAAAGCCCCTGATTCCGTCAGTCCAGGGAACAAAGAATTCCAAATTCAACCAGCGGCTGCCTGCCACATGTGGGATTGCTACAGGAAAATCCGGAGGCTCTGGAACTTGATGACTTCATTTTGTATTTTGAAACCTTGTCTTTACATGCAACTCGATAACTTAGCTTTCTGCTGCAAAAGGTGCCCTCCCACAGAGCCAGTGCAGTCACGATTTGCATTGCTACTCTTTGTGTCTGTATATCTTCTCAGTCCCTCGAAGTGTCTGTGGTAATTCCTCCCCATTTATCTCTCTCTCTCTCTCTCTCTCTCGCTCTCTCTCTCTCTCGCTCTCTCTCGTCCCTGTAGAGATCCTTCATTCTCTCCCTGTCCTTGGGCATATCTTTGATTCTATCTTTGTCTGCCACTGTCTATGCATCATTGATTCACTCTCTTTTAGTCCCTGAGTCCCTCTGTAATTCTCATGGAAACTCGGTTCTGCATGACATCTTTAAGCAGACATACTGTTTGGTTTAACAGCTTAAATTAGACGGCATTCACTAGAGCTACATTATTTTAGGGATGTATGAAACTTGCTTCTGAACTCGCACACAGTTTGTAAAAGGCATTTAACTCACTCAGGTAATTAAGAGATATTTATGTTATTGTTAGAAAATTATGAAGTTTTTTACAAGAATGGAAGATGATCTGCTAAGAATAAAGTGGGTGCATTTCCCTACTGTTACAGCACACGAAAAGGATTTTCTTGCTGTCAGCAAGCGAGTGTGGAAGCCATTATCAGTGCTTTAATCAGGCTGTAGCTCTGCTCCTTCCTCACCCATTAGTCCCTTACTCTGCTGGTGAGAGTGGAGGCTGGACTGGCTAGTTAGCCACTACATCAAGGTTGACTGATAAGTTCAGGCACTTACACCAGGTTTACCCCAATGAGTATGCTCTTGAGTAGACACAGGGAATATTTGGGTATTTCCCTCTGGAAGTCGTTGAGATAATGGTGTTACTGGTTGGGTTAGTACTCACTGCCTAACCCCAGTCGTCCTTGAATAGCTTGCAGGACCACTTCAGAGTCGACCATACCTTCGGGTCTGAGTGACATGGTGGGAAGACCAGTAAGGTCGGTGCATTTCCTTCCCAAAAATATGTTCGTGGACTGCATGGGTTTTTCAACCATCTAGTCACATCATGGTCACCATTACTGAAGTTGGCTTTTGATTCCAGATAACTTCTCGGTCAGTTCCTTGGGATTGAGGATGATTTGTTTCTGCTCCAGTTTTATGGATTTTCAGTGGCTGATGAGGCCAGTGTGGGAGCTCTTTCAGCTGGTTGATGGTGAAGCAGATGGGCAGTTTGTAAGTGGGTGCTCCTGATGCATGAGCTCCAGGTTTTCAATAGCATCATCCCGCCTTTGAGCCAGAGATTCCCAGGCGTCAGTGAGGAATGCTGCATCTCTTCAAGTGCATCCTTGAATAGTTTCTTCTTGTCTGGATTTACTGTTTTGTGAGTTCTCCTCTTCAATGTCAACTCCCAATTGCTGTGGTGGGATTCGATTTCATGTCTCCAGATCAAGGTGCAACATTAAAGACACGTCAGCAAGGTGAGTCAGGCTGACCACATTCCAAGCCACCTCTGGACACCGTCACTCAGCAACAGCCTGCGACCCCTTGCACAGAGTTCAACAGTCGGGTGTCCATTTCCCACTCAGCATTGAACATTGAGGGGGGTCCTTACACCTCCTACCTGACACCCATGTGAATGGGCAAGTGTTGGTTTCTATCTCCTTTGCCAGCTGTAGTCATTGATGCAAATCTTTGGGCATAAAAGGAACAGAGCATGATGCAAGAAGGGTAATCCAGAACAGTACAGGTTGCTCACCCACTTCACCACAGCCACTCCGTGGTCACTTGAAAATTCCTTCTGCAAGTTCACTCGGGCTGACGTATCATCTGACCAAATCTTGCTTGTCATGCAGAGGCATCTCCCGTAAATCTTAGGTCCCTTTTCCCGCTTAAAAATCCAGTCCTCAACCTTTTCAATAACGTTTTGCTGCAAAAGTACTGCCTGGTCAATCCCAGCTCCTCAGTCACACACTGTGTCTTTAAACAAAGCCAGTCTGCGCTAAAGCAGTCCAACACAATACAAAAAGGATAAGACTGAAGCACAGATCTTTGAGATGCTTCCTATAAATCTGTCAGATTCACAGTGGTGGAGATAAATTCATCCAATTATTGATCACAGCGCACGGATGTGTGGAGTCAGGTGATATCATTGGGGCTAGTAAGTTATTAATCAGGTGATGGTTTAAAGCACAGAATTATTGCAATAGAAGCACATACTGAGTCCAGAAAGAAAGCAATTTTATTTTAAACGTCAGTGTTTTATAACACTATCCGGGGTCCTCTGGGACAAGAGCACCCGTCCATTGTAGAATGAAAGGGAACAACATCTGGTCCTTTGTTCCTGGACCCTCACTGAGATGTGCTCCCAGCAGAGAGTTACCCTCAGTAAATGAAATAATAAAAGCCAGTGCAAAGAATGAGCAAATTATTGACTCAGGTGTGGTTTTCATTCAAAGATGAATCATCAGTGTAAAGACCAAGGACATCAAGGTCTTACCAGCATTCACTACTGCAGCAGATGATATTTTTATCGTACACAAAAGGGGTGAGGAATTTCAGTTATGTGGAGAGACTGGAGACCATAAGACCATAAGACATAGGAGCACAATTAGGCCATTCAGCCCATCGAATCTGCTCAAAACCTCCACTTTTAAGATACCCAGCCAGGACTGTTCTCCTTAAAGCAAGAAAGGTTAACTTTGGATTTAATGGGCAGGCACGGTAGTGTAGTGGTTAGCGTAATGCTATTACAGTGCCAGTGACCCGGGTTCAATTCCGGCCTCTGTCTGGAAGGAGTTTGTACGTTCTCCCTGTGTGTCTGCGTGGGTTTCCTCCGGGTGCTCTGGTCTCCTCCCACAGTCCAAAGACGTACGGGTTAGGAAGTTGTGGGCATGCTATGTTGGCACTGGAAGTGTGATGACACTTGCGGGCTGCCCCCAGAACACACTACGCAAAAGATGCATTTCACTGTGTGTTTCGATGAACATGTGACTAATAAAGAAATCTTATCTTATCTTATCTTAGATGTGTTAGAGTTGTGAGAGGTCCTGACAGAGCAAATAACAGCAGAATTAGTCACCACATTGATATCAGTAAATAGTGATATTTACCTGAAAAAGCAGTTGGATGCAGTTTCAACTTCCAATAACTTTCAACGAGGATTTTTGAAATGTTCTGATGTCATTAAGACATCAAAAATGTCCCAGTTTCTTTACAGGCTTTTGGAAAAGACTGAGGAAATTGGGAGCTACTTGGATCACTGTTTCACAGAATAAGCACAAACTGGTTCCTCCTGTGTTGGTTCTATGTCCACACTGGGCCAGGTAGCATTCAATCCATCCTGTTGGCTGTACTCACCCTCACCTCTCTCCACCTCCCTCCCCATGGATTTTGTGCAGCCTCGCTAACCTCCTGCAGCTCCACAGCCCTGCCCATCCTCTGGGATTGGCCGCTGAGCCAAATTATGACATGGAACAGAGAGCAGGCGGCAACTAGGCTTCAGGTGGTGGATCCTCTGAAACACCCTGACTTCGAGAAGTTCGTACTCTGTTGCCAACTCATTTCAGTAAGGGTCCATCACAAAGAAAATTTAAAAATAATTCAAATAGATTAAAAATTAAGAATAAGATTTATGAATAGAATTAAAATAAAAATTGGACAGGCACTTAAATGGGCAAGGCATAGAAGGATATGGTCTTAATGCAGACCAATGGGATTAGTGGAGATGAGTAAATAGTAAGGCACGGACATGTTGGTCTGAAGGACCTGTTTCTGTGCTGTGTGAGTTTATGACTCTTTAAAAAAACTTAAAGATAAGATAAGATTTCTTTATTAGTCACATGTACATTGAAACACACAGTGAAATGCATCTTTTTGCGTGGAGTGTTCTGGGGGCAGCCCGCAAGTGTCGCCACGCTTCCGGTGCCAACATAGCATGCCCACAACTTCCTAACCCGTACGTCTTTGGAATGTGGGATGAAACTGGAGCACCCGGAGGAGACACGGGGAGAATGTACAAACTCCTTACAGACAGCGGCCGGAATTGAACCCGGGTCGCTGGCACTGTAATAGTGTTACGCTAAGGGCTACACTGGAATTTAAACAAAAACAAAGACAGGAAAGAATTAACAAGCCATGGACCTCATTTCTACTCAGGATTGGTGACCCCGTGCTGATGAATAGTGTTAGGATTAGGTTAACCTACCCCTAAACCTAATGCACCATTCATGTCTGTAGTACAAGGTGGGAGATCAGACACAAAGTGAACTGGCTCCTCAGTTTGGTGCATTTGTGATCCACTACTGGATTCAGTACTGAGTCCAGCATCAGAGCAGGAAGTCCGTAGCACTGGCCTCCAGCCTCAAGTGTGTCCATGAAGTCTGGTAGCAATGCACAGACGCAAAAATCAGAGGCAAGATCACTCTCGAGGACATCACCAGCAGTTCCTTCTGAAAATGACAGAGACAGTCCAATTCAGTGAAGAATTAACTTGACTTTTACATTTGTGAAATTTATTTGAGTCAACCACACACACACACACACACACACACACACATGCAAGCACACACAGACACACCACACACACCCACAAACACACACAGACACTCACACGCACACACACATGTGTGTACACACAGATGCACCACACAACCACAGACACTCACAGAAACACACACACACGCGTGCACACACAGACGCATCACAATACTAACGCACACATACACTCAGACAGACAGACACAGACACACAGACACACATACACATGCGAGCACACACAGACACACCACACACACCCACAAACACACACAGACACTCACATGCACACACACATGTGTGTACACACAGATGCACCACACACCCACAAACACACACAGACACTCACAGACACACACACACACGCGTGCACACACAGACGCATCACAATAGTAACTCACACATACACTCAGAGACAGACAGACAGACACACACACACACACAGAATCACCACACACACCCACAAACACACACAGACACTCACACGCACACACACACACACACGTGTGCACACACAGACGCATCACAATACTAACACACACATACACTCAGAGACAGACACAAAGACACACACACACACACACACACACACACACATGCACAAGCACACACACACAATATGAAAATAACACATGCATGTATCTAACATCCCTAAGACAGAGGCAGGGTGCATTATTTGGGGTAATGACAAAAACGCAGGGAGCAATTTGTAATTCCTGGCTGCTTTTCTGTCTATTCACCTTAACTGTGGAAGGTGGGTAAAAATATACTTCATATACAATTCTCATGAAAGGTGAAGCATCATCTCCCAGCAACAATTATTCTTTGTATGGGAAAAAGGACTAGCCCAAAATAATAAGCACATTAATATTATTGAAGGTTCTGTTTAATTTACAGTCCCTATGGCTTACTTCTCCAAATTATAATCTGTAAGAATTTTACATACTAAACTCACTTGAATATTCAGGTTGATCAGCAGTTTGCCACACATTTGGAGCTGTGTAGGAAGCATCTAAAATTATCACAATATAATTAACCATTTTGCTACAACTTTATTCTTTCCCCTTAGCTGCATTTAAATCATCGGCAGCGGCTGCATATTTCAGAGGACTTCATTGTTCCTTAATGATTTCGTCTCTATTAATGATTCCAACCTTAGGGATATTGATTGACTTTTTCAGGTTAAATTCTGCCCATGATCTTTCCTCTACTAACAGATCTGGGATTGGAGATTAACTTGAGTGAAAGAGCAAAGCACTTGAGGAGATCTTGTATTAAACAACAGGACTGCTTATTGCCTTTTGTTTATTAACAGGCAATTGGAAAATGTCAATTAAGGTTTTTCTGCAGATGCAGGAGAGCTTTGTGTTGCTCTGTGAAGAAAGGGATGCCAACAAAATCGAGAATCGTCCCATTTATCTCAAATTTTGTCCTTTCTGTGTAAGTGGCTGGTAAAATATTCAAGAGGTTACAGGGAAATAGGTGGGAGAAATGGGATTGCTCTGAGAACTGGTATAGACTTGATGGGCTGAATGGTGTCCTTTTATGCAGTGAGAAATATAAAATAAGATGATCAGAATGGGTGAAAATGTCTTCCTTACCACCTCACATCATCTTTCTCTTCACTCGGTCCACGACCTCCTCATTCCTGATCTTTCAAACTTGTTTCTGCATGCCTCTAACTCTGGCCACTCCTTCAGCCCTGTATTGGACATAGGTGTTGTTCCATACCTCACTGGGTCAGTTGATACTCACTGTACTACCTCTGCAGTACACTGAGAAATCCTATGACATTGCAGGAAATTCTGGCACAAAGTGAATCCTATGTCTGGGCTTTAAGCCTTCTCCACAAATGTGCCATCACTGATATTGCAAATCTAATTCATAGAATCAAAGGCCCTGTGAATTCAGCAAACAATTCCGCCCCCCCCCCCCTCCACTGCCCCTCCTGCCCCACCAGATGACGGATGGTGGAAGCTTGGAGAGCATGATTCAAGAGTCAAGTACAAGGAATGTGATATGTGAGGGAACCTCACTGAAGCATCCAAAATCCCAATGGGACCGGACAGACTAGATTCCGGAGGGATGTTCCCAATGATTCGGGAGTCCAGGACCAGGGATAAAGGATAATCCATTCAAGATAACATAAGATATCTTTATTAGTCACATGTATATTGAAACACACAGTGAAATGCATCTTTTGCGTCGAGTGTTCTGGGGGCAATCCGCAAGCGTCGCCACGCTTCCAGCATCAAAATAACATGCCCACAACTCCCTAACCTGTACGCCTTTTGAATTTGTGGGAGGAAACTGGAGCACCCAGAGGAAACCCACGCAGACATGAGGAGAACGTACAAACTCCTTACAGACAGCGGCGGGAATTGAACGCTGGTCGCTGGTGCTGTAAAACGTTACGTTAACTGCTACACCAAGACGAGGAGAAACTTCACCCAAAGTGTGGTGAATCTGGACAATTCTCTGTAACAGAAAGCAGGTAAGCTCTACTCATTAAACCTATCCAAGAAGAAGTTGTCTATGGTTCTAATGGCTGAGGAGATCAGTGGGTATGCGGAGAAAACAGGAACAGGCTACTGAAGTTGGACAATCATCCACGAGCAGGCAGAGGCCATTTGGCCCATTGTTCCATGCTTCTCTGTTCAACACACACACCACTGTTTCCATGGAGACGATATGGGGCCTCTCACTGCCCTCTTGGTGCAGTCTGGGAATTCTCCAAGATTCAAAACTCTGAGCTCAGTGCAGTTTCCCACAGCTCGAGCTAACTGGCCGTAGAATATAGAAAGGCAGGAGATTTCAGTCCCAGAAGGCGTCTCTTTCTCTCTCTCTCTCCCTCTCCCTCCCTCTCTCCCCTCTCCCCCTCTCTCTCCCTCTCTCTTCCCCCACTCTCTCTCCCTCTCTCTCCCTCTCTCCCCCCTCCCCCCCCTCTCTCTCTCTCCCTCTCTCTTCCCCCACTCTCTCTCTCCCCCTCTCTCTCTCTCCCTCTCTCCCCCCTCCCCCTCTCTCTCTCCCTCTCTCTTCCCCCACTCTCTCTCCCTCTCTCCCCTCTCCCCCCTCTCTCTCTCTCTCTCCCTCTCTCTCTCCCCTCTCCCCCCTCTCTCTCTCCCTCTCTCTTCCCCCACTCTCTCTCCCTCTCTCTCTCTCTCCCTCTCTCTTCCCCCACTCTCTCTCCCTCTCCCTCCCTCTCTCCCCTCTCCCCCTCTCTCTCTCCCTCTCTCTTCCCCCACTCTCTCTCCCTCTCTCTCCCTCTCTCCCCTCTTCCCCCTCTCTCTCTCTCTTCCCCCACTCTCTCTCCCTCTCTCTCCCTCTCTCCCCCCTCCCCCCCCCTCTCTCTCCCTCTTTCTTCCCCCACTCTCCCTCTCCCTCTCTCTCTCTCCCTCTCTCTTCCCCCACTCTCTCTCTCCCTCTCTCTCTCTCCCTCTCTCTTCCCCACTCTCTCTGCCCCTCTCTCCTTCTCTCCCCCACTCTCTCTTCCTCCATCTCTCTCTCCCCCACTCTCTCTCCCTCTCTCTCCCTCTCTCCCCTCTCCCCCCTCTCTCTCTCTCTCCCCCTCTCTCTCTCCCCTCTCCCCCTCTCTCTCTCTCCCTCTCTCTTCCCCCACTCTCTCTCCCTCTCTCTCTCTCTCTCTCTCTCTCAGCATTCCCCAAGGGCAAGGGGGTGCAAGTTGCTAACTCCAAATCCTCAAAGAACCTTCCTCCTATCCTTCGTTGGCCTATCCGTTGCTCCTCCTGCCCTTTCCTACCCTGAGTATCTGATAGCTGGTTGACCAAGTGACCATTTGTCTTCACTCCTGGCTGTCAGCCGGACTTATTTGGGCATTTGGCTACAAGAAGCAGGAGGAAAACTGCCAATGAGCTCTTGCCATGAGCCACAGCCTGCTGGACATTAGGAAAGGGCCCCCTTCCGCCTGCTTTGAAGAATGCATCCCTGGTTTGGTGGTGATTCCATCCTCGCCCACCCCTTCCCCATCTCTCCAGAAAGATCAGGACTGATATATCTGTTTCTAGCCAATTACACACTTTCCTGGATTACTGCAGAGAGGCCCTCCCCCCAGCAATTTCAGGGTGGATCTCACTAGACTACAATCATCAAATGTGGGAGAGTGCCCCTGGTGGAAGACAGATACTACCGGGAAGAGAGTGGGGTGGGGATGTGGGCCATGCTACTTTGTGCACAGCCTTGCCTGAACTTGTAGATAACTTACGCAATGAACATTAAATTATGGTGCTGAGGTCAAAAGGGTTGAGAGCTTCAAGATCCTAGGAGCGAACATCACCAATAGCCTGTCCTGGTCTAAACACATAGATGCCACGGGCAAGAAAGCTCACCAGTGCCTCTACTTCCTCAGGAGGCTAAAGAAATTCAGCATGTCCCTGTTGACCCTCACCAATTTTTATCAATGCACCATAGAATGCATCCTATCCAGATGCATCACGGCTTGGTACGGCAACTGCTCTGCCCGTGACCGCAAGAAACTGCAGGGAGTTCTGGACACAGCCCAGCAGATCACGGAAACCAGCCTCCCCTCCTTGGACTCTGTCTACACTTCTTGCTGCCTCGGTGAAGCAACCAACATAATCGAAGACCCCACCCACCCTGGACATTCTCTCTTCTTCCTCCCTCCCATCGAGCAGAAGATATAAAAGCCTGAAAACACGTACCACCAGGCTCAAGGACAGCTTCTATTCCATTGTTACAAGACTATTGAACAGTCCTCTTGTATGATGATAGACTCTTGGCCTCACAATCTACCTCCTCATGGCCTTGCACCTTATTGTCTGCCTGCACTGCACTTTCTCTGTAACTGTAACACTTTATTCTGCATTCTGTTATTGCTTTTTCCTTGTACCAACTCAACGTACTGATGTGATGGATGGCATGCAAAAAAACACAGTTTTTCACTGTACCTCAGTATTTGACAATAATAAACCAATTACCAATTTAGTCACAACTACATTGCCCCTTTGGTGAGAAGTCCTTTGTTTAAATGTTATGTTTTGTGGAGCAGATTGTTCCAACCATTGATGACCTCCCATCAATCCTTCAACCTTAAACTCTGCTCCTGGACTGCATGGTGTCTCCACTAATTGAATGTTTATCATGAGGAGCGGCAGCTCTTGGAAAGTCTCTGCTCCTGGATTTTGTAGGCAGCCTAGAAATCTGAGGGGATGAATCCAGACACGATTATTGAATTCTAGGAGCAAACTTGTAAGGATTTAACCTAGGTGAGCTCTTCATCAAATATTGAAGCCTGCTTCTTCAAAAGGTGTCCAAAAGCTGCCATTTTTCATGATGAGCGTACAGCTGGTGGAGACACGGTGCAATTGGCCTCTGATTATGTTGACAGCACAATGGTTTAGCTGAAATGTTAATGTAATTCTTTCTACCAAACTCAATCCTTTTCCAGAGTGCAATTTTTTATTTCCCCACAAGCACAGAGAAGAGTAAAGCCAATTAAAACTAAAGTAACTGATTCTTGTCTTGTGAATAATTCATTAATAGCTCCAATACTTCACATGAGGAAGCATTAGGCTGGGTCCAACAGCAGGAGACAATGGTGGGTTGTGGATGTGAAATCTCTACCAGTTAGCCTGCAGTCTGCAACTTTTTAGAAGCTGAGAGATAACAGTGTCACTGGTGTCATAGAGTCAGGCCCTTCAGCCCACCATGTTGGTACCAACCAGCAAGAACCCATTTTGTTCTCACCACAGTCCTATCAACTCCCATACCCCAAACTCTAACAAACTAGGGGTAATTTACAGTGGCCGGATAACCCACCAACCCACACATATTTTTTTAATGTGAGAGGAAACAAGAGCACCCAGAAGAAATCCATATTACAGGGAGAACATGCACACTTCACACAGACAGCACCAGACGTCAGGATTGAACCTGGGTCTCTGGAGCTCTTCCAACTGCGCCATTGTGCTGCTTCCCGTGCTTCTTAGAGGTTGAACGGTGAGATCCCCACCATCGAGGCCATGCCATCTTCTCGCAGCTACCATCAGGCAGAAGGTACAGAAGCCCGAAGTTCCACACCACCAGGTTCAAGAACAGCTACTTTCCTGCAACCATTCGGTTCTTGGACTAACCTGTACAACCCGAATCACTACCTCAGTGTAGCAACACTATGATCACTTCAACCACTTTGCACTACAATGGACTTCTTTTTGTTCTAAGTGTGTTCTTTCTTGTATGATTTGTTTATTTTATGTTTTCCTTCTGAATGTTGTGCCTCTAATGCTGTGCCTGTGATGCTGCTGCAAGTAAGTCTCTCATTGCACCTGTGCACATATATACTTGTGCTTGTGACAATAAACTTAACTCAACTCAAATGCCTTTGCATGTTTAAGGGGAAGTCAGTGAACAGCCTACTTCTTTCACACTCTGCACATTAGCATAGTGGTTAGCGTAACGCTATTACAGCGCCAGTGACCCGGGTTCAATTCTGGCCGCTGTCTGTAAGGATTTTGTACGTTCTCCCCATGTCTGTGTGGGTTTCCTCCGGATGCCCCGGTTTCCTCCCATGTTCTAAAGACGTACGGGTTAGGAAGTTGTGGGCATGCTATGTTGGCGCAGGAAGCGTGCTGACACTTGCGGATTGCCCCCAAAACACTCTAAGCAAAAGATGCATTTCACTGTGTGTTTCGATGTACATGTGACTAATAAAGGTATCTTATCTTGCCAGCCGCATTGCCTCTGAGTCAGAAAATAATGATTCTCTGCATCAGGAGTTTGGACACATGGCCGAGGTTGGGATGTCAGGGTCAGACCAGTGGAGTGGTGTGTTTCTGGAACCAAGAAAGTCAACCCCTTTGATTGAGGCTCAGGTGACCAGAAGCTTTCACAGTCAGCACTGTCCTCTCCACCAAACCGTTTCAGACTGGGTGGTGTGGAGCAGTGTGCACATGCTTGATTCCATTCCTGCTGAGGAATTCAGCAAGTTCATTGCTGGTGAGGATGCTTCCATTATATATGCAAGCAACTCTAAAAAACCATATCGAAAACCATGTCGGGAACCATGTCATCCTCAGCTTTAAGGTCTTCTCTTCATTTGACAGGCGTCCACAAGAACGGATTCATTTTGCTATGATCATGATTTTCTTCCCACATGTGGAGTTGCAAAGTCCACATCAGCCTGTGACCAGGGATTGAGAGGAGTGTCTGGTGGATTCTTGAGATGTTTTTGACATTGTTTGCATTCTTTCACTGCTACCTGCTTCTGGTAACTTGCATGGTACAAGATATACCCTGGGTGTGTTTCATGAAGCTGCTTCAAAATAGCTGCTCTCTCTGGGACAAAACTCTTGATACCCCAAAAGCCACACCATTCCGGATGCTTAATTCCTGTTAAGAAGGTGTAGGAGGGTCACAATGTATCATCTTCACATCCTCACTGGACATGTGTGTAATCCGTGACACGGCAGGGTCACATCAATCTGTTGGGTGGGGACTCGAGAACTGTGTGTGTATTTCAACGGTGACACAACCTCCCCTGGTATCTCACGTGGAAGTGGGCTGTGGGACACAGAACAGATAATGTAATACCGATCTCGACACTGGCACAGGCCATCACAGACATCTGTTTTGATTCACCAAAACTACCCTGAAGACTTGAGGTCCATAAAATTCTGGCCAAGCAGGTACTTGTGGAAGCTAGTCAATGTGTTGACAATCACTGAGTCTTCTTTGTCAAGGAGAGGGCATGTGCTATCAGGAGAGGCTGGACAAGTTTTCTGTGGAGCGGCAGAGACTGAGTGGAGACCTGATAGAGGTTTATGGAATTATGAGAGGCA
Source organism: Pristis pectinata (assembly GCF_009764475.1). Classification (NCBI taxonomy): domain Eukaryota; kingdom Metazoa; phylum Chordata; class Chondrichthyes; order Rhinopristiformes; family Pristidae; genus Pristis; species Pristis pectinata. Next base: position 3,041,265 of record NC_067430.1, read on the forward strand.
CAGATGGAGTAGATAGCTAGCATTTTTCTCCCACCCCAGGGTCAAAATGTCTAATACCAGAGGGCATGCATTTAGGGTGAGGGAGGAAAGTTCAAAGGAGATGTGAGGGGCAAGTTTTTTACACAGAGAGTGGTGGGTGCCTGGAATGCACTGCCAGGGGTGGGGGTGGAGGCAAATCTGATAGAGGGTGCACGAATATGCAGAGAACAGAGGGACACGGACAGGCAGAAGGAATTAGTTTAATTAGGTGTCATTAGCTTAATTAGTTCAGCACAACATTGTGGGCTAAAGGGCCCTGTTCTTGTGCTGTACTGTTCCATGTTCTATGTTCCAAGTTGTGAGATGTGTTGCTCTGCTTTGGAAAGAGACTTCAATAGAAAAGCAATTGGTTGCTCACCTCCGGTCTCCAACATCAACACTACAAGACGACAAAACATGGGATGGCAGGAAAGGTTTCACTGGATTATTTACTACCAGGACCTGTGAATTTAGCAGTAACTGTCTCAACCCTCAAAGCTGCTCTTTCCCACTTTCATGTTGCTTTGTGATTCAGCAGCTCCCAACACAGTGCTTAAGGATGGTAGGAAATGTCCACAGTGGTTGAGGAGTTCCAAGGCGATCTTTTGCGTTGTCATATTGATCAAACCAGGTGCATCCAAAACTGCTTTAACCTCGTCTTCACCTAGCCGGAGTCCTTCAGCATCTTTCTCAGAGACAAGATAGACTGCTCTGAGGCAACAAGCTCACACTCCTCTTTCCTCACCTGTACCTACATTCCTAGAATTCTTCTTCTTCTCAATCCCCTGTTGCTCCTGCTCAGTTTTCAAGTTACCAAGATGGCAACTGAACCTACTACACTTGGCAGACCTTGGATCACACTAATTAGTTGCAGCAACCATTGTGATCCTCACTGAAGACCTGTTATAAACTGGAGAGGTTCAAGGTGAGTATTGTTGAATCTTGATCTGCTGTTAAGTATGTGAAATGCAAAGAAGTGGTGAATTCTGCACTCCACCTAACCGGGTCAATACATCCTCAGAGACAGTGGGCATTGCTTTACCTTTGTTTCTCTGTTGATTATTACCGTATAATCTCCACGCAGGCCAACAGTGCTACCTGCCTTCCACTCAGGAGCAACAAGAGCAGCTCACTCAGAAACATCAACTGGCTCGATGATACCCACTTCTCTGATCTTTACACTGCAAGCTGCACATCGTGCTTTGAAGAACTGAGGTGCATCGCCCTCCTCCTGGGGAATGTTGCCTTTCGTACCTTTAACTGTTCTTAGTTCAATTCCTCCCTCCTGAGGGTACTTGCCGGGCATGGCTGATACAGGTTCTTCATTTCTTTATCTCTCCTCAATCTAGCCCTAACTTGGTAGGCAGTCCAGCCCATCAAATGTGATTCTTGTCCTGGGACAATCCTTCCCACCTCTTCTCACCCTACTTCACCCTTCCCCTGGTGCAGATGTGAAGGAAGGCAGGTGACTCTTCAGCCTTACAGTACCATCTGGTCAACATTGCTTAAATTCTTGCTCAATCATCACCAATACCACTCCACCAGTCTTTCCATCAATGCCCACCAATGAATGGACTTCTGACTCTGGATCATCCATCGAAGTCGCCACCTTCTTCACCCAATTACTGTGCCTGATGCCCTTTACTACCCTTTCTAAGAGGCTTCGCCCGACAGTTCCTTGAGTTTCAAGGAGACTACTGATAGAATTTTCTTGATTCCACAATTACAGCGAACACACTCTGCACCGACCCTCATTTACTCAGTGTTGCTGCTACTATAATGCTGGCATCTCCTCTTTCCCATTCCCAAAGATACCACAGAGCTCGGCCCAAACCCGTTAAACAACGTGCTTTGATGGATGATGCGCCGTGACCTGCGATTGCTGCGTCGTTGATCCCATTGCCTGGTCAACATCAAATACTCGTCTGAAATGCACATCTCAGACTGTGCAATGCATCATCTCCTCTTCCAGACGTGAACTTTGCAGCCCAATGTTCAGCAAATATGGGACAAGGTCTGGAGTAGTTTCACCTGGAAGCAGGTTCCAGCTATTACACTGCATTATTGATCAATGGCACTGGGAGCTGGGCATGCACAGCATCCCCTCTGTTGAAGCAACTCCTGTCTCCAAGTCTGGCTGCAGACAAAATGCTTGTCAGCTTGTGCACCACCTAAAGAAGAGAGTAACATGGACTTCTCCCTTCCTTCCGGACTGTCATTTGCAGAAAATAGGTGCTCCGTTCTTTTCACATATTCTGTCCAACGTGGATTTAAAGGAATCTAAGGTTCCAATTATGCAAAAGGCACTGACTCTGACCCTGGCTTTGGACGTTGGGCACTGTTTTGAGGTGAAAGCTTTAACTGTATACTGCAACACCTCAACTCAATCCTACCCTTATTGACAAGCAGGCTGCAAAACATCAACCCCATCCCACGCCCACTGATAGCTCTGCAACAGCAAGCCAAACTTACTGCTTGTACCTCATTGCCACTTATCACAGAGGTGTTATTTACTTGTGTAGAAACAACATAAAGGTTCAATTCACTGTGAGGTGGTTCAACATGCACAAGTTGTGTCATGACCTTTTTTTCTTTTTACTACATGTCATTGTGAAGTAACCCTCCATACATGAGATGGTACTGGATCTGAGTGCCCTGGTGTTCCTTCAGTCTTATTCAGAGTCTAACGGGCACTAAGATAAGATATCTTTATTAGTCACATGTACATTGAAACACACAATGAAATGCATCTTTTGCGCAGAGTGTTCTGGGGGCAGCCGGCAAGTGTCGCCATGCTTCCGGCGCCAACATAGCACGCCCACAACTTCCTAACTTGTACGTCTTTGGAATGTGGGAGGAAACCGGAGCACCCGGAGGAAACCCACGCAGACACGGGGAGAACGTACAAACTCCTTACAGACAGTGGCCGGAATCGAACCTGGGTCGATGATGCTGTAGTAGCGTTACGCTAACCGCTACACTACCGTGCCTGCTCAGAGAAGGAGTGAGACAGATCCATGAGTTTTTGTTGTGTCGAAGCTGGCAACAACTGGCAGCACTGTGAGGGGTGGGTGCCCAAGGTCTGTGGCTTTAAGGGATATGAAATGTTCTTTACTGAGGGACAGGACAAACACGTGATGCTCCAGCATCAGCCATTTCCAATCCAAGTCTTTGTGCTTTTAATTCTTGTTTTTGCTTCTTTCAACTCTGCTTTCCCCCCAAACAGTTTGTTCTGCGACTAACTTGAGTGGAATATACAGACCTCTTTGAAGCCCAGATGGGAATTTGCGCTTTCAGCTTTTTTTAATCTTGTGTTTATCTGAAAAGTAACCGTGTCTTCGTTTTAATTAAATATCAGCCATCCATAGTTGGCTTTTGGACAGCCGGAAGGCATGGCAGGAGACAGAGCCTGTGAGCAAGCAGCCTGCACTGTGCATAACCCAGGCTGTTGTGCATTCTGACAAAATCTCCTAATCTCCTCAGGAAAGCCCCTGCAATCCCTCCCAGTGATGTTTCAGAATATACTCCCACACATCACACACATCTGGGGTGAATTTGATCTCCGTCTGTCGTGCAGCTGATGCTCACTACAAATCGGGCTCCATTTATTGTTGAGTCTGGGTACAGTGGCCCAGAGACACCCAGTGATTCATCATCACCCCTCTGATTCCACCCTCGTTACCCCTCTGTCCGTGTTAATAGAGGTCAGTTCAAGTTTCCATGAAACCTTATCACACTCCTACAGTTGCTTACTCTTCCTCAAGGTCTCAAAACAATGTAGTGTCTTCAAAGAACACAGGGCAGGCATGGTAGTGTAGAAGTTAGCGTAATGCTATTACAGCACCAGCGACCCAGGTTCAATTCCGGCCCCTGTGTGTAAGGAGTTTGTATATTTTCCCCGTGTCTGCGTGGGTTTCCTCTGGGTGCTCCGGTTTCCTCCCACATTCCAAAGACATACGGGTTAGGAAGTTGTGGGCATGCTATGTTGGTGCTGGAAGCGTGGCGACACTTGTGGGCTGCCGCCAGAACATTCTACGCAAAAGATACATTTCACTGTGTGTTTCGATGTACATGTGACTCATAAAGATATCTTATGTTATCTTATATAGAACATTACAGCACAGTACAGGCCTTTCGGCCCACAATGTTGTTCCAACATTTTATCCTGCTCTGAGATCTATCTGACCCTTCCCTCCCACATAGCCCTCCATTTTTCTATCATTCACGTGTCTATCTAAGAGTCTCTTAAATGTCCCTAATGTGTCTGCCTTCATCACCACTGACGGCAGTGCGTTCCACGCACCCACCACAATCCTTCCTGTTCCATTATGGAGCTCCAGTGACAGCTCGTCCACGTTATCAAACCACATCCTTCCTTTCACCTTTGGTGAATTCCTGATCAGTAGGTCATGCTTTTCGATGTTAAATCTGACCGTAGTACAATGTTCATTCCTGATTGGCGGCTTTCCTAAGTATAGATTTTCTGACATTCCCATTATTCCCAGCTCTGTCACAGGCACAACCCTCCCCGCCATCGAGGATATCTTCATGAGGTGGTGCCTCAAGAAGGCAGCATCCATCACGAAGGACCCTCACCATCTGGGGCATGGCCTCTTCTTGTTACTACCATCGGGGAGGAGGTACAGGAGCCTGAAGACCCACACTCAATGACTCAGAAACAGCTTCTTCCCCTCCGCCATCAGATTTCTGAACAGTCTGTGAACCCAGGAACATTACTCCATTATTCTTTTCTTCACGTTATTTATTTATTTTTGCAATTTATGGTAATTTTATGTGTTGCACTGTACTGCTGCGCAAAACACAAACTTCACCTCATATGAGTCAGTGATAGTAAATCTGATTCTGATTTATTCACTTTACCCCATGAAGTAATATAAAAAGCTTTGAACAGTTTCAATTGGAATTTCTGTGGGAATTCCCAGTCAGTGTAATGGGTGCCTGCTGATCAGCATGGATTCTTGGGGGGGGATGGCTCCTGTCGTGCTGTATAGCTCTGTGACATCTGTACTAATTATCATCTGTCCAGTATTTACACTTATTGCTTTGGCTGATTTCACAAGAATGATCCCGGGAATGAAAGGTTTAACATATGAGGAGCATTTGATTTCTCTGGGCCTGTACTCGCTGCAGTTCAGAAGGATGGCTGGGGGGGGGGGGGGGGGGGGGCCCGAATCTCATTGAAACCTACCAGATACCGAAAGGGCTGGATAGAGTGGACGTGGAGAGGATGTTTCCATCAGTAGGAGAGTCCGGGATTCTAGGGCACAGCCTCAGAATAAAGGGATGGCCTTTAGAGCTGAGGTGAGGAGAAATCTGTGGAATTCATTGCCACAGACAGCTGTGGAGGCCAAGTCATTGGGTGTATATAAGGCAGAGATTGATAGGTTCTTGATTGGTAAGGGGGTTAAGGGTTACAGAGAGAAAGCAGGAGAATGGGGTTGAGAAAAAATCAGCCAATTGACTGGTAGAGCAGACTTGATGGGCCCAATGGCCGTATTCTGCTCTTATATCTTATGGTCTTATAATTGGGAAGTCCCTGAGGGACGTTGATGGAATCATAGCGTTAAAGCCAAAATTCTTCCACCATGGATTCGTTCTTGTAACTCTCTTCTGCACACTCCCTGGGCTCGTCACATTCTCCCTGAAGGAGGTGGGGGAAGCGGGGTGGGGGGGGGGGGTGACTAGATATGGATCCAATCTTCAATTATGCCCTAACCAGTGCTTTATAAAAGTTCCAAATAATCTTTCCGTTTTTGACTTCTTTGCCTCTTTTTACGTAACCCTTCATTCTACGAACCACACTCTCAAATTGTCAAACCGCTCATCAAGCTCCATGCCTGGATACACCTAGGTACCTGTGTTCCTGAACTCCCATTAGAATTCTGCAATTTAGTTTATATCTCCCCGTTCTTTTTGTCTGTTTGTACCACTTCACATTTCTCCACATCCAAGTCATCTGCAAGTTTGACATTTTACCTCACACTCTCATATCCAACTCGTTAAGTTATCCCAATGAAAGGTATCCCTTTATGCCACTGACATGTTTTAAGTTGCAGAGAGACGGAGAGGACAAAAAGATTGTCCGTGATAGGGTGGAGACCCTGGTAGCTTGGGTGACACAATTGTTTTTAGTGTCCTCTCCGAGAGGGGAATGAACACTTGTGTGTCACAGCTGATCTGTCAGGAGGGGAGAAAACAGAGGTGGATGAACAAGAGCAGGAGAGAGAGAAAGAAACCAGGTTGGGACATGGTGTAGGACACAGCTGGAAATCTGAAACAGAAGAGAACATTCAACACATCAGGCAGCATCTGTGGAGAGAGAAAACCAGGCGGATGACTTTACATAATTGGACAAGTCTGGTTATTCAGAGTACTGAAGTGTGTCTGGCTGGAAGTTGAAGTTCACGTTGGGCATTTGTGTGGGATGGAGGTCTCAACGGAAAAGGCATCCATGGTGAAGACGAGCTGGTTGGCATCAGGAGCCTGTCAAGAAACTAAATGCTTGAGGGCATCAGAGATGTCATAGATGTAAGGGAAAGGGACTGGACAAGAATGAGCTTTCTCTTCTCACTCAAATGATTGCAGTTCCATTCACCCTGCAGAGCATTTGTTTCTTGCCTGGATGAGTGCAGCCTTGAAAAGGGCAGAGTAGGTGTGGGATGGAGAATTAACTTGACAGGTAACTGAAAGGTCAGGGTCATCGTTGTGGGCTGCAGGGAGGCATTCTGCAGACTGGTCGCCCAATCTGTGTTTGGGCCTTCTCCGTGTGGGGACCTCCATGTTCTGAGCACCGAATGCAAGGCACCTATTTGGAGAATTGCGAGCGACTCACTGCTTTACAAGGAAGGGCTGCTTTAGTCCCTGGATGGTGGGAAGGGGAGAGTTAAAAGGGGAGGGGAAGGCTGGGTATGTCTGCTGGTGGGAGACCCTCTAAAGGTAGCGGAAATTATGGGGGATGGTCTGTTGAATATGGAAGCTGGTGGAGTGAAAGGTGTGGGGCAAGAAGAGCTGAATGGTGAAAGCAGAAGGTCTTATCCCACACCCGTGCTGGTGCTGAAGGAGGCCCCACTATGTTATCTGGTGGACAAAAGTCATGTGGTTGAGAGTCATATCTACAATGTTGGAGGAGAAGACAAAGTTAAAGGCAAGGAAGATATCTCAGAATTACTAGTCAGAGAAGTCTCATTGTTAGAACAGATACGGAGAAAGGAGAATGAAATGTAGTCCTTGTATGAAGCAGAGTGGGAGTCACAGTAGTTGTAAGGGTCAGTGGGCTTGGAATGGATTTGACAGAGAAGATGTGACATGAAGAGGAAGAGTCAGAGATTGACCTCGTGGAAGTGAGAGCAGGGAGGAAACTGGCAGCCAAAGTAATGAAATCTGAGAGTGCAGGAGGCTATATCAATGCAGTCGTTCAATAAAATAGAAAGAGAGGTGGGTGAGGGAAGGTGGAAGCGAGCTCATTGTAATTGCCTCATGATCTGCAGAATGGTAACGTCTCCACGGCCTCCTCAACAGTGCCTCACAAGCTCTGTTATCCAGAAGGACAAAGACATTGCAAGGGCTCCGCCACCTGATGGGTATCCTCCAAGTTGTACACCAATTGTCAGAGGTCAGATTCTAAAACTGCCCGCCAGATAACATGGTGGGGCCTCCTTCAGCACCAGCACGGGTGTGGGACAAGAAGATGGCATTTCACTACCTGGTCATGCAGCACTGACTTCTGGTGCAGCCTCACAGCTCCAGAGATGTGGGTTCAATCCTGAAAATACCACTGTCCGTGTGGTAACTTTTACATTCTCCCTGCGTTTCCTCCAAGTGCTTCTTTTCCTTCCCACATCCCAAAGAGGTGCTGCAGGTAAACTGGCTCCTGTAAATTACCCTCAGTAGTTAAGTGGCAAAAGCATCAAAGGTGAAGTAGACGGGCCTGTATCATAGAACAGGGACACAAGGGACGGCAGATGCTGGAAATCTGGAGCAACGCACAAAGCACTGGAGGAACTCAGCCGGTCAGGCAGCATCTGTGGAGGGAAATGGGTAGTCGATGTTTCGGGTCGAGACCCTTCATCAGGACTAGAGAGAAAGCGGGGAGATAGTGTAAAATCAGGGAAAAGAGGAGAGATAGTGTAAAATGGTAGGGAGAAGAGGTGGAGCAAGAGCTGGCGGGTGATAGATGTACGTGACAAAGGGCTGAAGAAGATGGAATTTGACAGGAGAGGTCAGTGGACCATGGAATAAAGGGAAGGAGGTGAGGAGGGGAACTGGAGGGAGGAGTGTGTGGGTGAGGGGCAGGTGGAGGGGGCAGGGGCATTGTAGATCTATGGGAATATAAGATGAGGGTTAAATATGCTCTTGCTGGGAGATAGCGTGGACTTGATGGACCAAATGGCTCTCTTCTATGTCATAATTAATAGATAGCATGAATTGGAAATGATCAGTAGTCTAACTGGCAGCAATTCTCTCGTCCCAGGAGTGAATCAAGTCAAAGAGCCAGAACCCTGCAGCACCACTGCTCCTTTATTAATTTCCCTCGGCTTTACCATCATGCGTTCAAGCAAATCAACATGCCAGGCTGTCCTTACACATCCATTCCATACCAAAACCTCAGGCACTATTCTGCAAACACCCTGAGCCATGTCCCATGTGCCTCTGTTTGTCCCACTGCTTCTACTCACTGCTGCCTCACCAGCTGTAGCCAAGATGGTGGAAACTGCCCCCTTGTAGTGGAGGTGACTGTAGGTGGTCTATGAGCAGTTCAGCCCTGAGCCACGGAGGCTCAGCTTGGCATAGGACTGCCTGATTGTGGGGGCATCAGTCTGGGCTACCTGAGTGACAGGCAGCTCTGGCAGTGATAGGCTCAGAAGTGTGGTAGCCAGGAGGGAACTCAGCTCAAGAAACAAAGGACTGCAGATGCCGGAATCCACATGAAAAACACGATGATGCTGGAGGAACGCAGCAGGCCAGGCAGCAGCCGTGGAGAAAAGCAGGTGGTCAACATTTCGGGACAGGACCCTTCTTCAGGACTGAAGGTAGGAGAAGGGGAAGCCCAATATATAGGAGGGAAAAGCAGAGCAGTGACAGGTGGACAAAAGAGGGGAGACGGGGTGGGCACAGGGTGGTGATAGGTAGATGCAGGTAAGAGATAGTGATGGGCAGGTGCGGGGGAGGAGGGGAGAGCAGATCCACCGAGGAAGGGTCAAAGGTAAGGAGAGAGAGGGAAAACAAAAGGCTAGGAAAGGGAAGAAGAGAAGAAGTATGTTGGGGAGGGGGGAGATTTGTGGGGAAGGGGTTTGTGAGGATTACCAAAAGTGGGGGAATTCAATTTTCATGCCGTTAGGCTGCAAGGTTCCAAGACGGAAAATGAGGTGCTGTTCCTCCAGTTTGCGCTTGGAATTCTCCTGGCAGTGGAGGAGGCCGAGGACTGACATATCAGTGAGAGGACTCAGCTCGGTGGTCCCACACGGAATCTCAGCCACCCGTCCACAGCAATGCTGGTCACCAACCAAGGACAGGCTGACAGAGTGCCATGACACACCCTGAGCTTTTTCAAACACTGGGATCCGGAGCCAAGATATCGGTAGGCTGAGCTCACACAGCAGGATGTGGAGATGGCATGGCAGCAGTAGTTGGACATCGAGTGGCTTCTGCCTGAGCAGTGGTGGAGACTGTGGGTCCTGCCCATCAGATACTGACGGAGGGTCATCGAGTCCTACAGCAGAGGACCCAGTCCTTCGGTCCAACAACTGGCCATGTACACTCATCCCATTTTGATTCTCCCCACTTTCCGCAACTGATAATTGGAATGCAATGAAAAGCTTTTGCTTGCATGCCATCCAGACAGATCATTCCATATATAAATACGTCAAAACAGATCGCAGGATAAACTATTACAAGTACAGAGAAAGTGCAGTGCAGGTAGACAAATAAAGTGCAAGGGCCATGACCAGTAGATTGGGAGATCAAGAGTTTATCTTTATCAGGCAGGAGGTCCATTCAAGAGTCTTATAACAGCGGGGTAGGAGCTGTCCTTGAGCCTGGTGGTGTGTGTTCTCAAGCTTTCGTATCTTCTGCCTGATGGGAGGTGGGGAGAAGAGACAATGTCCGGGGTGGGAGGTCGCTCACCTATTCAAAGTCAGAGCGTTGGGTGCTCACATGCCACAATCTAGTACTGCAGTTCCTCGATATTATTATGAAGCAGATGTCCAGTGCACCAGAACTCACAATAGAAGCGGCAAGAGGGCAACGCTCGACAATATGCAACATTTGTTTGTCACTACAGCTGCAGAAAGGGTTGACACGCAGGCTCCAGGGGCGAAGACCAGTCATTTCCTTGATCAGTTCTAAATCTGTGAAACAAGGTTCATTCCCATTGGGTTAGCAACACTGGATTCAACCTTCGTTTCTGTTGATCCTTATTTCCTGTTCTGGAAGATTTCAGAGATACATCCTGGTTAGGCAGCCTGTGCAATAGAGGGCACTGCGCTAGGAGGTCAGCAGCAGATGGATTGAACAGGTCAATCATATGTCGCTTTTGACCAGCTTGTAGGGTGTGTGGGTGGCTGTTGTTAGGCAGGGCAGAGCTCCAGATGTGAGACTCACATGTTTGGAGAACAATAGATCAGTATCCTTGACACCTCCCCTGGCATGACACAAGATTTCCCAAGAAGACTAATGATCCAACCAGGACACGAAATTGACTGAGTCCCTCACCAAGATCTATGGGAGCCTCCTCATGTAATCCCTATTCCCATGTAACTGGAAGTGGACAACTCTAGCGAATCTTCCAGCTCCTGCAAATCTTGTGCAGAAAATGGCTGCTCTCTGAAACTTTTGATTCAATGTTGAGAACTTGTCAGTGTCAGCAGAACCTCACAGTTACTGTCCTCAGAACAGTGCATCGAACCAAAGACATGACTGCCCTCATATGTGGTTGTAAAACATACCATGTGTTAAAAGGTCCTTAATCCAAGGCATTGAAAGCAGATTATCTGAGACTTAGTCCATCACTCACCCTGAGAACTTGCTGTATGGAAACTGGCTGCCTTGTTCCTTGCACCAGGATATTGATTACACCATGTAATTAGCAGCAAAGGACTCGGTAATGTTCTGAGGTTGGGAAAGAATGATATAACCACGCAGACTTTTCTGCCAAACTGTCAGTGTTTGTTCATGCAGTTATATTTAAGATAAGCTGTCAGAAAAACATTGCTGAACTTCATGACGGAAATGGTACTCGAGATGGACAGCTCATGAAATGAGGCCAGTGGTGCAAGGCCAGGGCTAGCCATTGAACTTCATACAGTCACAGAGCCATAGAGCTCGGAAACAGGCCCTTCGGCCCAGCTAGTCCATGCCGACCAAGATGCCTATCTAAGCTAGTACCATTTGCCTGTGTTTGGCCGATATCCTTCTAAACCTTTTCTATCCATGTACCTGTCCAAGTACCTTTTAAATGTCATTAATGTACCTGCCTCAACCACTTCCTCTGGCAGCTCATTCCATACATGGATCACTCATGAACTGTTGTGGACATTAAGCCATTTCAATGGAATTTCCACACCCAGGAGGTTTTTTTTTGAATAAAGAAACTTACACTGGGAATTTCCTCTGGGTTTTTCCTGCTCTGACATTCTAACCATGGCAGGAATTCAGGAAGGCGAGGTTTCTACCAAAGTTATGCTGGAGAGCAGGAGTAGAAATAAAGATGTCCTGGCTGGGTTTGGAGGAGGCATAGCAGAATGCTGTTTCACAGACAGACCTTGTTTCATTTTCCGAACTCACCCAAAGTTCCTCAGGGTGATATATTTAAAGCTTAAGACACGTTTTGAAGGTCATCATAACTCACTTATGATTTTAATGGTTCAGGAAACATAATTTCTTCAAACTCCTATCAATATGCTCTGGGTATCTGTCACATTCCTCCATTTCTTTAATCTTTTTGCATACAGATAAATAAAAAGGGTAGAGAGAAAAAGCCATAAAAACACTTACTATTGAAATTTCTATTGCAATTGACATCTTTAGTGGTCAAAAAGGTACCATAAGATTTGACAGCGTTATATCTCAGGACAGGATTTTGGCAGGTTTAAAAATACTTTAGTTCTGAACAAATGAACTAAATCAATAACAATGAACAGTGCTAAATTCTTGGACAGAAGCAAATATCCATGAGATCAGGGTTAGAGATGCAGCACAGTGACGGGGAAAGAACTGCATCTCACCGGGGAGTTTCCCTTGATTTTGCCCCACTTCGATGGTGGGATAATTGCCCCTCACAATTCAATCCCGTTCCGGCCCAGAGTCAAGGCAGCACCCTGCCTCCCTGCCCATTCTCAGCAACTGGGAGCAAGGGCAGCACAGCACCCAGCAGATGGGCTCCTTTCTGTCCAGTGCACCACCACTGCAGCGGATCAGTGGAGAGGGTGCTGAAATGCTGCCGTCTCCCTGGGGAGGCTTCCTCCCACCTCTGTACACCCAGGCGCTTACCTGCTGAAAGCCTCCCCCTCAGCACTACCTTCAGAGACACCCTCCTACTGACTTTGTGGGGTGGGGGGGGGGGTGTTCCGTGCCTTAACTGTGGTGGCTGCTGGTGTTCGGACTGTGGGAATCCTGCTGCGATCCTGCCATGTCTTCAGAAGTGTGGCTAATTCAGAGGGTCAGACTGAGGTCCTGCCTAGGAGATAGTGACACAGCTAGTAGAGCCAATCCCTCACAACGTCAGGGACTCAGGTTCAATCCTGACCTTGGGCGCTATCTGTGTGGAGTTTGCACGTTCTCCCTGCGAACGTGCAAACTCTTCTCCGGGTGCTCCGGTTTCCTCCCACATCCCAAAGACGCGCGGGTCGATAGGTTAATTGGCCTCTGTAAATTCCCTCTAGTGTAGATGGCTGAGAGAATTTGGGGAGAGCTGAATAGAATGTGGGGCAAATAATAAATGGGATCAATGAAGGATTGGGGTCAAATGGGTGGCTGATGGTTGGTGCAGACTCGATGGGCCAAAGGGCCTGTTTCCATGCTGTATCTCTCCGTGACTCTATGAGAGGAGAAACTTCCCTGTGCATTTTGCTCAGTGTATAAGCATCAGCACATTGTACTCACTGCTTCTCATCCAACAACTCAAACTCATCAGCTGATGTTAACTCTGTTGGTCTGTGTGAATGCACACAGTTTCAGTTGCCAGAACTCATAACTCTGGAAATGTCAAGGAACATTATAAGATCATCCGAGGAAGATATCGGAGGATGTTAGGCCCCAGTTACATCTGCCTTAATCCCTGTCAGTGTGTGAACAGAAGAATCAGGAGTGGACCACTTGGCCCCTCAAGCTTTTGCAGGCATTTAACATCACAGCTGAGCTGATTGTCCAACCATGGTAATCTTACACTCTTTTTTTTCTCAAGTATCCATCTACCTCTGCCTTGAAAATACTCAACAACTCCATTTTCATCACAATTTGAAGAAGAAAGTTCCAAAGAGGCTCAACACTCTGAGGGAAGAAATTTTGCCTCATCTGTCTTAAACGGGCAAACTTTCTTTTTAAAACAGCGATTCTGGTTCTAGATTCTCCCACAAGAGGTAACATCCTCTCCACATCCACCCTGTCAAGATAGATGGACAGAAAGAACAACGATGATTGGAATTTAGATCAGTTTTATGATGGAAGAAATTATTGATGCATGCACTCCATGAGTGGTGTTAAGAACTTTTACAGATGCACCATAGAAAGCACCCTATCTGGATGTATCACGGCTTGGTATGGCAACTGCTCTGCCCAGGACCGCAAGAAACTGCAGAGAGTTGTGGACACAGCCCAGTGCATCAAGGACACCAGTCTCCCTTCCTTGGACTCTGTCTTTACCTCTCATTGTCTTGGTGAAGCAGCCAGCATAATCAAAGACCCCACCCACCCGGGACATCCTCTCTTCTCTCCTCTTCCATCAGGCAGAAGATACAGGAGCCTGAAGGCACGTACCACCAGACTTAAGGACAGCTTCTACCCCACTGTGATAGGACTATTGAACGGTTCCTTTATACAATGAGATGGACTATGACCTCACGATCTACCTTGCTGTGACCTTGCACCTTTTTTGCACTGCACTTTCTCTGTAGCTGTGACACTTTACTCTGTACTGTTATTATTTTTACCTATACTACCTCAATGCACTTTGTACTAACTCAGTGTAACTGCACTGTGTAATGAATTGACCCGTACGATCGGTTTGTAAGACAAGCTTTTCACTGTACCTCAGTACAAGTGACAATAATAAACCAATACCAATACTAAGAAGAAAACAAGAATGAGAATGGGAAAAAAGCTTAAGAACTTTAGCAGACTCCCGAGGTTTATGTGCTTAACATGGCCCCATAGGAGCAGTCAGTAGTACCAAAAGGACAAGAAACAATAGCCAAACGTATGGAATACAATCCAAAAGAGGGAGAACTGTACCAGACACTTGTCACTGCTTCCAGTTCACAGAAATAATGGGAACAATCATCAGCCGGGCAGCACAAAGAGGTCAGGATTCTGGGGATCCGGGGACTTGGGTTGTGGCCAGTGATGAGAACAGCAAGGAAGGCTGAGGCTGAAGTCAAATTAACGACTGATCTTCCTCCGTGAGTTCCATTTCCCCTTCACCCCACAATCGCTTCAGACTGACCAGCCAGCAATGGTGTAAATTTGCACCCATACTTGCTTCTTCCCCTCAAGATAACTTGAGCTTCTCCTGGAGGAAGGCATCACACTGTCATTCAGTCTAATACTCAGACAATGACACTGGGCAGGGTTTAAAGACTAGCTCAGAGGTGACACGGGCTCGCAGTGAGTAACCAGGCAAAGGTGGGCTGCATCCGGTCTGAAGGAAGGCTGGCACAGATGGAGAGGGTGTTTTCTCTCCACAGGCACAGGCACCCATACAACAAATCCCACATGGGTTCTGGGATTGTACAACTTCTCTGATATTGAGGAAAGTGAGAGCTAAGATAGCTAGATCACACTCCATCACTCACATGCAACATCCCAACTCACAGATACTTCACCCAGCTCCCTTCTGATAGCACCGTCGCCTTCAGAGAAGCAATGTAACCACCCCTTCTTGAGGGTGTAATACATGAAGCATGCTATTTTCTCTGTACGAGCACATGTGTGTATATTATTGGTGAAGTTTCATGGATGTTCAGGTGCACAAGGAGCTTAGAAACTCGACATGTAAATACGTGTGCTGCCTTGCAAATATACCAGCACTTTGGGAATATATGCAGTACGGTTTGTCTCAGTGCATCCTGAAGAGGTTATATAGGTGTAATATTACCTGGTATAATATTAGCTCAGTTTTTATCTCTTCACAGACATGGCCGGACCTGTTGGGTATTTCCAGCATTCACCTTGTTTGGGGTTTCAGCAGCAGCTCTGAGCTTCCTTTCACATTTCTCTTTGTTTCCTCTCTTTCTAACCACCCTCACTAATTAACCATAAGACTCAGTAAAAATTATCTCAGCAGCCCTGACCACCCCCCTATCAGAGATACGCCTTTTGTCTTTCTCATCTCTCCCCACTAACACTGCATCTTAAAACTACCTCCCCAGTTCTGATGAAGGATCTTTGACCTGGAGCATTAACTTTGCTCCACAGATGCTGCCTGACCTGCTGAGGATTTCTAGTTTTTTTTACAAGAAATCACAGCCTTGCCAGTGGCAAAAAAAATCCCATGGAACAATTTTAAAAATACACTAAGTTCCCTTTATAATCAACTATTCATATAATTTCTTAACTAACTACTTTTTATTATTTGCATTACAAATTCTATAATTACTATTTATATTGTACATGATTAATTAAAGAGTTGTGAACTTTTGATTAATATAACTGTTGGTACATGTCATCTTCCTCATTGCAAAATCATTCACTTAATAAAATATGTGTCTTCTAATTAAGAATTAGGAACGTGGATCTTATTTAATCCAGCCTGGTACTGGACTGTAACTCGATGAGCCAGTTTAGGCATCATTCACTCTTGAAATTAAGCTGGGCAGTAACAGCCAAGGAAATTCCTGATTAAAGAGGCAAGTTAAGTTAAAGAGCCATCTGGTTGCCTAGCACATACTTCCCAGGTTACCGTCACCTAATGTCCTTACTTTGCAGAATTTGAAAATGAGCAACGAGTTCTCCTGGAGAACAACCTTCTGGTGACTAACACTGCCAGAACAGGTTAATTGACTATTTCTCTCAGTTGTTCTTTTTGGAACCTTGCTGTCCTCATACTGGTTCATGCTTTTACCCACATTCATTACATCTTCAATGATTAATTTACAGTCATTGGGCACAGAGAAAGTGCAAGCTATTTACTTATATTTTGCTCTTGGAGCAATAGGAAAGAAAACTGCTCTGGAGAGAGGCAAGGACCTAATAGATCAAGCTGGAAGGAAAAAGCAAGGAAGAATAGTGACAGCAAGTGTGAGAAAGGTAGTGAACAGATGGAAGACACGAGTGTCCTCATACCGAATCCTTGCAGCACAGCTTGGTCCGCAGTCACCTTGAACCCCCGTGCTCCTAGGTTAAACTTTCTCTCTGTCAAGCCTGTGTGTCACAGAAGAAATCACGCAACCGGAGTAGGAGCGAGTCATCCTCGATCCCGAGGGACCATCTAAGAAGAAGACATTGCTGTATGTGGCAGGAAAGAATGACCGAGGAAGGGACTCTGTTCTGCCCTGGAGATAGTGAATCGTAAATGTCAGAGCTGAAAACCTTTCCGTGCTTTTCACCTTGTTCGTACACCAGCCCCAGTGCAGGGCTCAGCAGAAGAGAAACAAACGACATGGCTGACCAACCACCACAGCCTGAGAACAATCCCTCTGAATGTTCGATCAGTGTTTAGAGGTTCAAAATGGAAGTGAAGACTTTACACTAGACCAATATCGTGTGGAGGTTCTATGGTACCCTGTAACCTCGATTAGAAGCTGCACAGGAGCATGTCAAGATGGTTTTATACACTTTGTGCTGTTAAAGCAGGGCTAATAAGCTCAGCTCTGTTCTCCTCAGAATGGATCAGTGATTCGGGTTACTGAAGCACAGTGTTGTGCTTGTCTTCTGCAAGCTTTCAATGTTATCTAACCTTCCTCACACTTGTCTGTCACCATTGGTTTTAGGATCAAATGTAAAGTGATTAAATGGAACACAGACTGCTGATAGCAGAAGTATCAGAATTGTCTTCTCTAATCAGCCGTAGCTACTTGACAGATGCCTACTTCACATTTTTGCCAGCCACATATTTGTATCTGTCAGTCAGTGCTAAACAGTTCAAGTTACCCAAGCAGCAGCAAATGTTTTATCTCAGATTGAGTTACAAACAAATCAGAAGTCTCAACTTTTATTTAACTTCAGATGAGAGGGTTCTTTTATAATGCTGGACCTTTTCGCTAACCACTGGATTTACTGAAAGAAAATACGTTTCTCCATCATTGTAGGATTTACAGCGGGATCCTGGTGAACGAATTGCATGCTGTAAGTAGTTGGATAGTCCAAATGTACTTCTATACCTAATTCTCCTGAAGATTGCAAGTTACAGAAAAATGTTAACTATGAAACAGGGAGATACATAACATAATTGTGAAACTGAACTTGGGTGGGGAGGCTACACATAAGGAATTCTTTTTGCTCTCCGTTATGCTAAATGCTTAATATTCAGTTCGACTGAAATTCATTGTCTGCTCACATTACACCCACTGTATGAAATACTCTTTTTTTGTTCCCACCCAAATCCAGTTCCACTTCTTATAAGTATAAAGACATAAGATCTCATGAGTCTTTAGAGAATGAATGTGGAGGGGATGTTTCCTTTTGTGGGAGAATCTCAAACTAAGAGTCACTAATCATAAATAAGGGACTGTCTATCTAGGACAGAGGTGACACAAAGGTTTATAGCTCAGAGGGTCCTGAGAATTTGCGATTCTCTTCCTCAAACGGCAGTGGAGGCAGAGTCTTTGAACATTTTTATGGCAGAAGCAGATAGTTAGTTGATAGGGGATGAAAGGTTGCCATGAGAAGACAGGAAAATGGAGATGAGATTACAGATGGAGAAGTCTTGATTTACTGAATGAGGCAGAAGCCTTGAGGAGCCAAGGATCCAGCTCCTATCCCGAATCTGTATGTATATTTACATGTAAATTTTAATGAACCATCTTGTTGCAAAACCAAAACAAATTCACTGCAGAACAGTGACATTGATTGTTGACTTAATACAGGCCTGTGTGCAAAGGTGGGCAGATAGGGCCCCAATCACCATCAAATAATCAACCCAAAATACTGCGGAGTTATGGGCACATGCACATGCTTGGTCCCAAGCACCCAAGCCTCCAAAGGCCAGTGCTTAAATTCCAGCACATACCTTTTCCTGTTGGGCAATGTCTGTTCTCACATGGTGAGATAGGTCATCATGTCCTCTTCTGTCTTCACCCAGCCAGTAACTTCAATCTGGAGGGAGTGGCTACTTTGAGGAGGCTCCTGACTTATAAAGTGTTCACTTTGCTTTTAAAGGTGACTCTGTATATTGGACCATGACTCCACTGTCTGTCAAAACGAATGTTCACTGAGAGAAGCCCTGAATATTTTACTGTACCCTACATTATTTGTCAAATGCCTCATTATGGATTACTACAGGGGAAGATGAGAACAATCTTCTTGCAAGTACAAAGAAAAATTGTATGCATCAAAGACAGAAAGTGTGAGAGAATTGAACAAAGGTAAAAAGAGCAAGTGTGTGCAAAACACTTCTTCATAAACCCTTAATTCAAAAACAAATCTCCCTTCCACCTTGATCAATCTGGGCATTGCATGTCCAAAGAGTGTAAATAACTTCCAACTGCTCTGGAAGATGTCAGAGTTAATGAGGCACAAATATCCAGGCGTGCCAAGAGCTACCTTTCAGGCTCCTGATGTTCAAATTTTCCTTTAACAAAGAGACAGGAAGGCAGAAGCAGAAATAGCACGGCAAATTTATGTCCCACTGCCAAGGTCAGTGTCGATATTAGCCGTCTTATTACCACTGAGCCACGTTCTGCTAAATAAATATCCTCATAGTATTCATTAATTTTGATTTGCTCGCCTTCACCTTAACTACTGGTTTCATATTGTTGAAGATTTTATTGAAACTTCATTTTGATAACACAATTAACAGCAATTTATAGAACATATTTTGACAACTATAAAGGTTTTTTTTTAATTTTCTGCTGAGTAGTAAAGCAGATTTTTGGTTTCATGTCTCATCTGAGACACAATTGCTGGCAATGCAGTACTCCCTCAACACAGCACTGAAAAGTCAGTAAAGGTAATGTGCTCAACTTCTGAAACAGTGTTTGAAGCCACGAGCTATTTCTCTTGGAGGTGACAGAGTTACTGACGAACAAAACCAACACTTTGAGACAGTGCAGCTCGATTCATTCTGTGAGAATAAAGTTGAGCCACCAAACCCAATCCACCTTTGGTCTGATTTGACTTCTACAGAAGGATAAAACAGGCAACAAATGAATCACTAACAGCAAGAGCTACTGGAGAGGAAATGATTTTTGAATAAGGCTATTAATGATTTAAGTGATCCCAGAGCTGGTACAGGTTGGGTTGGTTTTGGCTTCAGTTCGGATACTGTTTTTATGGTAGTTTATTGGATAGTTAAAAATATTTATATATTTTGAGATATTCCCAGATATTGTTACATTGCATAGCTGTGTTGCAGGCTGTATTTATTTCTCATCAACTTCATTTTCTGTTCCATTCACTGTGAGTACTCAGGCAGAAAGTCTATAATCCACCTTATTTATTGATATTTTTTAAAAATAATTCATTTTTATGATCTGGTCATCACTGTCATTTAGTTATAGAGTCATGGAGTCAGACAGCATGGGAACAAGCCCACACCATCCACACCTCGTCCACGCCAACCAATGGGCACCCATCCATAGTCATTTCATCTTCCATTGCTTGACCCATTACCTTCTATGCCTGGGTGATTCAAGTGCTCATCAAAACACTTAAATGTTATCAGTGACTCTGCTTCCATCATTCTCTCAGGCAGAGCCTTCCAGGTACTCACCACTCTCTGGGTGTTAAAGGTCCCCCTCTAATCCCCTCTAAATCTCTTGCCCCTTTCTTTACCCCAATTAGGGATAGGCATACACTGGTTTTCCCTATTTGCCCTTGAGAAGGTAGTGGTGAATCGTCTTTTCGAACTGCTGCAGTCCTTCCAGTTAAGGTGTTCCACAGTGCTGTTGTTGGGCGGGTGTGGAAGGTGGGAAGAGAGAGACAGGGACGGAGGCAGACAGAGAGAGAAAGAGAAAGGGTGTTCCAGGATCTAGAGCATCCAGGACAAAGGAACAACAGTGTATTCCCAAGTCAGGATGGTGTGCTACTGGAAAGGAAATCTGCAGTTGGTACTGGTCCCGTGAATCCTACTGCCCTTGTACTTCTTGGTGGTAGAGGTCATGGTTTTGGGAAGTGCTGTCCTGGTCAAGTAAATGCAGCGCATTTTGTAGATGACACACACTACAGCCACTGAATTCCACTGGTGTAGAGAATTAATGTTTAGAGAATTCAGGGAGGCTTCAGGGGGATAGAGACAGGCTAAATGAATGGACAAGAATATTGCACAGGAAATTTAATGTGTGATAGATACTTTGGTAGAAAAAATAGAACCATGGAACATTTTGCAAATGGCAGGAGAGTGAAAAGTTGTTACAGGGATCATTGAAAGTTAATTTGCAGATACAATTAGCAATTAAGAAGGTAACTTAATGTTGGCTTTATTGCAAAGGGATTTGAGTCCAAGAGTAAAGTTGCTGCATTGCAACCCTGGAGTGTTGGGTAACGGTCTGGACCCTAGCCAAGGAAGGAGAGACTTGTGATGGAGGTTGCCCAACAAAGGTTAATTGGGGAGATTGCCTGGCTCTGTAAAAAAGGGAAGGTGATATCAATGAAACCTATCAAAATCATCCAGAGGTTGACAGGATGAATGTATCTAGAACCAAGGATCACACTCTCAAAATAAGGAATTGGCTATTCAGTACTGAGATGAGAAGAAACTTCTTCACCCAGAGGGTAATGAATCTTTGGAGTTCTCCACTCAAGAGGGCTCTGGAGGCTGGGAATATTCAGAAAACAGTCAAAAGATTTTTTGATATTAAGGGAATCAGCAGAAATGGGGTCAGTGCAAGAAAGCAGCACGGAGGTAAAACACCATGAATTTATTGAATGTGGTAACAGCCACAAGGTGCCAAATGTCCCACACCAGCTTCTAGTTCTTGTGCTCTTAAAGGAGAAACTTGATGTGACTAATGCCTCAAAGTAATTTGGATGTTTAAGTATCTTTATAAATTGAATATTAATATAAATAATATTCTGGTGGTTAAAGTGGATAAAACTCAAAAGTCAGTGTGGGGATTGTGGTAAGTGATAAATCCACACCAGCTCAATGCTCTGCAGGCAATGTTTTAAATCCCTGTTTTATTCTATGTTGTGGTTACTGTAACCAGCGCTGTGCACACCATTCATATTGTGCAGCTGGATCACGGGTACTTCTCTCCCTGTACAACCGCCATGACCTAAACTATGGTGCACTATCCATGCTGGACAAGATGCCAACCTTTCTCTGCAAGCTTCACCATGGGACCCAATAACATAACCAGAATCTAACAGCAACCTACATCACTAAAAGGGGGAGGGTGGTTATTGTTGTTGCAGACACTGGAAGTCATGTGACCCTGCACCCTGATACTTTGTGCAACCAGTGTATGTAGAAGGGTGGGAGCAGCAAGGATCTCAGACACTGCACAGGAGGTCAATGTAGATCAGAAGCAGAAGGGGAGAGTCTTCTCTGGTTGGAGCCATACCTAGTACAGGAAAGATTGGTTGTTCGAGGCCAATAAGCTCAGGTCCAGGGCACTCCTGCTCAGAATTCCTCAGACAGTATCCTGGGCCAATCATCCTCAAGGTCCCCTCTCCATATCAGCTGGGGATGCTTAATGATAATTACAGTCCAAACCTCTGGACTATTAATCACCATGCCACCACACTCAAGATTAGTTTGCAGATTAGCTTTGGTCTTACTGAATATTGGAACTACCTCAAAAGGGCAAAATGGTCCATTCGTGTTCCTGTTACCACATGGTTACAGCTGTTGGCAGAGTTCAGCCATGGCATCGTTACTGAAGCCCACTCATTCAAGCATCGATCTTCACTGATAGGGGAATTGTTCGACAGGTACAATCTCATGATGAGAACCTTTCCTCGTTCTCCTGTTCCCTGTCCTTACAGTTTATCAGCTCTGTGTGTTGTCTTCATTACACCAGAGACCCTCCATTCCATGTGAAAGGGCCACTCATATCTGGAAACAACTTCTTTCTGCATCACCTTTGAAATGAACAAAGAAGACCTCGGTGTCTGTCACACCACTTCCTGTAGTCCATTCAAAGTGTAGCCAAGTTCAGGAATATCCAGAAGTCCATACCCTTGCACCAAGAGCCAGAAGAAATAACACAACACTTAACTTTTACATTGCTGCTGGTTCTTTTAAACAGAGTAGGGGCGAGCTCCATTAAAATGCAAAACATAAAAATAAACTGCAGATGCTGGAAATCCAAAATAAAAACAGAAAATGCTGGAAATTCTCAGCAGGTCGGGCAGCATCTGTGAAGAGAGAAACAAAGTTAATATTCAGTCATTAACCTGTCAACAGAAGTGGGAACATTTGGAAGAGAGGCATGTTTTACGTTACAGAGAATGGGGAGAGGTGGGGAGAACAAAAAGAGAATAGGATAAGATCTCTTTATTGGTCACATGTACATCGAAACACACAGTGAAATGTATCTTTTTGCATAGAGTGTTCTGGGTGCGGCCCGCAGGTGTCACCATGCTTCCGGCGCCAACATAGCATGCCCACAACTTCCTAACCCGTACGCCTTTGGAATGTGGGTGGAAACCGGAGCACCCAGAGGAAACCCACATAGACACGGGGAGAATGTGCAAACTCCTTACAGACAGCCACTAGAATTGAACCCGGGTCGCTGACGCTGTAATAGCGTTACACTAACCGCTACGCTACCGTGCCTGCCCACAAGATGAACAAGATGGGGTAGAGACCAAATGGGTGACACAGTTTGGTGTCAGCTGAGAGTTGGTGAAGGAGGCAGCTAACCTATTTGGAGCAAGGGTATATCAAAAGATAACAGAAATATTTGGGAAGAGTGAGATATAGAACACTGCAGTGGCTGTAAATCTGAGATAAAGGAGGCTCAGCGGGTCTGGCAGCACCTGTGGTGGGAGGAATGCTGAGTGCATCAGAATAAGGTGTGGACCGAAAATCATAAAAACTGCGGGTGCTGGAAATCTGAAGCAAGAGCTGAAAATTCTGGAACTACTCAGCAGGCCAGGCAGCACCTGGAGATGGAAACACGGAGCTTTACGGCTCAGATTGACCACCCTCCACTATGATGGGTCATCAGCCTTAAAAGCCAGCTGGATCCTCTCTCCACAGATGCTGCCTAAGCCGCTGAGCACCCCCAGGGTTTCCTGGGGACACAGCCAGTCTCAACACATAATGGAATGGGTGAGGGGGACACCTCAGAAATAGAGGAAGACATCATGTTTGTTGTTACACACATGTCCTATCTCTTGTTCTGAGATTAAGACCAAGGGAAAGCTGCTGTGTGGCATTCAGAAATCATAGCAAAGGGGTCTAAAGAGTGTTGCACATGGATTGGTGTGAATAATCTGTCCATGCTGTGTGGTGATATGGCCATCAGGAGCCATCTTAGTGAGGAGGTTCGTGAACATTGACCTTCTCACTGAGATGGTCGCTCATATGCTTCCCAGTGGATGCATCCAATTATCAATCCATAGTACCTGCAAGTGCATCCCAAGTCCTCTTCACTGCTGACTTAATAGTCACAGATTCATGCACTCTTAAGGTTGCCCATGTAGTTTGGGGTCATTAGTACATATAGTGCGTTCCTCTAGAGCTCTCTCCTATGGCGTCAGGGAGTCCTGTTTGCCTTGAGGTGGATCGCATTTGATGGCTTGTATCGTCACGTAGCAGAATATCCACAGTCAGAGTGCGGCCAATGCCAAGGTCTGGTGCCCAGGCTGGGTTTGGGGTCAGGAATGTGGGGGGGTTTATGGCTGGAGCTGGGGTCTGGAATGCTTGTACATTTCAGCTTGTGGTGAAACTAACACTGAGGCTGCTACATCCGTGGTGTATCTTGGTGTTATCTGTGTTCTTTTGTTGCCTGCAGAAAGTCAGTGCTCCTGCCTCACGTGAATAGCGAGGTTGTAATGTGCATCAGAGAGGCTAATTCCTTCCTTGTATCTACTGGATCATTTCACGCCATTTGTTTTCCATCTGAAGGTGACAATGAAGGGGAGAAATGTGCATTGGTTAATGGAGACAGAATAATGTGCAAAGGGAGATGTGTGTTGGGGAGAATGCCGACAAACCTCAACTGAGAGTATATTGCAACATCTTACAAAGCCTGTAATTTTTAACTATGTAAATTATAGGGGGAAAAAAGATTAGATTATAAAGTGATATTTCATTGCCCTTAACTGACTCATTGTTTCTAATTTTAATCTCTGCTAATATGATTTTCAAGATGTGGTTTAAACCAATTTACTGTAATTGAGATAGAGGAAAGCTTCTAGCTTTTCTGAAAATGGAGACACCATTAATGCCTCATGAAAGATAACGTTGATTTGAAAATTGCTATTAAACTAATGGTGAGTCTAATCGCATCATTGATATTTCAGTGCAAATGTCAGAGCAAATTCAGGTGAGGGCAGGTGTACAATCAAGCATGAAAATTGGAAATTGGTGTTGACAGTGCATTGCCCTTCTCACATCTTCACAACAGTGCCTGGCCACTGTTTTCTATTGCAATGCTTTCGGTCATGTTAAGCTTTATACTTGCATTGTAACAATTAACTAAAGAAAGATGAATAATTTCAAGTCCAACTACCTCTTAATTACTTTTGGAGACACTTAAAAATTAAAGTCCGAATGTTTTTTTAAACTTTATTTTCTGTTTCTCTCAGTTTTATCTTTCTTTCCCTCTGTTAACCTCTCGGTACTTGAACTGATTATACATGTCCCTTTCCACTTCACGCTCCCTGCTTGGATCTTGTCTGTTAGTTTCACCATCCTGCAATCTCAAGAGGTAAGCAGTCACTCAAACCCAAGATGGCCTGCAGAGGGCAGTAAAATGCATTTCAAGATGTGGAGATGAATCCAACAGGGGCAAGACAAAATAATCATTGACAAGCTCCAGGAACTCTTGGGCCAACAACTTTAAACCTTAGTTCTAAAATTACTTGATCTACAAGATGACAAGCGACTGGAGTACTGTGTGCAATTCCTGCCACCCCTTTACAGGAAAGATGTGAAGGCTCACCAGAAGTGTACAGAGGAGACTGACTAGGGTGCTGCCTGGATTAGAGGGCATGACCTATAAGTAGTGGGTGGACAAACTTGGGTTGTTTTCTCTGGAGCATTGAAGGCTGAGAGGAGATTTAATAGAGGGTTATTAAATTACGAGAGGTATAGACAGGGTGAAGTCAGAATATTTTTGCCAGGGTAGAAATGTCAAATATAAGAGGACATGCATTGAAGGTGAGAGGGCGAATGTTTAAAGGAGATCTGCAGGGCAAGTTTTTTTACACAGAGAGCGGCAGGTGCCTGGAATGAGAAATGGAGCAAAATCGATCTTACGTAGGCGGAAGAGACTCAGTTTAATTTGGCATCGTGTTCACACAGACACAGGGGGTTGAAGGGCCTGTTCCTGTGCTGTACTATGGTTTATATGAGTTTGTGAAAAAAATCACTAATATTTATTGAACTTGGAGGCAAACACAGCCACTGGTGCTCACAAACGGCCCAGCTCAAAGAAGTGTGTTAGCCTCCCCTGCTCTGTAACATTTACACATTGACCAACCAATCCATCCAAACACTCGTAGCTTCATCTACACCAAGGACCTGGTGAAAGCGGCGTGAGCAGGAGACCGTGCCCAGATCGGTCACACGGTAACAGTGGCACTGGCCAGAGTGATCGAACTTCATTCTGCCAATCAGCTTCAGCAAAGCTCAAATGGTTCATCAGCCTTTTCCATCTGCATATTTGTGATGCTAATTCAAAACTGACTTCCAGTTAGAACTCAGCCCAGATTATTTACTGCACGGACCCCAGTTTTTCTTGGAGTAACTCTGGACTGCAGGCTCTGCCAAAATCCACAGAGGGAGGATAGTCATAAAGTTGGTGCCCAAAGCATTGTTGTCTGTAAATTCAAACTGCAGGACACTCCACCCTGAAGCAGAACTGTCCCAGCTGACTTCTGTTGCCCAGAATGTAAATACTTTGCCCATGTTGGATAATAATTGGAAAACCATCACTGGCCACCGTAAGCCAAGAAACTCAACAGTATCACCACGTATCTGGGGAGGTGTGGACAGCCAGAGAGAATGGAAATGGCAGACAGAGGAAGCCAGACACCCTCCATGAGGTGATACCACTGAAGAAAATGACTTGAAAGTGGTGCAGGATCTTCTACATGACAGAACCTGTGGGCAGAATTCATTACAATCACCCACGAGGAGCTGTGGTGGGTGTGACTCACTGAACTTGACAGTGGGGTCAGAGTGGGCATGAAAGCAAACTGAGCAGCTCCCTGCAAGAGCGGTGGAGAAATGGACCCCAGGAAGGCCCAAACCTCCTCCGTACCAGAATCAGCCCATCCAGATCCAATGCAGAGAAGTGGGGTCCTCCATCAACACCCGAGACCTGCGATGGTCAAGAGAGGCAGACAATGTAGCAGGTTTTGTTTCTCCCCGCTGCTTGAGGAATGACCTCACCCAGTTTGGAACCCTGTTGAAACCAAACTGCAAACTTTGCTCTGTGCCCATCATCAGAAGTTGCATGTAAATGGACACAAGGCGACGGCTTTAAAATATGAATCTTGAAACAACCTGAACACTGGTAACAGCCCAGAATTATCAAATGCAACTGTTTGATGCATATCGTCACCAACTGCAGGGAAAATAAATTCATTTAATGTATTTTAATTGAAGCTTTGATAGAATTTGAAATACGCAGTCCCCTCATGAACTGTGGATAACTTTCGATTATTTTCTTTTCCATTCACAAAATTTAAATTACTTTTCAAAGTCCTAATTCAGAAGCACCACTATTTTCAGTCTGGTGGTAATAAAGTGAAGGACGCATGAAAGGAAAAGCCCCTCCTAGACTTTCAGATTAAATGACAGCAACTTTAAAACCTATTCTGATTTAACCAAATCCCACAGAATAAAATTATTTTGGGGGAATCAGTACAACTATTGAACTGTCTATTCTGAAAGCTCTCATTCATGTCTGATGACAAAAACTTTGTAGCTCTGATATGCCAGCACACAATTTTAAACGTAATATAAATTTATGCTTTGCAGAACTGTGAAGCATTGCTGTGTGACAATGCCTTATATGTTTGATAGTTAAAAATTAGAGTCATAGAGAGATGCAGCAGAGAAATTTAGCCCATGAGTCTGTGGCAACCGTCAACCACCCATTTACACTATTCCTGGATTAATTCTTTTTATTCTCCCCACATTCCAATCAATTCCCCACATATTTTACCATTCACCCACACACTAAGGGCAATTTACAGTGGTCAATTAACCTACCAACCATCACATCTTTTAGGATGCGGGAGGAAACCGGAGCACCTGGAGGAAACCCAGGCAGTCACAAAGAGAAGGTAAGGCAGGGATTGAACTGGTGCTGCCAGACAGCAGCTCTACTAGCTGTGCCACTGCGTTGCCCAATAGACAAGAGTTTTATTGACTTCATTTACTTTGGGAAAGGGGGCGGTGTACATGCACCTGCCTACATCAGTGGTGCTGAGGTCGAGAGGGTTGAGAGCTTCAAGTTCCTGGGAGTGAACATCACCAACAACCTGTCCTGGACAAACCACGTGGATGCCACGGCCAAGAAAGCTCACCAGCGCCTCTACTTCCTCAGGAGGCTAAAGAAATTTGGTTTGTCCCCTTTGACTTTCACCAACTTTTACCGATGCACCATAGAAAGCATCCTATCTGGATGTATCACGGCTTGGTATGGCAACTGCTCTGCCCAAGACAGCAAGAAGCTGCAGAGAGTTGTGGACACAGCCCAGCACATTACAGACACCAGCCTCCCCTCCTTGGACTCTGTCTTTACCTCTCCTTGTCTTGGTGTAGCAGCCAGCATAATCAAAGACCCCACCCACCCGGGACATTCTCTCTTCTCTCCTCTTCCATCGGGTAGAAGATACAGGAGCCTGAGGGCACGTACCACCATACTTAAGGACAGCTTCTACCCCACTGTGATAGGACTATTGAATGGTTCCCTTATACAATGAGATGGACTATGATCTCACGATCTACCTTGTTGTGACCTTGCACCTTATTGCGCTGCACTTTCTCTGTAGCTGTGACACTTTACTCTGTACTGTTATTGTGTTTACCTGTACTACATCAATGCACTCTGTACTAACTCAATGTAACTTCCCTGTGTAATGAATTGACCTGTAAGATCGGTTTGTAAGACAAGTTTTTCACTGTACCTCGGTACAAGTGACAATAATAAACTAATACCAATACCAATATTACCAGTTCTTATGCATTTGATCAGAGAATGTCAGATTAAATTAATTTTGATATTTTTGTTTTGCAAAGACTAAGCCAATTCAATGAATTTGGTATGCTTTTCAGTGTGAGTTAATGAAGTCAGTATGGTTTTTAAGTTGTTTTGACTGACTTGTACTGATCAACTTACTTTCCACTGCATTCCTACAGAAAAAGCAGTCATGGGATTGCAGGATTTGTCACTTATATTTTTTTCTAGTTTAGAAGCAAGTGAAACCCTATCAAGAGGAAATGGACATTCCAAGTGAAACAAGATAATAGTGAATCGGCAATTTATTTTGATTGGAATCAAAACCGGGAGTGACTCAGGTGGACATTATTCATAGTCATTCATTGTTGCCAATGTTGCTCTTTGGTCCATTGTCCAATTTCTTTTTGTCCCGACTTCCACAACCCCGCTACGTCCCAAGTCATGTCACAGTCAATGCATTTCCTTTGGACGACTGGAAAGGAGACTCTAGTGTAATTTTTAACTTCTTCAACCGGGGCAGGAATATAGCACCTCGGATCGCCCAACGAGTCTGACGTTGCACGAAGGTCAGGCAGACGGCTTATTGTGGACAGGAACTGCTCCACTAGTTCACCATCTAAGGATGAAGATAAAAATTACACACCTTCAGATGTCACTGGAGACAGGGGGTGGGAAAGCTTTGAAAATCTCAATCCCCTTTTAGCAGTGAGTAGCACAAGTGGTTAGCCTAACCTCAAGGACCTTGATTTGAATTTCATTCAATATAATGACATGATAATCTCCTTTCTATTCAGTCTGTAAGGATCTTACATTAAATAAGTTTGGGCAGTATCAACTGAAAGCCTAATAGGTCTTGATCAAAGGAAGGAAAAGACCTTACATTACAGCTCCTCTCCTGACACCAAAACACTCCAAGGTACTG
The DNA here is from genome assembly GCF_009764475.1 of Pristis pectinata. NCBI lineage: Eukaryota > Metazoa > Chordata > Chondrichthyes > Rhinopristiformes > Pristidae > Pristis > Pristis pectinata. Next base: position 3,070,902 of record NC_067430.1, read on the forward strand.
AACAGCGCTCTTTCTGACTTTTGTAATTTTGGAAACATGGAACACAACTTCTGCAAAGCAAATTGCCCCAAAAGTAATGACATATGGGATATTCAGTTTTATTAATGTTGACTAGGGGATAAAAGGATCCTCGGGAGAACTCACCTGCATTTCTCTGAAATATTTCTTTCAATGCATCAGCTGACAATAGCATTGGGTACAACTATGTCGCCTGTAGTTAAGTAGTGGAAAATTTAATGCCAACACAGATGAGAAGTAACCATTTGGTGGCACACTAATGCATTAATATGAACGGAGTATCAGCAAAGAAACCATCTTTAACTTAGTGGCTTCGAGAAACGACCGAAACAACACTGTATAAAAAAATGCAATCAGGATTATACAGGGAAACAAGAATTCCTGCAGGATCACTACCACCGGTCTTGTAAGCAAAAGTCCACCTTGGATTTAGAATGTTACACTGCTATCTACCACCTCAAAGTCAAAGTCAAGTTTATTGACATAGGCACAAGTACAATGAAAAACTTACTTGCAGCAGTATCACAGGCACATAGCATCAGATAAGCAGCATTCACAAGAAAAACATAAATTGAACAATTTTTACCAAGACCACAATTAGAACAAAAAAAAACCAAAGTGATCAAAGTGGTATTTGGTATTGGTATTGGTTTATTATTGTCACTTGTACCGAGGTACAGTGAAAAACTTGTTTTACAAACCAATCGTACAGGTCAATTCATTACACGGTGCAGTTACATTGAGTTAGTACAGAGTGCATTGATGTAGTACAGGTAAAAACAATAACAGTACAGAGTAAAGTGTCACAGCTACAGAGAAAGTGCAGTGCAATAATGTGCAAGGTCACAACAAGGTAGATTGTGAGGTCATAGTCCGTCTCATTGTATAAGGGAGCTGTTCATTAGTCTTATCACAGTGAGGTAGAAGTCTGATGGTACGTGCCTTCAGGCTCCTGTATCTTCTACCCAGCGGAAGAGGAGAGAGAATGTCCCGGGTGGGTGGGGTCTTTGATTATGCCGGCTGCTACACCAAAACAACAAGAGGTAAAGACAGAGTCCAAGGTCAGAGTGTTGCTCAACTTTAAAGTCAAGTTCCTATTTATAATGGGATCTGGATACATTGCAGTTTCTGCACTGGGCAGTAATTCTAGTGTAGCAAGTTTAACTAAGGAATTTAGATGTAAGAATTTATGGTGAAATGTAATAAGGCAGAAGGTGGTGACACTGATCTCCATCTGCATCCTTTGATCCATTTACCACTTCCTGCACCTAGCCTTCACCATCTCAGCTACTACTTTGGCTTCAGCAGAAAAGCACTGTGACTTGATGCTTTCATTGCCTCGATGATCAGTTCTGTTCAGGCTTTGCCCTTACTCTGTCACTGCAGCCAACATTAAAGGACCACTTGAAATGGAGGTGACATCAACATCTGATGCAGTGACACATTGGGTTGTGCTCAGCTACAGGCACCAGTGTGTGAAATATACAGGTGTAGAAGAAACATCTGTTAAAGGCTCCATAACCTTAATACTGTCTGTGTGTGTACATTAAGCTCCATTTAAAAGTACCAGCATGGAGAATTTTTTTGGCATTAGCAATTTTCTTAACACTTTCAAAAAGTAGAAAAGACACAAACTTGTCAACACCAGTTCCAAGAGAGTGCTAGCTGGTTCCCTCATGAATCACTATCGCATTTCAGGAATACTGGGCATTAGTACTGTAGCTAAATACTTGAGGTTTTCCTGCGAACTCTGAAAATCACAGAACAAGTTCACACAAGATTCTGCACTTCTGTCAAAGTCATTCAGGGTCACCCTCACTCACAGAAACCCAGTCTCTGGATCCTCACAGACTGTCTCTGCTGAGAACTGCAGGAGTTAATACGTAAGTGCTCCAGCTTTTGGTAAATGTAACTCTTGCATTCACTCCTGGAAGGGGCACTTGGCTGCAGTGTAGGGTTTCCAAAAGTGAATGGTGAGGCTGCCTTGTGTGTGCACTGTTCCTCAGAAGGTCCCTCTGCCGCCGTGGAAGGACATTACCATCCCTGTAGCCCACAGTGATTCCTTACCCACATTGCCCTTCAGCTGAAAGAGCACTGCCTGCATTGACCACTCCGAGGTCAGAGTGATAAGGAAAAGTGGAGACGGGTTTCTGGTGCTCCGTCTTTTATCAGATGTCGTGCTCTTTTATTTCCGCTCATTTCTGATCTGATAAACATGCAGTGTTTGTTCTTTTCACAGTGCTTGTTCTACCTCGTCGTGGCCCTTGCACTTTATTTGTCTCCCTGGACTGCACTTTCTCTGTGACTGTAACACTATACTCTGCATTCTGTTTTCCTTTCTACTGCTTATGTATGGAATGATCTGTCTGAATGGCATGCAAACAAAAGCTTTTCATTGTATCTTGGTACATGTGACAACAATAAACCAATTCCAATTCCATTTCCAGCCACTTAATTCTGAGGTGAAACCTGCTGACCCCACCAGTGGGTGCTAACTGGGATACTAGTCCAAGTCAATCTGCTTGATCCTTGTAGAGTTTTGCAGCACCTGTCTGTGGCTGCAGGAGGGATGTTTCTGACCCTGTAATTAACGTTCAGTTTAAGTGTTCAAAAGTACCCATTCTTCACAGTTTCTTACAACACTAGAGGTCACCATTCCATCCATCAAATCCATGCCAGCACTCAGAGCTTTCCCATCAGTCCCATTCTCCCACTTATTTCCCTGTAAGCTCTTCCTTCGCACTTGCCTAACCACTCTCTCTAAATCTCCTGCCCCTTACCTGCACCAAAGGGTCATTTGCAGTGGCAAATTAATGTTTCTGGGAATGTTTGTGCCACATTCATATCACGGGGTCATGTTTTGGTACAAGGTTTTTATGAACATTGCATTGTTCATGTTATTTGAACAAGCTGAGTGCCAATGTCCAAAGTTTGTCTCCAGCGAGGTTTTCAAACACATTGGTCTGAGTTACGACGGGTGCTGATTACACAGAAAAAAAAACTGCTTCTAGAGTCAATTAACTATCAGCACATCTTTGGGATTTGGGAAGAAACCGGATCACCCAGGGAAATCCATGGAGTTGCAGTAGAACACACAAACTCCACACAGGCAGCTGTTTACATCTGTGTAAACATTGTGACTCAAACTAATGTGGTTAAAAGTCTCGCTTCAGTCAAGATTTTGGACACTGGCATACAGCCTACTCAAATAGCACTGCCAGTAAACACACAAAACTCATTCCAAAAGCAACCATACGATATTAATGCCTCGTGTAGACCCTTCCAGAAACACTAACAGGATTGGTTAATGCCATGTTAATTTAATTGGTTAGCACAATGTCATTTTTCTAGTTGCGCACAGACTAGTTACTAGACCACGGCATTTCATATTCTTAGCTGAAAGGTTCAGACTGAAGTCGGAGAAAATTGACCATTCAGCCCATTGCACATGTATTGGTCTGTATCCAACCTAATCCCATCTTCCGGCACTGAGCTTGTCGCCCTGCAGGTCACAGCTCTTCAATTACACACTGATGTGATGGGGACACTGCCTCTTCTACCCCTTTCAGACAGTAAATTCTAAATCCCCAATGTCCTCAAAGTGAAGATATTTTCCCCATCTCTCCTTCGATCAATTACTTTAATTCCATGCTTCCTGGTTTTTGGTGCCTCTGGTGAGAGAACTGCAAAATTGTCCACTTTGGAAATAAAAATAACAAAGCATATTATGTAAATAGTGAGAGATGCCAGAGCTCTGAGGTGCGGAGGGATTTGGGTGTCCGAGAGGGTGATTCACAAAAGGCTAGTGTGTGGGTGCCACAAGTAATTAGAAAAGCTAACAGAATGTCTTGTTTATTGTGAGGGGAATTGAATACAAAAGTAAAGACATTGTGCTTCATCTGCTCAGGGAACTCATGAGACCACAACAGGAATACTGAACCATATCGGTCTCCTAATTTAAAGAAGAATACTAATGCATTGGAAGAGGTTTTCTTGGCCTGTAAGGGGAAGATGGGATAATGAGGGAAGGTTGGCGAGGCTAAGCTTCCATATGGTGGGGCTGAGAGCGGTGAGGCAGGAGGTGAGGGGAGGGAGCTGTGACTCCCCACACACGATCCTGTGAGGTTTGAGAAGGTGGATGCAGAGAGGATGTTTCCTCTTGTGGGAGAAACTAAAACTAAAGGGTTCACTCGTTGTGATAGAAGTGGAGGTAGAGTTGTTGAACTTTTTTAAGGCAGAGGTCGGTAGATTGCTGATAAGCAAAGAGGCTGCAGGTTTCCTCAGGTAGACGGGACCTTGGAACTGAGTCTGGAATCAGACCAGCCATGGTCTTAGTAAACAATGAAGCCAGCTGGAGGGGCTGTGCTGGGACCTTTGCTCCAAATCCCTATCTTTGTATGTCCGTTCCTGCTTATTCTATCCAGGCTCCTCAAGTATGTCTCCCCTCTGCTTCCTCTGATGTCTAAAATTACAAAAAAACAGCCCTAACTTATCCAGCCTTTCCCCGTCTTTCTACTATTTGACATGCCCGAAAACATTTTTGAAAATCTCCTCTGCAATCTCTTCGGTCGAATAATAACTTTCATGCAATGTGTTGATCAGAACTGTGTGCTGTACTGAAGCAGAGGTTAACTAGTGTTGCTCACAGTTCCAGAATAACTCCTTGCTGTTATATTCTACACCTCAGCTAATAAAGGACAGCATCCTATTTGTCTTTATCAACTGCCTCACTGGCCACCTTTAATGATGTTTTTAAAGATTTGTGGATACGCACTTCAAGGTACCTCGCACCTTCACACCACTCAATACCTTACCATTCATTGTGCACTTCTTTGTCTTGTTGTTTCTCTCCAAGTGAATGACCTCACACCGCTCCGGATTAAATTCCATTTCCCACTGTTGGCCAAACTGACCAGCCTAACCATATCTTCCTGCATGAATGTGCAGAGGATGGAGGGATATAGACAGTGTGTAGGCAGAAGGGATCAGTTTAGTTAAGCATTTAATCATTAGTTTAATTAGTTTGGCATAATATTGTGGGCCGAAGGGCCTGTTCCTGTGTTGTACTGTTGTATGTTCTATCTAAAGCTTTCCTACAAGGCCCTTGTTTTGTATCATCTACATACTTTATCATGCCCCCAATATTTAGGTCAAGGTCGTTAATATATATTACAAAAAGCAAAGGCTGAGCTCTGTAGAAAACCACTGATAACATCCTTCAGGTCACAAGAACACCCATTAACCATTGCCCCTTGCTTCCTGCCACTGAGCTGATTTTAGATCCAATGGGTTTTACATTACTGACCAACCAGCAATGTGTGACCTTGTCAAAAGCCTTGCTAAATCCATGTAGACCACTTACAGCACACTGTCCTAAAAAAAACTTATCTCTTTAACAGTTCTGACAAAGGTTTCCAGTCACTTCAGTTGCCGGTCATTTCAACTGCCCCCCCCCCCCCCCCCCCCACACTGTCACTGATATGTCAGTCCTCGGCCTCCTCCACTGCCAGGAGAATTCCAAGCGCAAACTGGAGGAACAGCACCTCATTTACCGTCCTGGAACCTTGCAGCCTAACGGCATGAACATGGAATTCTCCCACATTAAGTAATCCCCACCCCCTTTCCCCATAACCCCCCCAACATGCTTCTTCTCTTCTTCCCTTTCCTAGCCTCTCTCTCTTTTTTCTACCTTACTTTTTTTTTCTCTCTCTCCTTACCTTTGACCCATCCCCCGGTGGATCTGCTCTCCCCTTTTCCCCTGCACCTGCCTATCACTATCTCTTACCTGCGTCCACCCATCACCACCTTGCGCCCACCCCGTCTCCCCTCTTTTGTCCACCTATCACTGCTCTGCTTTTCCCTCCTCTATATCGGGCTTCCCCTTTCCCTATCTTCAGTCCTGAAGAAGGATCCTGACCCAAAATGCTGACCGCCTGCTTTTCTCCACGGATGCTGCCTGGCCTGCTGAGTTCCTCCAGCGTCATCGTGTTTTGCTTCTTCACAAAGTGTTAACTCTGTTTCTCTTTCCACAGATGCTGCTGGACCTACTGACTGTTTCCTGTACTTTTTGCTTCACTTTCCCACTGCCCTCAGTGACCATCCTTGTTTGCTCCTGGAAAAACGCAGTCAAAAATCGTCAGACACAACCTACCCCTAACAAATCTATGTTGACTGTTTCTGATTAATCAAAATGAAAGCTTATGCTGTTCCTTAGAATAGATCCTTATAAGTTGCCCACAACCACTGTTACACTGGCTTGTATTTCCTTAGTTTATCTGTTTTTAAACAACACTAAAACTTAGCAGTCCTCCAGTTCTCTGGCACTATTCCTGCAGTCAGGGAGGACTGCTATAGAAAGGGGTAGGAGGTAAAGGGCCATGCAAAATCCTCCAGTGCTCGGTTTTCCTCACACCTCCAAAAGACATGCAGGTTGGACATTCTCTCTTCTCTCCTCTTCCATCGGGTAGAAGATACAGGAGCCTGAGGGCACGTACCACCAGGCTGAAGGACAGCTTCTACCCCACTGTGATAAGACTATTGAACCCTTATACGATGAGATGGACTCTGACCTCACAATCTACATGTTGTGACCTTGCACCTTATTGCACTGCACTTTCTCTGTAGCTGTGACACTTTACTCTGTACTGTTATTGTTTTTACCTGTACTACATCAATGCACTCTGTACTAACTCAATGTAACTGCACTGTGTAATGAATTGATCTGTACGATCGGTATGCAAGACAAGTTTTTCACTGTGCCTCGGTACAAGTGACAATAATAAACCAATACTAATAATTGAAAGCTGTAACTTACACCAGAGTGGTTCAGGGGAATCAGGGAGGAATTGATGGACGTGTGTGGAAGGATAGATTGGAAGAATACGCCAACTGAGAGAATGGTTGAAGCTGGGTCACTGAGAGCATTTAAGAAGTGCCTGGATTAGCACTTGAATCACATAGACACAGAGGGTTGCGGACTAAGTGCTGGGTGATAGGTTTAATATGGAAGGGTGCCCACAGGTCAGCATGGACAAGTTGGGCCAAATGGCCTCTTCCAATGCTGCACAATTATATGATTCTATGATTACATGGAAATAAGTGGGGGAGTATGACTGACGTGAACTTTCTGAGAGCCGACATAGACTCAATGGGCTGAATGGCCTCCTTCTCTGTTACAAGAAATAAGAGAATGTCAGTTAATACCTGAGAGAAAAATATAGCCACTTAGAACTGAAGCAAAACAGATTTTTATTCCAGTACTTCCCACTCTAGATCAGCAGAACAATCCGATTTCTTGTGCTCTGCTTTTCACAAGCAGAGACCAGAGGCTACAGACTGGGTCAAAAGTGTTTCTCCTGGTTAATGTGAGCTTCAATTTGTGTTTACAGCCATTAAGAATGTAATTGCTCAGCTTGAGAGAATGACATTAAATAATAATCTCTGCAACATTCATATCCCAGCACCTATACAAGGAGCAAAGCCTGACATGATGTCGGACTTGTCGCCAAAATTATTTTCAGTTGCTATCCCTGTACTATGTTGGTACAACTGAGCTTAACAACATTTTGAGTTCCATATCAGAATCAGAATCAGAATCAGATTTATTACCACTGACTTAGATGATGTGAAATTTGTTGTTTTGCAGCAGCAGTTCAGTGCAAAGATATAAAATTACTATAAATTAAAAAATAAATAGTGCAAAGAAAGGAATGATGAGGTAGTGTTGATGGGTTCATGGACCGTTCAGAAATCTGATGGCAGACGGGAAGGAGCTGTTTCTGAATCGTTGAGTGTGGGTCTTCAGGCTCCTGTACCTCCTCCCCAATGGTAGTAACGAGAAGAGGGCATGTCCCGGGTGGTGAGGGTCCTCAGTGATGGATGCCGCCTTCTTGAGGCACGGCGTCTTCAAGATGTCCTCCATGGCAGGGAGGGTTTGTGCCCGTGATGGAGCTGACTGAGTCTAAAGCCCTCTGCAGCCTCTTGTGATCCTATGCATTGGAGCCTCCATACCAACGGTGATTTAACCAGTTCTCCACCGTACATCTATAGAAATTTGTAATAATCTTTGGTGACGTAACAAATCTCAAACTCCTTGCCTCATTATCATCCTGTTTTTGTAGCATGCACAGAATGATAAAGAAACTTCTTTGAAACAAAAATCTATATGCTTTAAAGATTCACTTTGCTTATGTTGTAAAGATAAAACTACCTCGCCTCCTGTTCCCAAGTTTTTATGTAGTCTTTGATGTTCCTTCAGCCAATGGCAACACCCAGAGGATTTGGGACCTCCAATAAGTTTTACCCAGTTGGTCATTCTACCCAGCCAATGATCATCAGCAATGAAAATCAGCCCCCAAATATAATTCAGGGTCGTCATCTGCCCATTGTGTTCTTCCCTTCAATGACTTCATTCCGATTTTATCAAGTGAAACTGTAGTGAAATGTAAATTTTACCCAGGCTGACAGATCAATGGCCTAGCAATGAAGAAATGAAGTCCACAAATTACCAACTAATCAATCTAAATAGGTACTTTATTCATGGCCTGTCCTGGTGCATGTTGAAGTTTTCACAGTATCACAATTTATGGAGTAACACTGACTGCCTAAAAAAGACCCAAAGAGCAATAGAAATCAGTTTTTTCCATATCACTTTTTACCAGTCCAAAAGCATTTCACTTTCGAGATGAAAAAAAATTCAGTGGATAAAAACAGCTGCAAAGCAACTAATCAAATCTTTAATTTTCCAAGTTATTTCAAGTGTCAGTATTGGTTTTCCATAAACCTCACCAAATATCCTTTCCAATAAAATCACCATGCAGAAGAGTAATGAAGGAGGGCGTGGGGAACAGTTTGTAACACAGGGTATTGCAAAGACGTGGAATTTCCTTCCAGTTAAAACAGAGGTAGGAAGGATTTTTATTTTATGTTTTTATATTTTACCAGGAGGTAAAAAAGAACGGTGAAAATGCAGTAAAACTAAAATAATAAAACAATAAATAAAATATAGTTAAAAAAAAAGTAAAAAGTGGAAGAAGTGGAAGCAGGTACAATAGCAAAGTTAAGGAGGCATTTATACAGGCACATGAACAGGCAGGGAATGGAGGGATATGAACCATGTGCAGGCAGATGGAGACACAAGAGACGGCGGATGCTGGAATCTGGAGCAACGAACAATCTGCTGGGGGAGCTCAGCGGGTCGAGCAGCATCTGTGGGAGGAAAGGAATTGTCAATGTTTCACCTGAAACGTTGTGCCTGTGATGGAGCTGGCTGAGCCTACAACCCTCTGCAGCCTCTTGCGATCCTGTGCATTGGAGCCTCCATGCAACCAGTAAGAATCTCCCACAGGACCCGCTGAGTCCTTCCAGCAGATTGTTTGTTGCAGGCAGATGGGATTAGTTTGGTTTGACATCATGGTCGGCAGAGGTTCGATGTTCAACATGATTTTAAAAATTGAAGAAATAAGGAGACAGCGCAGATGAATTGGATGAAGCAGCTGATTCTTTGAAAGTAGCAGTTCGATGCAATGGGCAATTCAGCCTCTTCCACTTCTGCAAAATTCCACATTTCCTTCATTGTTCGGTAAAGATATTTTACTGCAAGGCTTTTGGGGGTTCCCGGATGTCAGGAAATGAGCTGGTTTGTCATTTCCTTCTTTACCACACTGCAACTCCAACTTACTCATTCTGTCTTGCTGAAGCTCCAGCAGTTCTATGCTTCACCATCTGCAAATGTGCACAGACTTTGCAGTGAAGAGGGATTCTTCAACATGTTTGTGGTTTTCTAATTCAATGAGACACCCAAATGACCAATTTTAAACTTTACTTTAAACAGGTAAAGTTAAGAATTTATGCTGAGCAAGAGAGCAGGAAGAATATCTGTAGATTTATGTTGCTGTGATTATGTACTGTGAGGGCAGGCACGGTAGTGTAGCTGTTAGTGTAATGCTATTACAGCACCAGCAACCCGGGTTCAATTCTCTCCGCTGTCTGTGAGGAGTTTGTACGTTCTCCCCGTGTCTGCGGGGGTTTCCTCCGGGTGCTCCGGTTTCCTCTCACATTCCAAAGATATACAGGTTAGGAAATTGTGAGCGTGTTATGTTGGTGCCGGAAGTGTGGCGACACTTGTGGCTGCCCCCAGAACATTCTACACAAAAAGATGCATTTCACTGTGTGTTTCAATGTACATGTGACTAATAAAGAAATCTTATCTTATCTTAGTAAATCACACCAGTCTAGATTTGGAAAAAGACACCGGTGGCTATCTTTGTCACTGTGACAGATACATTAAATCACATGGTTTAATTTACATGCAAATTCATAAAAGTTTTGATAGTTCAATATTAAAGACTACCAATTAAAAGTAAAACAAGAAGTCATGTTTGACTATTGGACTGGAAAGAAATTGGTTAAAAATAATAAATAGCAAGTAGTTTTGAGAAGAGCAGTATCACCCTGGAGGGGTGTACTGAGTCCAGTTGTTGGCAATTGACATTGTTCTGCTAATCCAGATTGTCAATTATAAAATAATCAGATTTGCTGGCATTAAGGTAGGAGGACAGTAGAGGTAGGACAATGCCACCAATTATAATTGTTATAGAAGTCGTCAGACACATGGCAGATGAAATCTAACAGTGTCGAATTCATAAGAAACAGCTGGCAACTTGGAGTATTAGAATAAACAGAGTGGATTGTAAAAAATGACAATATTAGAAAAGGGGTTAGGATAATATTTGACCACTAATGCCCAGATAATAGTATAACTATTCTACAATGCTATTCACAACCACTTTGTTGACCTGAGCCCAGATTCATCCGCTATTCTTCACCAAGAATGCCGGCTTCCACATTTGAAATATTCACCTCCTCTGCTGTATTTTATATTAACGATTACCTGTATAACATTCTGTTGGTCTCAGTTATTCCTTTTTAACTTCCAATCATCTATCACGTGTCCTCAACTAATTCCTCCCACTAATTCATACATTTTAGAATCTTCAATGTTAATTTACAAATCCTCCTTCTGTGACTACTTCTGTGACCATCATTTTCCTGTATCCCTAATGTACACCTTTCAAAAGTCATCTCTCAATGGTCAAGAAAATGATGACTGTTATGACCTTAGGTGTTACACAGTTACTGAGATACCTTCCAAATCACTGCCATTAATAGTCAGAAACCAATCACAATCTCTTTATTGAGTGTCACAGGTTAACTACTCTCTCTCAATAAACTGCATCATTTCACAGCCGATGAACAGAGTAATGAAGATCAAATTTACTTGGCTCGATTAGTACAACTTGTCTGCATGTAATACGCAGATCAAAATAATGAATGTGCTGGACTTCCCCGTATCACAAGGCACCAGTTTCTGCATTCTCTGTCGAAGTCTGAAGCGTGTTTCTTTTTGTAGCTTCTGCATGACTAATCCACTGCCTTCACTACCTTTGTCTTGCCTGGTATAATCTTTAAAATTAAAATAAACCTATCAAACACATGCTAGTGAATGCCCAGGATCAGAGATTTCTCAACAATGTGGATGGAAATCACAGAGCTGGCTGCTGCTTGATCACTGCAGGTTACTGTGGAAACTCACGGATTGTAGTCCATGTGGCTAATTCCAAATTATTTCTAATCAGTGTGTTTTGTGGAAATTCAGTCATGTTGTGTGCATAAACAATGTATTTCACAATAGAATTACTGGGCCAAAAAGTTTTGAGAATATGTAATATGCTGGTTGGTAATTGGAAAAGAAGTCTGGTCAAAATTTATAAATAGATTAAATATGTGGTCATAGAAAAGGGGGGTTATGAAATATGGGAACAAACATCATAGGTGATTAGGTTTCTTAATTATCAAGTGGGAAACACTAATTAGGAGTGGTCTGGTTGTATGATCTGTTTCTGTGATAGAAGTTATTTGAAACTTAAAATCTAAACTCAATTCTTTTTCAAATCTTCTCCATGGAAAAATGGCACAACAATAAAGGTTCAGCGATTTAAAACACTCTGAGATATCAGTCAAAAGAATTACAACAATGACCATATTCCATTCCCAGGGTGAGTCTTGTTTCAAACTCGGTTCCTCCACTTTACTCAATATTCTTGACAAATGCCCACAGTGCTGACAAAATGGTCAGCAGTCGGCTTCCAATACACTTCAGCCTCAGTCACTTTAAATCTTGTTCCAAGAACGACATATAATACAGGCTTACTGCAGGTTTGGCTATTGCCAAAAAAATCTGTGCAATTAATACATGGTTTAATTGCCATTTCTGGCTCACTGGTCCATTTATTAGTTAGTTAAATATATATACAAGGGAAAGGAATCTACATTAACACTGCAAATGTGGACTTTATTGCCCAAGGTACTTTATGATTAACAGTAAACTGAGGTTAAAATTATCCACACTCAGAAAATGGAGCCAATAATTACCATTCAGTTTAGCCAGGGGTCACCTGGAACTGAATTATACAGAAGCAATTGTTGAAGTGATTACAGATCTACAATTTAAGATGTTTTCCTGATGTAAACAGCTCTGAAATTTTGACAGTATCCATAAACTATTGCATGCTCCCAAATATATTTTCTAAAAAGAAATCACTGTAATGGGACAATTCCCTTTTCAAAAAAAACATTTGTGGGAAGATTAGATCCTATGCCACTCAGTGACGCATCTTCAAACCTGGGGGTTATTTGAAGTGTCTGTCTTTAAAAATATATAGTTACGGGCATAAAATTTTTAAAAATAGTTGCCCTGCATATTTAGATCAAATTGATTGGCTCTTCTTTGTTTTCCTGTCCTACAATGTTAGACCCTGTATATTTTCTGCTCAGTATTAAATCACTCCCTACTTTTGCTTACAGCTTTAATGATCATAGTTTCTGATGTAGGGTGGTTGGCAGTACCTGATGTCCCCAATGATATAAAAACAGGCACCAGCTTACGCATCCAATACAACACACGGTTTTCATTCCAGAGCTATATAACACTTCTATAATAATATGTCAGCTATGACCAGTGCTGGGGAGGGTATCATTCTCATATGTTAACTGACAAATTAGAACCACTTCCCATCAACAATAGCAGATCCACATTTACTGCAGAAGTATCACTTCCCCATGCTCCAAGGTTAACAGTGGATGCCAGTCAATATTTTGTCCTACATTTTGGCCAGTGAGCAGAGTAGCAATAAAGTATCTGTGCTGGATTGTCCAGACATTGGGGGCAGGTACCATGTTTGGGAAAGGATACTGGGAGCAGAATTACTTTCATTATTAGATATTTGAATGGAGGTAAGTAAAACGTAAGGATTGTTTACCTTTCCATAAGGACCTCCCTCAAGGATACATCCCTGGAAAAACAACAGACATCTGACTCTAGCCTATCCCAGTCACACACGTAGGTAACATGGAGGAGGAGGAGGCCATTTGTCCCCTCAGGTCTGCTCCGCCATTTAATAGAATCACGGTTGATTTGAAAGTCTTTGCATTCCCATCTCCCCTCGGTAACTTTTCACCTCCTTGCTTATCAAGAAGCTGTCCACCTGTGCCTTAAACATATTCAGACACCCTGCTTCCACCACCGAGAGTTCCAGACTCAAACAAATTCACCTCATTTGACTTATTTATGTAACTGTTTATTTTTAAGCTACGATCGTTAGCTCTAGATTCTCTGACACAAGGAAACACTCTCCCCACCTCCACTTTGTCAAGGCCACTTAGGATCTTACATGTTTCAGTCAAGTCCCCTTTCACTCTTCCAATCTCCAGCATATACAGCTTAGTCGGCCCAACTTTTCCCTCAAAAGACAACTGCCCATTCCAGATATTAGTGAAGAAAACCTCTTCAAAACCACTTCCTTAAATAAGGAGAGTGATAGGTACCCAATGCTCCAATTGTGGTGATATCAATGTCCTACATAACCACAGCATGAATTAAGATAAGACGTTTATTAGTCACATGTTGTCGAAACACACAGTGAAATGCACCTTTTTTGCGTAGAGTGTTCTGGGGGCAGCCCGCAAGTGTCGCCAACATAGCATGCCCACAACTTCCTAACCCGTACGTCTTTGGAATGTGGGAGGAAACCGGAGCACCCGGAGAAAACCCACGCAGACACGGGGAGAACGTACAAACTCCTTACAGACAGCGGCCGGAATTGAACCCAGGTCGCAGGCGCTGCAATAGCGTTACGTTAACCGCTACACTACCATGCCTGCCCGTTCACTACCTTTGGATTCAATCCCCCCCACAAACAGTAACATTCTGAGAGCTTTCCAAATCATTTGCTGTACCTTTCTGGTAGCTATTTGCAAATTATCAGATCCCTCTGCATCCTCTCACCATTTCATCAAGTTCAAGTTTATTGTCATAGGCATACAAACCCAGCGTATAAATGCCATGAAAATTAGCATTTTGCAGCAGCAGCACAGTACAGTACAAACATGACAAACATAAGTTAACATAAACTTAAATTAACATAAATTAGATATAACTTGCATGAAAAATAAACAAAATGAACATAACAGTGCAATTTGAGAGAGAGAAAGCAAAATATAGTCTGATGTAGAATTAGGATTTTTCAGGTCAGTTCAAGTGGGGAAGAAGTTGTGGTTGAACCTTGAGGTGTGGGGTCTTCAAGCTCCTGTACCTCCTGCCTAACGGCAGCATTGAGAAGAGGGCATGGCCCGGGTGGTGGGGGTCCCTGATGATGGATGTCACCTTCCCCAGACAGCGTCTCTTGTAGATAATAATCAATATTTATTATCATCTAAATAAACATTGTTAACACATTATATTCAATTTGCCTGATCATTACCCACTCATTTAACCTATCTATATCCCCTTGCAGCCTCCTAATGTCCTCTTCAGAATTTACCTCCCCACCTTTATGTCATCAGCAAATTTAGCAACCATACCTTTGTTCCTTTCACTTGTGTAACGTGAAAAGTTGAGGTCCCAGCACCGATCACAGTGGAACCAGAGGGGGACTCATTTATACCTTCTATCTGGTCGGCTAACAGGAAACGATATTCTATTCACACCAATATGGGAACTCCTATACCGTGAGCATTTAGCTCCCACAATAACCTTCCACGCAGCGCCTTATCAAATACCTTCTGGAAATCTAATTTCCCCTCATTCTCTTTGTCCACTGAACACTCTTCTTCAAAGACCTCCAATAAAATTGGACAAATATAATTTCCCTTTCACAAAACCAAGTCAACTTTATTTGATATATTGATTCTTTTTGCAATAACATATTTGATAAATTTCTACCATGTTCCCGATGACAGGGGGCCTGTTGTTTCCTGCTTTCTGTCTCCCTCCAGTTTTGAGCGAAGGAGTTGGATGCACCGTTCTCCAATATAATTGAACCTTCCCGAATCCAGGGAATCCTGGACACTGTTTTAAAAGAGCCTACAAAAACTGATGGAATTAAAATAAAATGCCTTCCAAATCTCTGGAGGGGACTGTAGGTGAATAACAAGGAAAGGGTTTAACAATGAACGTGTTTCGAATTGTTCAAAAATAAGTTTCAAAGATAAATCGGCGCTATGTCGGCCCAGAGCTCCAAGAACCTGCTCAGTCCCACCGCCAGGGTGGAGCTGGTCAGTGCTTCAACGTGCAAACGATGAATAGATTGGCGTGAATTTACAACGTTTTAGACTGATGCAACCGGATGCAATCGGCCCATCCGAGCTTCTGCATATGATCCCAGTCAAATTAAATCAGTCCTGCTCTCGACCTTTTCAACTTGTCCTCCAGGTCGTTCTGAGGGGCTGCTGCTCTCAGTAACACCCCCGCCAGCAGGCTGCCCGTCCCTGGGCCGCCCACCGAGTGGGAAAAGACGGCAGCGGGTCTGGTGCCTCTTGCCCGCAGCCCTTTCAACTTGACTTCCCCATCAAACACCATTCCCATCACTCAAGCCAGAATGAGCCTGCTCCCGACTCAGTGAGGCAGCCCTGGGGCTACCCTCGGCCCTTTCCGCTTCCAGTCCACCCACCGCAGTCTGAATCTTCCACCGAGAAACAACCCCGCATAAAGTTCAGGGAAACTGTGCGGGCTCCTCGGCAGAAGGAGGGAGTACTGGAGGAAAGACTGGAGAGTAAAAGTGCCCCACCCCAACTTCACTAAGAGCTCGCCTTCAATAAAGAAAGCGGTGTCTCCTTGTTTCGTGCAATAACAGGTTAAAGTGCTGAGCCCGTCTGGTGATTGACGTATGGGACCCGGCGTGTTGGACGGTGCGAGATGTGTTCAGGACCCCACTCGGGAGCCGGTTAGGGGATGGTTTTGCTTCTGCAGTCCGGTCGGGATCCCTAAGGGGGCGCTCTCTGTCTTCATTGAGGCCAACAATCCCCACGAAGAATGAATTGAGGTTTTGTTGTGGAAAGGGTTAACTGCCCCCACACCCTGGGTTTTACATTGCATCCTTGTTTCGGCGATAGGGCAGCGAGTGGTCCGCTGACTCAGGGATGCAAAGTGCACCTTGGCCAGTGTAGTCCATCCCCGGCTCCCAGCTGGGGAGCGGGCCCACTTCACACTCCTCCCACAATACAATGTCTTTCCTTAAACACTATTTTCTGTAGATTTCTGAAACTGATTTCGACCAACCAGGGAGTTTCAATTTTCTTTTTAAAAAAATCCATGAATAAAAAAAAATCTTATTGGTAAAAGTGACCAATGAAAAAAACTACTTGATTGTCAAAACCGGGGGATAACAACGATACCTTTCCCGAATCTGGGCCTGTAACCGACTGCAATCCAACAAACCTGATAACCCCCTCTTAAGCCCCCTTGCAAACCTCTCCGTGGAGCGTAATCAGGGCAGGTGAGGAGGGACCTAATTTAATGGGGTTCAGGGTCAGTTGTGTGTAGAGCAAAGGATAACTGGCATCAAATGTTTAGTGGACATTGCACAGTTAAACTTTCACTCCGACACAAATGCCGTTCCACAAGTTTAGAATTCAGTTATAATTGAAAGTTAGAAAATTTAGTTTCAATTTTGATGGAACCCGTATTCCGTTGGCGAAATCTACCTGTCAACGTTGTTACTTCTAACGAAAAGCCGATGAATTATTCAACGGGAGCAGAGTTGGACGTTATCATGAGTCCAATTACGCCCAGCTTTTTCAACACTCTGTGCATAGTATTTATTTATCAGAAGCCACAATCAAAAATTACCAGTTCGGAATTAAATCTTCCAAATGTATAAAAAAGTTTTAGGCTAACTCTCTCGCCCCTACGATGTTCGTTGTAAATATTCCGCACTGAAGGCCTATACAATTGGAAGGGACGTTGGCGCCTGTGCTAAATTCTGAAATGTAATGTAATGCTATTTGTATAAAGAGGGTACAACTAGATTAATTTATTGCCTGGTTTGTCTAATATTGGCATGGAAATCTTGGTCATTCTATTAGAAATTCTAAATAAAGAATAACGAGCGAGACCAAAAGAATTGCAGCCCCAAAATGGAATCAGTGGACGAATTATATATTGCCAGTGCAATCCGGAATCCTTCTCAATTTACCAGACGCGTGCATCAATGTGTTTCAGTTTTGTTGTTTAAATTAGCAGAAAAAAAATTATAGTAATAGGCCAAGAGTGCGCATCCTGGGTGGTTAATGATTGGCGAGGAAAAGGCTTCAGTTGTAGGAAGATTAAATTTCACCGATTATTTGTGGCTGGTTCATCTTCAAATTATTTAATCGCATGGCAATGAATTCGGAGTAATACCTCGTTTTGAAAGATCACAGTAATTAAAGTTCTCTTTAAATTGATTCACGGTGCTTTAAGTGGCTTTAATGAGGCTTACCCAGGTACGGGTACACTGCGTCCGCATTGTACGGGAGCATGAAGCTGACTCTGGAGATTATTTTACCATAATGGATCATTTAGAGGCAATTTGTCAGCGCATGGTTTATCTTGAGAATATTCTAAAGATTCCGCGAGGGAGGCTAGCTTGTTTGCCTGGAGATTCGTGGACCTTGTTGGCATATGTTCCGTATTTTCCAGGTATGAGCTGATACGTGTAGGATGGAGACCAGTGATGTGGCCACAAAATACTCATCGTACTGGAGACTGCAACGACGAGTTAGGATGCAGGAGCTAGGCTGGGAACCAAATAGCTCGGGGGTGGGGGGAGAGACTAAGAACTGCACCTAAAGTAACTCGCTATTTTTGTGCATTCTAAACTTTTGCGTTACAAACTGTCCCCTAGCAATTAATTTTTATTAAAATCCACAACACTCGATCTTTATCTCCAGATAAAGTAGTCCACCGCTTCTCTGATTCAGGGTAACCGCCTGACAAGAGGAAGTTTGCACTGAAATTGTTTCAGTCCGGGTTTGGTGCGAAAGCTCCGGCTGTGTGCACACCTTGGGGGACGAAACATCCAAGTTAAATTCAAGGTTGCTAATAAAACTAAACTTCTGAAGGCATCAGACTGTATGGAGCAGTCAGGACAGAACAGGAAGGTCTATAGCCTGCAGACAATAGACTGTGAGATAAACTCAGTGACTCTAAAGCAGGCACAGTTACTTCTTTTGATTATTCCCACAGAGCATGTCTTTTACCGAAAAGCAACTCAAGTAAATTACAACTGTGATATTAAGTTTAACGTGTTGCTAGGGGTGTGGGGTGATTCGTGCTTCGGTATTAATTCAGAAAGAAAAGATGTTTTTGATAAACGCGACGCAGGCGTATTTGAGCCGGTCTCCCGGTTGACTGAAGTCCTCCTGGGTGTTTTAGGTTCAAACCTGAAACAAATGTCCATAAAGTTCCCACTTTTCTCCAATATGTGGGGACCATTGGTTTCGGAAATCATCTGGGCAGTTTTATTATTCCATGTTTATTTAGTGCAGAAGGAGGTTGTGTTTAGTTCCGCTGAGACCTTTCCAGGTAAACGCTGGGATATTCCGTCCCAACTCCCAACATCTCGCCGTGTCCTCCTGCGGCCGGTGCGTCTGGAAATGTAGCAGAGTTAAACCTGAAATCCCTGATTGGACGGCGAGGTTTGATATCCCGCTCTCTGATTGGATGGTGCGATGCATCCTTTGGTTTTGATTGGATAGCGTGTTTGACTGACAGCTGAAGCGAGCAGGTCCCGCCCCTGGTTGGTGCTGCGGTTTAAAGTATATTGAACGGTGGTGAGATGCCGCTAGTGTAGAGTGTTTGTACACAGAGCTAGCGCCCTGAGTGTCAGCAGCCATGGCTTTGGGACACTGGCTTTGGCTCTTACTGTGGAATATGTTCTGTGGATCGCACTGCATCTACTTCCCACCAAATGAAGGTAAGCGGACAAAGCTCGCGGCAACATTTAACTGGAAGAAAAAACAAGCTCATTGCATTATAAGGCGGAAAAAACATCAGTGCCCCATGATTTAAAGACACAACGCTTCTTGGAGTCTCATCGTAAAAATGCAGATTTTGAGAAGTTTAATTTGCCCTGGCACAGGCCTGGTGCGTGGAACAGTGTGTGGGGGAGGGGTCGTTTTAATTGCTGGGTGCGAGGTGTTGGTGACCGCACTTCCAGTTTCTCGCCCTCTTCCCCTCTCACCAGAGCCACCGGCCTTTGTCTCGTCCAGTGTGGGGATGAGGAGGTTTGGGTTGCGCGGTTAGAGGTTGTTGCGAGCTTCCGAGCGCAGACGGCGCGGTGTGAGGGGGCAGTCCGGATCAGCTGTGCGTTCATTCACCACGTGAAACAGGAACTCAGTGTGTTGACAACAACACGGGATATGTCTTAGGTGCTGCTGGTGGATCTAGGCTGTGTATCAACGGCTGTGTATGTTATATACAATGTAAGACGTGTATTATTGGTTCCATGTATGGCACATATCTAATTACTGGTCTGATAGGATGTGCAGGAGACGGTGAGATGAACTATAAGATATCGGTACTTGTCCTTTTATTCTCAGTTGAAATCTGGTGTTGATACCTTGTCCTCGAGTGGTTTGACATTTCACTGAAATGATCACCGCCATTTACAGAAATAAAGGTTGTTGTATGTTGATCAGGGTAAGTTGGGTTGAAAACTTTAAATTCAGAGTTGGGATCTCTGGAGGTTTGTCGGGGGTGGTGCGGGGGGAATTTCAGACACATTATTCTGAATGCCTGGGAGTTACATCGCACGCCTGGGCCGTCTAAATCCAAATCTCCCAACTTTAATATACAGTCCTATTTTAAAAAAAAGTAGTAAAAAGTGACATTTTTAATAGCACCAGTTCGACATACTTTTCAAAGCCTTCTGTTAATTCACTCATTTGTAAACCGGTTGTGTCAGTCGTGTAATCTCCCCCAACCGTGCCTCCTGTTTAACCTTCCTTTCTAATACCCAGCTAAGCCTTTAACGTGTGAAATAGATGTCCTAATTGACAGCTCAAACCTCCAGTAGTTTAAACAAACGCACGCCAACAGGGACTTGGCCGTGTAACGACTGATGGTTTTAATAAAAATGCAAACCGCTTTATTGGACAATCAACTACTTCTTACAAGTTAAATGGAAGCAAAACGAAGCTAGTCAGACCAATTTTGTCGCACCGATAAAATTCGCAGACCTGTTTAAAACAGGGCCTCGAAACCAGTTTTTGCTTCGCGCCGCGAACCTGTGGAGATTACGCCGCAGTTTCGCTCGGCTGTCCCGTTAGTTTATGCAACCCACTTTACATCGTTTCTGCTGCTTTGAACTAGATTTTAGCACACTCTTGACCTATTTATCACCACTGCTTTTAGATATCGTACATGCGTTATACCCTACCAAGTTTTGTGTAGAATACGCTTTCAAGGTCGCTGTCTTATTGTATAATTGTATACAGCACAATAACTGCTGAAACTGTTTGTCTCTCCACAGATGCTGTCTGACCTGGCGATTATTTCCAACATTTCCCGTTTTTATTTCAGATTTCCTGCACTTTATTTTTTCCTTTATTTTCCAGACCCTCTCCCCTCCGGGAAGGAGAGAACTGTTTCTGGTGTAGAGTCAACAAACTATTTCCTCGCAAGTCACCTGCGTGTGGACTAGACAGTCCAACGTGGCTGGCGGCCAGCTCAAGCCTAGAAAAACAAACCCTTCTTTCTTTTTCAATTTGCGCCTTTTTCTGTCTGCGATAGTCCAAGGCGCGCAACGTAACCCTGACTTTCTTCGTTCAATGTAGCGAAATGAATTTAAATGCCGTTTTGAAATTTAACCACCGAAAACATTTCAGCATAGTTGGCATTTCCCATGGAATGACTTGCCTAGAACACTTTAGTACATGTATAATCTAAATTCTACCAACTTCAGCCGGCCGTTGATCAATACAAATATTGTTGACAGGTCCAACAATTTCAAAATTAAACTATTGAAACAAATAGTTTATAAATCACACTTTACAAGTTTTGAGTGCGCACGGGTGTCACCTATTTGGCGCTTGTTACGGATTCGATATTCGGATATTAATTCATTTTCACACTTCCAATAGGTTTAATTCCCAGTTATGTTGGCGGGAGTTCACGGACACGTTTGCATGTCTTGTGTAATTCCTGTATCGATTTCCTACTGACTTAATGGTCCCATCTCACTCACGCAGGCGAGGTTTCGCCGTCGATGCGGAACTTCGCCCAAAGCCGGAGTCCGTCACAGCTGTTCAACATCCAAAGCAGAATGTTCAGAAATCACCGGAGTGGCGTTTGAACTGGCCGGTTCCACGCCGCACTGTTGAAGCTTCAACTTTCACAGCAGCTCGTCTCAATGCCGCCCGTTCAGAACCCCGGGAAAGGTCGGTGTTGAGGTGAACTTAGTGCGGGGATGTTCAGCACTGGAGTGAGAACTTCGCCCTCTGCTCGGACTGCGATTTCTGTACAAGTGGAGATCCCGTTTCACATCGGATTCCTTGTAAATTAGTTGGATTTTTAACACAATAAAAAGGCAGGATTGTCAATCAGGAATTGCACTTTAAAATAACAAACACAAAATTGTAAAGGTTATGCATAAAACAATTAACAATTGAGCAGGCAGCAGTAGAAAAAATCAAATTACTTTAAATCATCACTAATTACAGGATATGTTCACGGAATTACTACAAATGGCCATCACATTACACTTGAAAAGGCAATGAAGACGTGCTGATTAGGTTTTAAACCGTGAGGTAAATCTGAAGGTGTGCCAGGTTGGAGTGTGGCTCGTCCGGAAGGTAGCGGGCAGATTCCAAACCCAACATGACAAACCACCACACACATTTCCAACAGCGTGGAAATAAGCATTTCAAATACTCATAATCTGATTGATACAAATTTTAGGATTAGAAGTAAATATTATCGAATGAAGGCATTCGGTCCGCTGTGTCAGCCGCTGCCCTTCCTCCCCACTCGCCGGCAAACTTCCCTTCAACTCTCTCTCCCCTTTCAGCGCAGGCTTCAGATCCCCGGCCTATTCTTATCCCAGTCACCCGAGATCTGTGCCTTCATCCCACCCACTCTCACCGACCACTGGAAACTGGGTCTTATTTATTCTGTAAAAAAAAATCACGGGTAATATTAAACGTCGTTCCTTTCCCCTTATGTTTACCTACTCCAAGCCTCAAACAATATACAATCCCGTCTTCTCCAAGTCCCTCCGCACTGAGGGAAGTCCCGTAGCCCTGCACTCATTCTAAGTTTGTTTGTATTATTTTTACTTTGTCCTCTTTGTGTGTGGATTTCGGGGATTTGTTTTAAAATTTATGAAAACTAACGATAAAAAGACAAACAAATTGACGGCTGTCTCTGTGTCCAGGGCGCCCTCTCTGCAGGTGTGGGTGGCGAGGACAGGTGGCGGTTTCGGGTCACTGGACAACGCAGCAGGGCAGGGATAAGTAAATAAGTAAATCCTTGAAGCAGGCAGGCGTGGTTTGGTAAGGTGCAGAGAGCGACTCGGCACAGGGCAGCGATCTCGGACGCCGTCCCGTTACCTATAGAGCGGAGATGTATTTTCGTCCCAGCACTTGTCCAAATTGCAATGCGCCCGCATCCGTCCACTCAGAGAAGCCAATGCAAACTTCACAACTGGTATCTCGTACTATTTATTGTAAATACTTCCTAATCGTGAACCTAGGCAAATTTGATCACTTGTCCTGCCCGTCTCCCACACACTGTTTCGGGGGCTCGATTTAATTTAGTTGCTCAAATTATTGTGGTAAAAATTCTGAACGGTTGTATAGTGCCCAGAATTACTGCCACGGTTGGAATTTGAACAATAAATTAAATGAAATGTGTTATTAAGTGGGTTAGAGAGACCTGTCCACATTAACTGTGAATGCGGCCGGATTCCGACTGCGTAAACTTACCGTACATATGGCCAGCCCAAATTAATTGGCGATTACAGTCAGTTGTTGAATATTGATGTGACCCGCTGGTGTCCCAGAACCGAGTGCTCTGGAAGTTTGACCCGGGAAGCAGAAGAAAATCAGTCAACGGAATCAGATCTGACAAGTTTTTATGCAGGAACATTCGTTGACTTGACCCCATCAGTGAGACAAATTAACCCCAAAATTTTACAAACATATCTTGCCCCAGAGCCGCTGTTAAAACGGCTGTCGTCGAAACAAACCGCATTTTATTATGTTTTATTTTTAAAAAATAGTAAAACTCACTTGTTTTTAAAAAGACGATGTTCTATTTTAATTTTAATTTTAATTTTAATTTTAATTTTTCACACGGCGGTGACACACAAATTAACCCCAAAATTTTACAAACATATCTTGCCCCAGAGCCGCTGTTAAAACGGCTGTCGTCGAAACAAACCGCATGGAAGAAAGTACAATATTCTTTTTTTTCGAATTTCCAGCCTTGCTCCAGCGCAGATTCTCGTTTCTCTCCCGTTCTCTGCAGCCAGCGGTCGCCCACCGCCCCTCTCCCCGTCCACTCGGTAAAAGTGCCGGCCGAGCTCATACCCACAGTTTGCTTGGCACCTGGAGGAGGCCACTCGGCTCCTGGAGCCAGCAAGGCCATTCGGTCTGATCACGGCTGTTCCGAATGTTGTCGCAGCTCAGAATTCCGGTCTGTCCGCAGTAACCTTCCACTCATTAAGAACATCTGTCTTAAAAAGTTCAAAGACTGCTTCCAGCGCCGTTGAGGAAGAGAGCTGTAAACACGTAGGACCTTCTGAGAGAAAACATTTGACTGAAATGGTCGAGCCCAAATTTCAAACAGTGACCCCACCACACACACTTCCAGATTCTCCCACAGGAGGAGACATCTTATTCACATCCACCCTGACGAGCATTCTCACCTTGAATTCCAGCGGATGCAAACCTAATCTCTCCTCATAAAGCAATCTGCCCATCCCAGTATCAGTCCAGTAAACCTTACT
Source organism: Pristis pectinata (assembly GCF_009764475.1). Lineage (NCBI taxonomy): Eukaryota > Metazoa > Chordata > Chondrichthyes > Rhinopristiformes > Pristidae > Pristis > Pristis pectinata. The sequence continues at coordinate 3,095,246 of NC_067430.1, forward strand.
TCCAATCCAAGTTCTAACCAAGACTCCAGTAACATTGCAAATGGCGTTTGGAATGACTTGGCGATCAGTTCAGTTACTTGGTGGAACGCTTCTTTAGCTTCGATCTAGTTGACACCAGGTTACAGGGAGGTTGGTGCGTGGCTGGATGCGGGCCAGGGGTCCAGGGGAGGTGGTTTTGCAGCGCCCTCGGAGAACAGAGACAGGTCCCACCCGCTGCTGTTTGAAGGAGTTTCAGGAAAGCAGGTTTCGATGCTATTAGCAGCGAGGCATTGAGTATAAGAGTTGGGGCGTCATTGGTATTGATATTGTTTTATTATTGTCACTTGTACCAAGGTACAGTGAAAGACTTGTCTTGCATACCGTTCGTACAGATCAATTCATTACACAGTGCATTGAGGTAGTACAGAGTAAAACAATGACAGAATACAGAGTAAAGTGTCACAGCTACAGAGAAGTGCAGTGCAGGTAGACAATAAGGTGCAAGGTCAAATGAGGTAGATTATAAGGTCAAGAGTCCATCTCATCGTATAAGGGAACAGTTCAATAGTCTTATCACAGTGGGATAGAAGCTATCCTTGAGCCTGGTGGTACGTGCCCTCAGGCTCCTGTATCTTCTGCCTGATGGGAGAGGAGAGAAAATGACCCGGGTGGTGCTGGCTGCTACACCAAGGCAGCGAGAGTGTTGCAGTTTACAAACATTGGTTAGACCGCACTTAGTGCATTGTGGACAGTTCTGGTCACCACACTGCAGGAGGGATGTGGTAGCAACAGGGAGAGTGGAGAAGAGATTCACCGGGACGTTGCCCGGAATGGAGGGCTGTCCTTGTACAGAGATTGGATCGGCTGGGATTATTCTCACTGGAACATAAACCTAACTGAATTTTACAAAATTATGAGGGGGCATAGATGAGGGTAGATAGCTTCAGTCTTTTCCCAGGGATGGCGGAGAATGAAACTTGAGGACACAGGTTTAAGGTGATCGGGGAGAAGTTTAAAGGAAATCCGAGCGGTAAGTTTTTCCCACAGAGGGAGGTGAATATCTGGAACCAGCTGCCGGAGGAGGCGGTGGGGGCGAGTACACTTACAACGTATCTGGCAGGTGGACGGGTACCCGTACAGCAAGGGCAAAGAGGGATCCGGGTTTAATGCGGGCAAGTGGGATTAGCGGAGGCAGGTATTGCGGCCGGCACGGACGAGTTGGGCCAAAGGGGCCCGTCTCTGTGCTGTTCCTGTATATGTTTCTACTATATGAGCAACACGCCAACTGCTGACTGCCGTGGGGACCATAGTGAACAGGGTTAAATCTCCTGTAGTGTTTGCCTAGGTGAAGTTCATCCCGCGGGCCGTCGGCGCCGGGACCCGTGCAGTTCAGGCAGCGCTGGGGGAGCGGGTGTCGGGGAGTTAGGGGGACGGGACAGGTGCGGCCGCCCCGCCCTGTCGCCGGTGCCGCTCGCTGACCCCAGCGGCACTGAAGCCGGCTTCAGGTTGTCGAAGTCAGCGGGAACTCGAGCTCCCGGGGCGGCGGGCACCGTGACCGGGCTGCTCTCCGCTTGTCACTTCGATAAATATTTCTCAGGTTATTTCTGGACTGAAGTCACACAGGGAATCAACAGGCCACAGCTCCTTGCTACACAACCCTCCCAACCGTCCCCACATCACAGTTACCTGGGGTCCGAATCAGGCGGGAGAACTGGCTCGGTAATTGACCCCCAGCCACAAACCGGGCAACCCGACCCCCAATGACCACCTTACACCCAACAACTAGCCCCTCCCCACCCCTCCACTTCCTGAATGCCCCTCCCCAATCATGACCCCAAACAAGCCCCCTTACACCGGCCACCCCACCGGGTCTCACTCCAACCCTGACCTCAGCTCCCCTCCCTGAAGTCTACCCTATGTCCCGGACTCTGTTGACTTTTCCATTGGGATGACCTTCTCCAAAGTGTGTGTCCCTCTTCAAAGTCGCCTTTGAACTTGTAGGCACTCCAGTCTTCCGTGTCCTGAAGCCTCACCTGTGCAAGTAGGAGTTGCAGGCAACCTGTAAGTTGAAGTCTGCAGCTCTGAGACCAGGAGGGATCGCGGGACCTGAGGCGGGGGAAGCGAGGTGCAACGGTGATGTGTGAGGACAACGCTTGCCTTGACTAATCTCAGGCTGACCGACCGCGGTCGGGCGGCGGCCAGTACACTGCTACTCTGCAGGGGAGGGAGACACGAGAGACGGGGCTGCTGTCGGGCTCGCAGTGTGAGCAAGTGAGGTCTGCCGCAGCGTTCGGTGTGTGAGGGTGCACTCGAGGAAAGGATGGGTGCAGGTTGCTGGAAGTTTGTTGGCTGAGCGGTGAGGTCGGGGCCGCAGCTGGTGGGACAGATCTTTTGACCTTGAGCACACCAGCGAGTCAGTTGAACATTCTGGCTCCTGGTTCTTGGCTTTGATAGTGGTGCTCACCTTTGAGCTGTCTTCTCCCGCCATCCTTACAGTGTGCACATCCAGCGGGGGGTCCAGTTGCGTGGACAGCTCACACTTCTTTTTCCAGTTTCCTCATTAACTTCCTCAGCTGACCCAGCAAGGGCGTGCAACCATTCCCACAGAGCAGTGTTAATTCCCCACTACCCTTGCTCCGGTTCCTGCAGCCAAACCAACTCCGAGGCAGCTATGAGCTCCAGCTGGTGCCGGCCACTGAGCTTCCCTTCTCGTGTGCCAAGCAAATTAAAAGCACAGTTAGCACGGGATAAGGAAAACACGGTTCTCAACAGAGAGCGCAAAGTTTGCTAGCTGCCTGCACCGCTGTCCCCAAGACACAGGGGGTTAATGGGGCACTGTGATCCCGCGGTCACTCTGTGTGTGATGTGTGGAGTAGACTGAGGGGCGGGGGGAACAGTAAATATATGTGGGAAAAGTGTAGCTTTTTCAGCAGCATAAAATGGATGACAGTGGATCTAGCGCTGCTTTCATACATTCTCTCATGTTAATTAATACTGAGGTTTATGGAAATGTATATTGTGCGATGTGAAAAATAGATGTGGCGTATAGTAGTAAATGGGGAGCTGGAGGAGCCAGAACATGGGAATTTGCAACACTGGAAAACGGGGGATTTGGGAACAGCAGTGAATCCACAACAATGCGCGCCAAATAGGAGGTGCAAGGAAAAGGGAGACGGGGCTTCAGCAAATGATCACTTAAGGGCAGTAGTCAGTGAAGAATTAAAAGCGTTATTAAAGGAGGAATTGGGGGATATTGGGGCTTGCAGAAATGGAAAATCAGGGACATGAAGGTTCAGTGGTGCCCCAGGAAATGGGGAACTGTGGGGAACAAAAGTAGTAAATGAGGTGACCTGTAAAATCATACAGGCCATTTGGCCCAATCCTTACACACTGACCAGTGGGCACCCTTCCGCGCTGATTCCGTCACCCAGGGAACTAAAAACACCAGCGAATATGGAATGAGAGGCATTGAGTTTCAGGAACTGAGCCCCCAGTAACACCCACAAATGAGGATTTAGGGATTCCTGTAGTTGTAAACTTAGGGACGTCAGGGAATGGCATTTTAGGGGTACTGGGGACACCAGTACATGGGGAATAGTTACAGCAGGAGAAAGGAAATTGTGGGCACCACTATTTGTGGAGTAAGATGCATGACTAAATGGAGAATAATGAACCGTAGCGAGTAAGGAAAATGGAGGCAAATGGAAAGAAGAGTTGACGCTAGTAAATGAGATCATTGGCAAGTTGGAAATCATGGACACCAATACTGGAGACTTTGGGAAACGAATAAATGGCTTATTAAGAAATGGGCTACAGAGGCCCCACTTTAAGATGAATGAGGGGCATCAGGAAGTGGAGAATTTGAGGTGCCTGCGAGTCGGGGCATCTGACAATTAGGAAACAGAGACACCGGAAACCAGTGACTTTGGCTGCACACAAACTGAAGATTAGTGGCAGCCACAAATGGGGGAATTAGGAGCACAAATAAGTGGGGAATTGGGAGCATGGATAAATGGGGCAATATTTGCAACAGTAACTGGGGAAATCAAGGCACCAGCAATCAGCGGCAAATGTAAAAGGACAGTTAAGGGCAATTATAAGTGTGGAACTAAGGTCACAAATTAATAGGGAATTTGAGCGTCTCAGTAAATTATTTGGAGTCCCAGGTACATGGGCACCACTGATTGGGAGTTTGGGGTACCAGAAAAATAGGCATGAGTAAATGTGGAAATAGGTGTTTCAGTGAGTGAGGTCCCAGAGACCTGTGAGTAAGGAATTTGGGTCCTCAGTAACAATCAGAAGCAGCATGACACTGGGATCTGGGACACCAGCAAATGGGAAAACTGAGGCACCAGCTACTGAAGAAGCAGTTAATCTGGTGCCAGTACTGGAGGAATTATAAGATAAGGTATTTTTATTAGTCACATGTATATCGAAACACACAGTGAAGTGCATCTTTTGCGTAGAGTGTTCTGGGGGCAGCCCGCAAGTGTCGCCACGCTTCCGGCGCCAACATAGCACGCCCACAACTTCCTAACCCGTACGTCTTTGGAATGTGGGAGGAAACCGGAGCACCCGGAGGAAACCCACGCAGACACGGGGAGAACGTACAAACTCCTTCCAGACAGCGGCCGGAATTGAACCTGGGTTGCTGGTGCTGTAAAGCGTTACGCTAACCGCTACACTACCGTGGGTACATGTAAATAACTAGACACCAAAGGGATTAGGATTACCTGAAAATGATGAAGTGACCGTTGCAGAAATGAAGGGCAACAATAAATGAGCAATTAGTAAAAACATTCAATGAGTGTTTGGGGCACTGGTAAAGTAAGAATTATGGGCCAGTAAACGTGGAACTAGTAGAAATAAATGTGGTATTTGGGGCGCCAGTAACGAGGAAACCAGTAGCTGGGGTAATAGTAGCTGAGGAATTAAGATCAGCAATCGTGAGAAATTTGGGGCGACATAAATAGGGTATCTGTGGCCTCAGTAAATGGGCAATTGGGGGAGGCATACTTTATGAATTTTGGGGCATCTACACAAGGACATCAGCAAATGGGGAATTAGGGGTGATGTAAATGAGGGGTTGTGGCGGGATAAATGGGGAATCAGGAGCACGAGAAAATGGGGCACAGTAAATCACAAATTCAGAGCTCCAATACACAGGGAATTAGTGGGAAGAGTAACATGGGAATCAGAAGCAGCAGTAAATAAGGAATTAGAGATCCTGAGAGACAGGATATCATGGGCACAGTAAATAGAATCAGAATCAGAATGAGATTTATTATCACTGATATATGATGTGAAATTAGTTGTTTTGCAGCAGCAGTACAGTGCAAGACATAAAATTACCAGAAATTACAAAAAGTGAAAGAGAAAGAAGAGGAAAAAGAAAAAATAAGGAAATTAGGGAATCAGTAACTGGGCAATCAGGTCACAAGAAAATGAGGTAAGAGGGTCTGCAGAAACTGAGCAATTGGTGGAAGTATTTACATGGGATGTTTGGTGCACTGGGAAAGTGATAACTAGGGGCCCAAGTAAATAAGCAATAAGGGGCTAAAATAAATGGGGATTTTAAGGTAGTTGTGTATGGAGAACGGATTAGTGAATGTAGGAGCAGCAGTGACTGAGGAATTTGCAGCCTCATTTATAAATAGACAATTGGAGGGAACCATTCATTAGGAATTGGGAATAAGGGGGATTAGTAAAGGGGAAAGAGAGGAGGATTTAATTAGGAATTAGGCACATAGTGAATGTGGCAGTGGGGAACTAGTAAAGGAGGAATTAGGAGCAGGCATAAATGAAGTCATCTGGGCTCTTGTAAACAAAGGCACCAGCGACTGGGAACATCAGTAAACAAAGAGAGGAGCACCATTCTATGGGGAATTAATGGCAACTAGAGAAGGGTAATGGGGAGCATCAGTAAACGTGGGATTTGTGCCCCCAGTTGACTGGGTATTCGGGGCACTTGGGCACATATTAACAGGGATTTGGAGGTAATAGTAGAAGTGCAATTGGAACACCAAGAAACAATGAAATTGAGGCACTGGTAAATGAGTTGCTGGAGAGCAGTATGTGAGGAATTAATTGTGCTAGTACTTGGGAATGAGCACTGGCAGTTAAAAAGGATTTAGAGGCCTTAGTAAAGATAAAATTATGGGCACAGTAGTTTGGGATAAAGACACAGAAAATCAAGAATTAGGACCCAGTAATTTGGGAATTATGGCCACCAGGGTGTGCATGGGACTGTGTAATTTAGGTGGATGTTCAACAAATGGGGTACAAATCATTCAGGTCTTAAATTGTTCAGCATGTCAAACAGATTGTGCGTATATTGTCACCAACTCTCTGTCACCAGTTTTGGTTTACAGTAATTGTTGACTTTGTGTGGCTGGAATCTACTGACTAGAGCTAAATTTACTCCATTTGCAGAATTTAATAAGAACAGTAATTCTTTTATATCTTCATCTTTTTCACCACTTTGAGGCGTTTTCCATGTTATAGTTTATACTGCTGTCTTCATGTCAAGCTCTGGAAAAGTTAGCAGGTTATCTTGGCTGACAGTGCGAGAGGTTCATAGCTTCAAATGAGACCCTGTCAGTTTCCTGATCTTGGGGCACCATTCAGAGCAGATCATGAGAGTTCTCTTGGCCATCCAGCACAGAAACAGGCCCATCAGCCTACCATGTCTATGCTGGCCATCAAGTTCCTATCTATGCTAAGCCCATTTTCCAGCACTGTCTGTGGCCTTCGATGGCATTTCAAGTGCTTGCCTAAATACTGCTGAAGTGTTGTGAGAGTACCTGGGCTGCACCACCTACCCCAGGCTGTGTGCTCTAGATTTCAACTACCTTCTGGGTGGGGAAAATAGTCTTTCTCAAGACCTTTCTAATTTTCCTAAACTTATACCCTCTGTTGATAGACACCTCTGCTAAGGGAAAAGGATCTGTACCCCTCATAATTCTGTATGCCTCTACTGGGTCTCCCTTGGCCTCCTCTGCTCCAGGGAAATAAACCCAGTCTATCCCGTATCTCCTTAAACTGAGCTGCTCCATCCCAGGCAACATCCTGGTGGGTCCTCCCTGCACCTTCTCCAACTCAATCACAACCTTCCTATAGTGTGACCACAGTATTCTAGTGGTGGTCTAATTAATGTTTTGTGTAATGTTTTGTTTAAGGTGTTTTAAATAGATGCATGAATGTGCAGGGAATGGAGGGATATGGATCGTTTACAGACAGAAGAGATTTAGTTTAATTCGGCATCGTGTTTGGCACAGACATCATGGGCTGAAGAGCCTGTTCCTGTGCTGCACTGTTCTACAGTTGTCTCACAACCTCTTTGCTCTTAAATTCTATGCCCCAGTTAATTTGGTATTGGTATTGGTTTATTATTGTCACTTGTACTGAGGTACAGTGAAAAACTTGTCTTGCAGATGGATCGTACAGGTCAATTCATTACACAGTGCAGTTACATTGAGTTAGTACAGAGTGCATTGAGATAGTACAAGTAAAAACAATAACAGTACAGAGTAAAGTGTCACAGCTACAGAGAAAGAGCACTGCAGGTAGACAATAAGGTGAAACAACAAGGTCGATTGTGAGGTCAGAGTCTATCTCATGGTATAAGGGAACTGTTCAATAGTCTTATCACAGTGGGGTAGAAAAGCAGGTATCCCGTATTTCTTCTGTATCCAGATCAACATTTATCATTAACATGATGACAAATATGTTATCAGGCCACGTATCTCATTACTGTTTGGGGGATATTTCTACTTGTTACAGAAGTGGCTTCACTACAAAATGCTTCACTGACCATTTTATTTCCCTTTTGGGCGGCACGGTAGTGCAGCGGTTAGCGTGACGCTATTACAGTGCCAGTGACCCAGGTTCAATTCTCGTCGCAGTCTGTGAGGAGTTTGTGTGTTCTCCCATGTCTGCGTAGGTTTCCTCCGGGTACTCTGGTTTCCTCCCACATTCTAAAGACGTACGGGTAGGTTAATTTGGGGGTTTAAAATGGGTGGCGAGGACTTGTTGGTTCAGAAAGGCCTGTTACTACGCTGTAAATAAAATTTAAAAAAAATTAATGTAAAACTGTAAAAAAAAAGTGCAAGTAGAAATTATGGGGCTATCCTCCTTTCCTTTATGCTGTAATATATTCTCCCACACCATCTCCTGCCATGTGCTCCCCCATCCCCTAACCTAAACATAAATCTTTAGGGTTCATGCAGGCTTTGTAGCATTGTATATGCACAGATATTCCAAGCATCCCGTGACAAAATCCATCCAGGCATTTACATCAAGCTCTTCAAAACAGCCTCACAACCCAATTCTGCTCACTTATCCCTCGGTCTCACCACGGGAGCCTTTAGTGTTAATAACTAAGTGTCTAACTATCTAACCTACTTACAGAGTCAAACAATCATACAAGATCTTGGCCATTTGCAGCTGGGAGTGGATATTTGCCCTCACCTATTGGAATCATTTCATGCTGATATAACCTGAAGCAGCAGCAGACAGGAGTATCTTGGGGAAAAAGTACATTCTGGGAAGTAAAATATTAATCAGCAGGCAGATAATTTTTCTAAAGGGGCATTGTGAATTTCTAACTTAATAGAAGTTTGTTCACTTGGCATAAAGATCATCCTACAGTTACATTTCGAGGTAATTTTTTTAATAGAATTCATTTCTTATTACTACATACCAGCCCAGAGGCTAGACGGGTTAATTCTTTTACCTTTTAAATAAGTCCTTATGTACACTAACAGCATTTGTTCAAAAATGTCTGTATAGAGGAGTAAAAAGGTTCTTTCATGCTATAAACATGACAAATCTTTCTTCTTTTCCAGTTAATCTGTTAGATACGGCATCAATACAGGGAGATTGGGGATGGCTGACATATCCTCACAACGGGGTAAGTTAAGTTACTCTGCAAAGATGGCTGGTAATTTAATAGTTATTTTATAATGTGAAATTTGTGTCAAAAGTTCAAGTGATGGAGGTCTGTGTTTACTATTGTTGCTTAAGTTTCAGCTTTGCCCTGAATGAAGAAATGGTGAGACTGCTCAATGGGTGCTTTGTTGTTAAATGTATGTTAGTTTTTTCCTTTCTACTCATGCAGACCATTGAACTTTGAGGTGACCTTCAGCTCTTAAGTATCTCCTTAATTTATGACATCACTTCAGGGTGTGAAGTATGTTGGCTAAGGAGGGTTGTGTCCAATTCTGTTTGATAAGTAGGAAATTTCTGCATGCCATTCAGTAAACTGGATAGTGAGGTACTGTGTACTACCAGCATGACTTGGAGGAGGAGACATCCCTAAGGCAAGAATAACTCTCCAGTCAGGAAGGTCTATTTTTCCAGAATGTTTAGGGAGCAAAGATCTCAGTGCACCTGAACGAGAAGCAATGTGTCTGGAGGCTAAGATTTCCAAGGCAAGTTGGGGGTGGGATCACTGAGACCCTGTTTGCCAATGGGGACAGAGATGCATATTTCATCTTGGACCCTTTTGTGCAGGGAGAAGGAGCAGATGTGAGGAGGCCTTGAGGCTTTTACATAGTACAGCACAGGAACAGGCCATTCAGCCCACAATGTCTGCGCTGAACACGATGCCAAATGAAACTCTTCTGCCTGCACATGATCCATACCCCTCCATTCCCTGCGTATTCACGTCTCTATCCAACAGCCTCTTAAACCCCACTATCATATCTACTTCCACCACTCCCACATTCACAGAGCATTCCAGGCACCTACCACTCTCTGTGAAAAAACTTGCCCTGCACATCTGCTTTCAATATTTTTTTACTTCTTAAAAGTGCAAATAGTCCACACACAGGCAGATAATCTTATTCCATGGAAGCTACTTCATTCCAAGGTGGTCTGTGGTACTGATCATATTTCAGCCTCGATGCTGGGTAAATATGGGCTGAGGTGTGCTCTAAACCCTTGGATTCTGACTCCAATAACTGGAGTCAAGTCCGCTGCAAGTCAGTGAGCCAGTTGCAGCTGAGTGGAGACGGTCCTCGGAGCCCTGAAGCAGACATTGGAAACTGCTATGGGAGCACAGACTCGGAGGGAGGAGGAGCGACCTCACCACCACCCCCCCCCCCCCCCCCCCCGTCACCTCCTCTACCCTGCTGTTGTGCAAGGGCTGTTCGCTTCTGTGGTTCCAGGGTAGGAGCAGGTTGTGAAGGAGGAGCAGTGAAGGATGAGAGGCATTTACGGAGTTGGTTCACCATGAAATCAACTGATGGATTAGGCATCCTACAAGACGTGGGCAACATTCCAGATCAGACCAATAAGTGAGAAGTAAGGTTGGTGCTTTATGAGTGTCAAATTAAGGCCATCCCTCACAAGACAGTTTAACCAACTCTGCTCGGTGGTTTGCGGAGTCGTACTGCACAGAAACAGGCCCTTTGACTTGACTCATCCATGCTGGCTGAGATGCCTACTTACGTTAATCCCATTTTCCTGCATTTAGCCCATATCCCTCCACTCCTTTTCTAACCATGTACCTACTCAAATGCTTTTTAAATGATCTGATCATACGTCCTCTGGCAGATGGTTCTGTATAACCACCATCCTCTGAGTGGAACACTTGCCTCTTTAAATATTTCCCTTCTCGCCTTAAACCTGTGCCCTTTAGTTTTAGACTCCTCCACCCTTGGATAAAGACTCTGTCTACCCTATCTATGCCCCTCATAATTTTATAAACCTCTATAAGGTCAGCCCTCAGCCTCCTTTGCTCTTGTGAGAACCATCATAGCCTATCCAGTCTCTCCTTGTAACGACAGCCCTCCATTCCAGGCAACATCCCGGTGAATCTCTTCTGCACCCTCTCTCGCACCACCAACATGCTCTCAATAGTGTGGGGGCCAGAACAGCACTCAATATTCCAGGTGTGGCCTAACCAGTGTTTTGTACAGCTGCAACATGATGTGCCAACACTTGTACTGAATACCCTTGCCTGTGACGGCAAGAAAGTTAAGTGCCTCCTTCATGACTCTAACCACCTGAGTTTGCCATTTTCAGGGAACTGTGAACTTGCACCCCAAGGTCGCTCCGTACATCAACACTTCCAAGGTATCTGCCATTTGCTGCATATGTCTGGCCAGTATTAGTCAACCCAAAATGCATTACCTTACACCTGCTTGGATTAAATGCCAAGTACCACCACCCTGTCCAACCTTTCAGCTGATCTATATCCCTCTGTACGCTCAGGAAATCATCCTTACTATATGCAACTCCACCAACATTTGTGTCAAGAGCAAACTTATCTGTCAGACCACACATATTCTCATGACAAACACGAAGGTCCCAGCACCAATCCCTGCAGTACACCAATGGCTACAGACTTCCAGTCAGGAGAAAAACCCTCTGCCCCCTGTCACTGAGCCAGTTGTGGCTTCAGTTTGCCAACACACCTGACATTGCCGTCACCGACTCCTCCACTGTCAGATTTCTGAGGTCACCGTTTACCAGAAATTTACTTGGACCAGACATTTAATTGTGGTTGTACAATTAGATATCCTGGAACATGAGAGTCGGCTCAACTTTGCAAAGTCTTTCCAACATCTGCACAGCACAAGAGGGGACCGCTCACCACCTGCCTGATTCCAACAACACTCAAGAATTAGGCATCTTCCAGGCAAAAGCCCTCTCAACAACTACCCTGAGTGTTCACTCACTCTGCTACCAATGCATGCTGGCTGCATTGGCTAACTCTACAACGTGTGTGCATGCAATAGTTCCCCCAGGCTGTTTTGGTAGCACCTGAAAAGTCATCTACCCTTCCTCGTAAAAGAACAAGGGTGGTAGTTTATAAAACAAATCGACTGGTGTTAGTGCAGGCCCAGGGGGGTGATATTGTGAAACAGATTCGGGGTCTCAGAAGGCAAGGACTCTGAACACAGTTTGGCAGGAAATGATTTATTTACAAAAGACGAATGTGGGAAAATAGCAATGGGGATAACACACCCACACACACACGCACGCATGCACGCGCGCACGCACACGCACACGAATGCGCACACACGCGCACGCACACACACACACACACACACACACACACACACACACACACACACACAACGAACTAGGTACAGACAATCGAGGATTACAATACGATACTTGCCACCCCTTGACTCAGTGCAGGCACGGCCCTATGCTACCAGGGACACTAACTAAAATGCTCCCAACCCTTTAAACAGTGCACACCTCACCAATGATTTCTCCAGTGCCGTCCCACGGTCCTCGGCCTGGAGTGAAGTAGGGTGATCCCTCGAAAGTCACAAAGAGGAAGAGCCGAGCACATGTGGCACTCTTTATAGTGCTGGCCCGTCCAGCCCAGGTAATTTACAAAGGCCAATGGCCCTGGGCCAAGTACAAAGGTGCTTAAAGGGACCAATGGTCAGGTGTGCGTTGATGGGTGGGGTGGAGCCAAACCTTGATTGGCAATGGTGTGTCTTTCGACCAGGTAATGGGCAGCGCTGTCACATGACAGCCGCGACCCTCCACAATACAGGTGATATGTCAGATTTTTTTTCTCTGTGACTAAACCAAACCAAATCATAATGAGGTACAGTAATTCACTTCAAGTTTGGCTCAAGCCACATACCATCTCAGGATAGAAATATTTGTCCTTCTCCTTGTTGCTGGGTCAAAACCCTGCAGCAGTCCATTGATTAGCCCTGTGGGAGGAACTTCACACACTGTGGCAGGTGAAGGGGTTGCTATAATCGATGATTATTAATTGCTGACTTGGTCACGGTGCCCATGTTCTATGAATAAACACAAGAGAAAGGAAAGTTCCGCAGTGAATTCCACTTCTCATTTTACTTTCCTTCTGTTTGAACTTCCATCTGACCGACCTAATGCAACTTAATCAATATCCCAAACCACGGATGCTCCACTGATGCTGCCCAGCCTGTTGAGTTCCTCCAGCATCGTGTTGTTTTTTCATCGAGATTCCAGCATCTACAGTCCTGTGTTTCTCTAATATCCCAAACCCTTTTCATACAGTGAATCAAGACTAATCACTTCCATGTACACCCTCAGAGCCCATCTTCCACCTGCCTTTGAAGCAAGCAGCAGATGGCTGTGAAAGAGGCTTTGAGCGGCTCAGGGCTCAGCTGACAGACTTGAGACTGCACCATCTCGTCACAACTGGCAGCTGCCGAATAGGTAACAGGAAGGGTGCTGGTCAAATGGCAGTGATGGGAAGTGGGAGGCATATCAATTGTGAAGATCAAAAGAGCTGGTGGGAGATTAGATTGTGGCTGCCATCCTCTTCAGTGATCACAGTGCTGCTGTGGCATTCGACACTGGAGTGGCCACTGCAATAATGGCCAACTCCCTCACTGGTCACTGAGCCACTGGCATTATTGATCACTGCCAGTTTATTGTTGCTGCTGGGGACTGTGTGCCAGTTTTTTCTATAAGAAAGAGAAAACAGTAAGTAACTTTGTTTACTATGTGACTGAGTGAGGGCTGCCATACAAAAACCCTCTGGTTAAAAGTGTGTGCACTATGAAATGTGGATGTGAGCAGTGGTCAATGTGATGGGCCATGAGTCAGGAGGAATAGAGAATGCCATGAAATTGGTGGTGAGTGTGTACAACATGCTGAATCAGTGTAGTTGTTGGGAGTTGGGATTTGAGGACATGTTCACCTACTCTGACCAAGTTCAGTAGTCCAGGTTTTGTATGCTTAGCTACCTCCGGTCATAGGCACTTCTTTGTGTATCTGGATAACTTCCTGGGCTCCACGATTCAGTGGATGAGGTGGAGAGGAGAAGTTCTCCAAGTCACCCAGAGTTGTGTCAGAGAAAATGACTGCCAGCTCTCTATGCTCTTCTATGGTTTGTTCCAACTTCATAAAACTGTAGGAGAGGTGCATTCACAGCTTCAGGAGGTACCATCACTTTCCCAAATTGCATCCTGTGCAAATGCAAAAATGTAACACAGTGCAAATGCACTTGGCTGGATGCTATAACTTCCCTGTTACAACTCAATTCTTGCACCAACTTCAAGAATTTTCTTGGATCAAATTGGTGCAAGAACTTGTGATTTGTTGTTCTAACGCACATTTCCAGCAAGATCCAAGTTCCCATCATCTGCATTCCTTCCAAAATAAACTGAACTCATCGCATTTAGCTTTTACATTTTTATATTTTACAAAATTGCTACCCTGTGAGAACAAAAAGCAATCCGGTGCTAGATCTGTAATGTGTGAGTTAAATATTTTCGCAGTTGACTTTGTGTGCATTTAGATATAATGTTCAGTCACTAGGGTTGTGTTGGCGTGTAGTATATGACAGAATGGTGATCCTGCTCACGATACCGAGTCTCTTCTGTCCTGAAGAAGAATTATAAAGTTTTATATATCGTCATCTCATTTTCTAATTGTACTGAAAGGCCGATCTTTTATTTTGAAACCGTGATGCCCTCTCTCTTGGGGGTATATCATCCCTGCATCTGCTCCATTAAGCCTTCAGTAAGAATTTTATACATTTCATTGAGATACCTGTTATTTTTCAAAACAACGGAGAGCATGGAACTTCTGCTGCCCCCTCGATAGCAAACATCTCCTTCTTTGGGTATGGAGATCAGACCTGTACGCAATATTCCAGATGTGAACACATCAGTCCTTTTATAATTGGAGCAAGATATCTGTACAATTATATTCAAATCCCCTTGCAAGAAAAGCCAACGTATTGTTTGTCTTCTGAATTAATTTCCATACCTGCATGTTAGCCTTCAGTGTCAGGTCCACATTAACACTTTTCAATCTCTCATTTTAAACAGTGTGGGTGTAGGAGGAACTGAACCTGGGGACCTGCTCCCCATCTGTCCCTTTTCTCTCTCTGACCACTGGGGTGCTTAGCAGCAGCACTGCCACCTGCACAGCCATGACCATCACATACTCCATCTGCAGCAGCCACTGGTCTGAGTAGGGCTGTCCTATATCTAATGAAAGGAAGGCCTTGATTGCATCAGTTGTAAATCCAGAGCTCTGTGGTGTTATCTACCATTACACCCAAAACTAGCAAAGTACAACTTTTAGGTGGGTAAGGGGTGTGGAAAGAGACAGAAATTACTCTGGAATCCAGTCCAACAAAGTAGTCAGGCCACATTTTTGTCAATTCACTCCATTGATACCAATGCTACTTCTAGCAATGAGCCAGTTTAATCTTTCAATCGCACTAAAAGTAATAATGTACTAGTTGTAAAAACAGACAATGCTGGAAGCACACTGTGGGTCAAGGAGCAGCAGTGGGGAGAGGAGTAGAGTTGACATTTTGGATCAAGGGCTCCTTGTGAGAGACATTGAGTGAGGGGGGTGGACAGGACGGAGGACGTGTCTGTGAAAAGGTGTGGATCGAAGCTTGTCAGAGCGATGGAGGAAAGTTTAACATGGGAAAGTTTGAGGTCATGCACGTTGGTACAAAGAATCAAAGGGCAGGTAATTATCTAAATGGAAGGAGACTCAAAGTGAATTGGAGTTTGGAGGGATCTAGGTGTTCCAAAGCACGAACTGCAAAAAGTTAGTGGGCAAGAACAGCAAGCGTATATTGGCCTTTGATGTAAAGGGGTTGGGGGTTGGAGTTGAGAAATTGGGAAGCTTTGTTACAATTATACAGGGTGTCGGTGAGGCCACACCAGGACAATTACACACTGTTTTGTTCCTCTAACCTAAGAAAGGGTATTAGTGGTATTGGAGACAGTCTAAAGGAGTTTCACCAGGCTAATTCCTGGGATCAGAGGATTATCCTTTCAAGAGAGGATAAGTGGGTTGGTTTGGAGTTTGGAAGAATGAGGGATAATCTTATTCAAACATATTAGATCCTAAGGGGACTTGACAGAGTAGATGTTGAGATGTTTTCACCAGTGGGAGAGACTCAAATGAAGGACAAAGAGGGGCAGCCATTTAAAACTGAAATAAATCAGAACTTCTTGCAGAGAGTGATGAAGCTGCACTGGAAACCAGAATTGTAGACCAGATACAAAGATGGTTACCACCGATACAGCGGTGTGGACCACACATCCAGTGGCATGCACCACTGATCCAGAAACACAAGTTCCAACTCAAAGTCTGTAGGGGGGGGGGAAATTAAATTCAATTAGTTAAATAAATGTGCATTGTAGCAATGTCCTCTCAGTAACAATAGTCATGAAATGAACCAAAAGTAGCAATAAGCCAACTGTGTTGCTAAAGTACTGTAGTGAAGGAAATCTACCGCCCTGGATTATATGTGATCCTGACATTCTCCTGGGATTGACCCTCCCGGGTTCAGAGCATTAGAGGATACAAAATAAGTGCTGGCACAGCCTGTGATCCTCAGGACCCGGATTGTAATTTACCTTTCCAATAACATGGTAAAGAGTTAGTCATACAGTCATAGAGCAAAACAACATGGAACCAGGCCCTTGGGTGCAACTCGTCCATGCCGACCAAGTTGTCTACCTGAGGTAGTCCCATTTACCTGCGTCTGACCCATAACCCTCTCAATCTTTCCTGTCCATGTACCTGTTCAAATGTGGAGGCCAGATCATTAGAAGCTTTTGAAGTGGAAGTAGATACATTTTTGAAAGACTGGGGATTGAGAGTTATAGGGATCTGGCACAGAAGAGACCAGCATAGATTAGCCATGAACGTATGGAAAAGAGGGAGAGGTTTGAGGGGCCAGTCAGCACATTCTAGTCCCTAACTTCCTCTGTCCTTGCAACAATTACTGTAAGAACTGTTAGAAAAGAGAAAGGAACAAATTGAAAGAGAAGGTTGCTGTGGAGAGCAGAAAAATAAAGGAAATGTTATTCTGAAATTGTTAAATTCAATGTAGTGTCTCTTGGGTTTCAACATACCCAGATGGTAGATGAGGTCCTGTTTATCAAGCTCATGTTTATCTCAATTATAGTTGGCTGAAAGGTGAGTGAAACACAATTGCTACAGCAACCTCCAGGGCGATATATCATGTATCACAATGACAATGTTGCTGATAGTGTATCGAAGCAGTGGGGCTGTGTCAAATCTCTGCTGTTGGAGCCTGAAGCTCGGCAGGGTTCCTCCAATCTCAGTGTGACGGCAGCAACGTTGGCACGAGTTGAATGGCTAAAAACCCAAACACTAAAACATTGCAGCACAATTCCAGATAGTGTGTACCCACATAACCTCCTATCTTTCACAGTTGTCCAGAGGAGACTTGCAGTGTTGCAAACAAGATTATGAAAATTCTCCAGAATGTTTTCAGTTACAAAGTTTATTTTATGGCATTGTAACATTGGTAATTTCTCAATGAGGGAATGAGGATGAACCATTTTTCGATGATCATTTCTCTTTCAATCCCAGCTGGGTATTTGTAACCACACCCTGAGCAGGCAGGTGGTTTCCAAGTTGTGGCCTTGTCCCGAGCTCTTCTGGTTGACATCTGCTTCTCCTGATAGCCCATGCTGAAAGCTTGTGCTTAATTTCAAGGTTTCAACATTGATCGTCTGTACCCTTCATCATCAGGTCTGACTACCTGAAGGTGTTGGGAATCTGGTCTGGAGCAGCTTGCCAAGGCAAAACAGAAGTTGGGAATGTGGGAGCAGTGGTCCCTCTCAATGGCAGGCAAGTACCTAGTTATCAGGTGCAAGGTGCTCTTGGCGATGCTGTACATGGCATATGAGTGGCTAATAACTCACTCCTGCACCATTAGCAGTTACCCAAGCCATCTTCCGTTTCATCTGGAGATCCAGATTGGATCACGTCTGTTGGGTTGTGATGTACAGGTCTCCCGAGAAAAGATGGAAACCCATTGCCAACGTTGCCCTTGTCCTGGTGCCCACCTACGTGTGTGGCTGCATCGAGCTGTGCAAACAATCAAAGCATGCAAACACCAAGTGCCACTATGTACTGAGGTTCTACCTGTCCTTGGTACTGCGAAGGCTGGGCCTGGTCTTGTTGCTACACATTGTTACATCTAGTTGGATTTTGTCACACTTGTCCCCTGTAGAAAAGTTTCTGCAGGAAAACACCTTTGACCATAAGTCCATCAGGCAGTGGTCAGTGCAGAATGTCCCAAAAACTCTACAGGAGAAGGACATAATGAACACTGTGCCAAGCAGACTGTCAAATAATTTGGCAGAATGTCCAGAACTCACAAACAAGCACCGTGACCTCACTTGGCTGGCAGTGAGAAGGGTCCTCCCCATCAGATCCTTCCTGTACAGTCAGAGTCTCACTGCCAACACATGCTGCTCTCTAGAGGGCTGCAGTGTGGATGAGATGATTGTCCAGTCCTCATGGACTGTGCATTTGCCAGGAAGGATGCAATGGTCCTTGTCAAAGTTCACACCAGGCGGGTGTGTAACAGAGGACTCTAAGATCTCCAGGCTGTTCCCAGGGATGCAGACCGAGAGAGACAGCGACTGCTGCTGGAGGATCGCCAACTCAGTGAAAGACATCCTTTGGTCTGCCCGAAAACTATTGGTCTTCTGGTGTAAGGAGATGTCCACAAGTGAATGCTGCTGACCAGCATATTCCAGGGTGCAGGAGGACATACTGTGAGACACACTGAAGCATTTTCTGTTTTTATTTCAGATTTCCAGCACCCGTAGCTTTTGATTTTAAGTTTTCAGGCTCTTCACCCCAATCAGTTCCTACCAGGGGTTGAGCTCCACTTCAGCCTCCTGCCATCTTTCTGTAACTGCTTCTTTTTGTGATATTTATAGATGACTTAGATGAGGGGGTGGAAGGCTGGGTTAGTAAGTTTGCGGACGACACTAAGATAGGCGGTGTTGTGGATAGTGTGGAGGGCTGTCGGAGCTTACAGAGGGATATTGATAGGATGCAGAGCTGGGCTGACAAGTGGCAGATGGAGTTCAATCCGGAGAAGTGTGAGGTGGTACACTTTGGAAGGACAAACTCCAGGGCAGAGTACAGGGTAAATGGCAAGGTACTTGGCAGTGTAGAGGAGCAGAGGGATCTGGGGGTTCATATTCACAGTTCACTGAAGGTTGCCTCACAGGTGGATAGAGCAGTTAAGAAGGCTGATGGGATAATAGCTTTCATAAGTCGTGGGATTGAGTTTAAGAGCCGCGAAGTGATGATGCAGATTTACAAAACTCTAGTTAGACCACACTTACTGTGTTCAGTTTTGGTCGCCGCATTATAGGAAGGATGTGGAGGCGTTGGAGAGGGTGCAGAGGATATTTACCAGGATGCTGCCTGGATTAGAGCGTATGGAATATGAGGAAAGGCTTAAGGTGCTAGGGCTTTATTCACTGGAAAGGAGGAGGATGAGAGGAGACATGATAGAGGCATATAAAATATTGAGAGGAATAGATAGAGTAGACAGCCAGCGCCTCCTTCCCAGGGCACCAATGTTCAAGATGAGAGGGCATGGCTTTAAGGTTATGGGTGGGAGGTTCAGGGGAGATGTCAGAGGGAGGTTTTTCACCCAGAGAGTGGTTGGTGCATGGAATGCACTGCCTGGGGTGGTGGTGGAGGCAGATACATTGAACAGGTTCAAGAGTTTGTTGGATAGGCACATGGAGGAATGTGAGATAGAGGGATATGCAGGAGGAAAGGGTTAGATAGTGTGAGGGTGGTTTGAAGGTCAGCACAACATGGTGGGCTGAAGGGCCTGTTTTGTGCTGTATGGTTCTATGGTTATTAACATTTCCTTCATGTGTCTCTTTAGCTTTGTCTTCCACACATCCATTTACCAAACCATAAAATATACCAAATTATGAGAGGGATAGATCAATTAGATAGTAAGAATCTTTTCCTATTGGTGGAGGTCGCAGAGTCATAGAGCCATGATCCATATAGCACAGAAACAGGCCCTTTGGCCCAATTTGTCCATGCTGACCAAGTTGCATACCACAGCAAGTCCTATTTGCCTGCCTTTGGCCCATATCCCTCTAAACCTTTTGTATCCACGTACCCGTCCAAATATCTTTGGAACATTGTAATTGTACCCGCCTCTACTCCTTCCTCTGGTTGCTTGTCCCATATACGCACCATCCTCTGTGCGAAGAAGTCACCCCTCAGGTCCCCTTTAAATCTTTCACCTCTCACCTTCAACCTGTGCCCTCTAGTTTTAGACTCCCCTACCCTGGGGAGAAAGACTGTGATCACCCACCTTGCCTACGCCCCTCGTGATTTTCTAACCCTCTATAGGATCACCTCTCGGCCTCCTAATCTCCAGGGGAAAAAGTTCTAACTTATCCCGTCTCTCCTTATAACTCACCCTCTCCAGTTCCAGTAACGTCCTCATGAATCTTTTCTGTACCATTTCCAGTGAAATGAGATCCTTCCTACAGCTGGGCCACCAGCTACAGCGACCGGCTAGGTGCCTAAAACACAAGGGCTTTGGTTTAAGGTGTGAGAGAGAAGGTTTAGAGGGGATCTGAGGAGGTATTTTCTTCACACCCAGAGGCTGATTGGAATCTGAAATGCACTGCCTGAGGGGGTGGGGTGGAGGCAGAGACCCTGACAAATTTGAGAAGCATCCAGATAAATACTTGTATCATCAGGGCATGGCAGGCTACAGACTAATGTGGGCAAATGGGATTCGTACAGATGGACACAATGAGCATGGATCTGTTTTTATGGTTGACAACTCTATGACTCTGACTACTATGGGCAACAAATACTCCCTGTGAGTTTTATGTTCTTACCCCTCGCTAGGCAGAGGTAGGAAGATTTTGCAATGATTCTCCTGTGTTGATGACTGATAGCTATGCTCTGACCAATAAGTGGAAACGCTCCCTCTGTGTTGACTCCATCAAAACCCTAGAGACCATCCTCAACTTTGTCTTTTCAAGTGATAAGGGTCCCAGGTCATTCTTCCTTTTCTTTCGGTTTAACCTTGGATTTCTGGCACCATCCATACCCATTATTTTGTGTCCTTTGCAGTGCCTCTATATCCTCACTGTAATTCATCCATCTGCATCATATGAATTAGTCGAACCAAGGTCTAACAAAACATTTTAGTTCTCTCACTCTAGAAATAAACCCTTGCGTGTGGCTTTCTTTTGTACGGCTTTGTTAACTGGGGCCACTTTGTTGCGAAGGTCGCTTTGGTCTTTGACCCCAATCTGGATTTGTAGTTTCCATTTGTCTCCTCATAACTTTTTCTCATCGAAATGCAGTTTCTGTCTATGTTGAAAATCACTTATCGAATATGTCAATTTTTCAAATTTATGAACATTTTGTAATTTGTTATAGTTTTCTGTATTGACAGTGTCACCCAATCTAATGCCATCTGTAAATTATGAATCGTTTTGTTGATTTCAGAATCTTAATTATTAATATAAATTGTAAGCATTAATAATGATTCAAGTCCCATGTGCTTATTGAATAACCCTTGGTACATGCTCCTCTAATCTCCTGATCTATGTACTGGCTGGTATCATGATTCCTATTAAAAGGTTCATAAATTACTCCTTGTTGCGTATTCTGCCTTTTCAATTTCTTATCTTCGACCATAATAGTTCCACCTCCAGATTTTCTGGCTGATCTCCTTCCTGCACGCTGCCTTTACGGTCTAGCTTAGCTCCTTTTACATTTTGCGTAAATTTTCTTAAGTTTCCTGGAGTATCAACCTTTGGTCCTGTTGGAACCATGGCCCTGGAAAGGGTATAAAATCAAATTAGTTTATTGTTATATTTGGTATTAGTTCAATTACCCTATTACAAAAGCTTCATGCACTCAAAAGTAGTGTATTAATTTTCAACATATTATAACTTTTCATCTACCAGTCCTTGATCAGAAATGCTGTTACTGTACTTAAATCCTTCCTGGTACAAACTACATGATTTCATCCAATTTATTACTGTTCTATACACCTCTTCAGATATGTAGATTTACCCTACCTGAACCTTAGCTCTCCCTTAATACATAACATAACTTAAAATCATGTAAAGCCAAATCAGAAAATGCAATAATTTGGTTCAGAAATTATTTGTTTCGAAATTGGTACCAGGCTTATCTTTGAAATGCTCAATTTACCTGATTCTTAGCTGACGCACATCATTTCTCAACTGGATGCGTTACTTATTCTGGATCAAAATGGCTTTAGTTTTTTGGGGCCCAAATGCAGGAACACACCCGAAATCCTGTCAGATTTCAGGCACCTCGCTTGTCACTGGGGACTGACCAAGTACCCTCAGTTTAAATCTTAGCCTTCCAGCCACAATTTATCTTGAAGAAACAGTCCAAATTTACCTTTTTCAATATAATTTACTATCTTGGTGAGCTCCATGGATTCACCTCTCAGATACCTCCTTTCCAGTGTAAAACCCCAAGACTCTGGCCTTTCCTAGTGGCTAAACATCCCTGATACAAGAGATCGGGCCAGTGTCTCACACATTGTGTGTTTGCATGTTCTCTCCGTGACTGTGTGGTTTTCATCTGGGTTCTCTGGATTCATCCCACATCCCAAAGACATGCTGATGGTTAATTGGGTCCTGTAAGTTATCTTTTTGTATTGGTCAACGGCAAAAAAAAATCAAAGGGAAATTGTTGGAAGAATAAATTGCAGGGGAGAGGGAAATAAGGAGTGGGGGAATGGGACTAGCTGGATTGGTCCTAAAGGGCTCATGGTATAAGGTTTTAATTGGAAAAGAGCTAACAGAATTTTAGACGGTTACCTGCTAGTTATCTATGGTGTTACCCTCCTGTATGGTAAAGGACAGACTGCTCTGGGGAGGTCTGCCAGTTTATGAAAATAAATGGAAAATATCTACCAATAACGTTATGGCAGCCTAAGAATTTTTCACCAGAGGCAGGATAATGAATTGGGTGTCAGTGGTGCTGATAACATCCATCACTTAGCTATCGCGGACAAGGCCGGCATTTGTTGCCAACCCTAACTGTCCTGGAGGAGGTGGCGGTGACCTTCCACCTTGAAACTCAGTCGAGAAAACATCGGCCACACACCTCAGAATTTTACTCTTAAAGGAATACTGAACTCTAACTGGAATCAAAAATCTGCAGATACTGCATATCTTAAATTAAAACCCGAAACTACTGGAAATAGTTAGCAGGTCAGACGGCATCAGTGCAGAAAGAAGCAGAGTTATTGACCTGAAACATTAACTCTTTCTCTCTCCACAGATGCTGCCTGACCTGCTGAGAAGTTCCAGCATTTTCTGGTTTTATTTTGACCTCTTCCTGCTTGTAGACTGCTTAGAAAACACAGGGGACCCAAAGATTAATGTCGAAAACACAGAATCATTTCTAAACAGTAAAAAGCAAACACAGTACTCACACTGCAGTGTCAGAAGAAGCCTAGTCTGCAGACCAACAGTAAGATTGAAAGCTCAATCAGTAACAGAGAAAATGCAGTCCTTGTGCAAGCAGTAAGCCAACGAAACACTGACATATTGTGTAGTAAAGAATATGCTGTTTCCATACAGACAGTAACCAAATAAAATGCAAAACAAACAGACATTTCACAATGTCAGTAATTCAAATAACACCAACTGCATGCTGTCAGTACAATGAAACAGAGGCATGAGTGTCTCCAATGGAAGCAAATAAACTGCAAAACTCAGAGCATCAGCAGCAGACGAAACACAAAGATCAGATTGTCACGTAACAAAAAAATGCACATTGAAAATTTTCTGTAACACAAGACACAGAGTTGTACTGGGTGTCATAGTGAAAATGCCCCACTCGCTATTTCAGTAACTCAGGAGGAAAGCGATGAAACTCAGGTGCTGAATTCCCATTTACGGGGAATCAGCAGAGTTCATGTTGTCCTCCCACTGGAAACTCCGAAGTCTTTGGTCTTTGCTGATACTCAGTACCCTCTCCACCATTGCATCGCTTTCCCCAGCATCTGGACAAAGGCAAACCAGACTGTTCACAAGGCTTGGTGTCATAGATGACCCCAAGAAGGGTTTGTGACTGTATCACAAAGAATGCCTGTTTTCATCCCTTTAATATGATTGAATCTGATTGACCCATTTGATGAGGAAACATCCATATCGTTTGTCCATGACTTGGCTATTCTATTGTAATCTTGGGTGGCCTCCCATAATATTGACAACATTATAAGCATCTTACCTTAACATACAAAGGGACTGAAGGAACTCAGTGGGTCAGGCAGCATCTATGGATGGAAAGGGACAGACAATGTGTTAGGTCGAGACCCTTTATCAGGACTGGAAAGAAAGAGGGGAGATAGCTGGTATGAAAAGGTGGGGGGAAGGGGTGGAGCAAGTGTGGGCGGGTGATAGGTGGATCCAGGTGAGGGGGGGGGGGTGATGAGCAAGTGAGGGAGGGGGGAGAGTGGGAGTGATGTAAGAAGCTGGGAGGTGAGAGGTGGAAGTGACAAAGGTCTGAAGAAGATGGAATTTGACAGGAGAGGACGGTGGACCACGGAATAAAGGGAAGGAGGTGGGGAGGGGAACCAGAGGGAGGAAGGTGTGGGTGACGGGCAGATAAAGAGGGCAGGGGAGGGGAAAGGGAAAGGGTGACGGGGCCGGTGGGATAAGAGAGAAAAGGGAAGGGACAGAGGGGAGACGTTACCGGAAGTTAGAGGAATCATTCTTCGTGCCATCGGGTTGGAGACTACCAAGGCAGAATATGAGGTGCTGTTCCTCTACACTGCATCTCGTCTCAACTCGGCAGTGGGGGCGGCCGTGGACAGACATGTCAGTGTGGGAATGGGAAGTGGAATTAAAAGGGATTACAATAGAATAGCCAAATCATGGACAAACGGTACGGATGTTTCAGCATCAAATGGCGGAAACAGGCATTCTTTGTGATACAGTTACACACCCATTTTGGGGTCATCTATGACACCAAACCTTATGAACAGTCTGGTTTGCCTTTGTTTAGGTGCTGGGGAAAGTGATGGCATAATTTCACCTGTAAACTGCTTCCCAAACAAAGTCTAGATTTAAAAATTCTCACTGTCATTTTCCAATCCCTTCATGGCCTTGCCTCTCCTTTCTCTGTAATATCTGCAGTCCTATGGGATGTTTACACACTTCCCATGTTGACCTTTTAATCAACCCCCAGATTTAATCCCTTCTCCACCAGTAGCCATGTCTTCAGCTGCCAAGACACTGAGCCATCGAATTCTCTCTGCAAACCTCTCTGCCTGTCTTTCTTCCTTCAATGCTTCTTAAATCCTGCCTCTCTGACCCAGTTTTTGGTCTCCCCCCCAAAAAAAATCTCTGCAAGTGATGCGGTGTCACAAACATCATAATGTCAGCAGCACTAGAAGGTCTCAGCCAGCAGCAGGGAAAATGCGAATGCAATGAGGAGTCCACGACTGGTACCCAGTGAAATGCAGACCAGACATAATTAATGCAAGAGAGTGAATCTTGTCATTCTGTCAGTAACCGGAAATTGGTGGCATCACTATTCCCTGAACAAAAAAAGCAAGGAGTTCAGTGTCACTGCTCCTATCAGTAGATATATTTAAGATGGAGACAGATAAATCTTTGAATGGTGGAGGAATTGAGGATTATGGGGAGCTGGCATGGAAGAGGAGTTGAGGCCGGCACAGATCAGCCCTGATCATATTGACTGGCAGGGTAGGCTTGGGGGGACTGGTGACCTCATCCTGCTCCTATTTTCTTGTGTTCCATTGAAGTCTGGACCTCATTCAGTCAGTATTAGAGAAAACACAGATATGATTCATGAAATCATTGAATCATACAACACGCGAACAGGTCCTTCAGCTCACTGAGTTCATGCCGACTATCAAACACCCATTTACACTAATCCTACACTAATCTCATTTTTTCATTCTCATCGATTCCAGCCAGATCTTTAACACACACCTAGACACTTGGGGCAAGTTACACTGGCCAGACCTACCACCCCACACATCTTCAGGATGTGGCAGGAAACCGGAGCACCCAGGGGAAACCCCACGCGGTCACAGAGAGAACATGCAAACTCTACACAGACAGCACCAAAGGGTGGGTTTGGACCAGGTCTCTGGTGCTGTGAGGCAGCAGCTCTACCAGCTGCACTACTCCAGTGCCCTAATAGCCTGGTATAGCGAGAAAAGTGTAAATACAACATGTGTATGATCTGGAACCCAATAATATGCTGATGGATCTATTTAGTGCTTGGTCTTTAACTGAATAAGCACGGTATCATTTTCAGTGAGAGTGCAGACTTCACATTGTGAGAGACTGGCAAATGTAAGTCACCCACTGTCAGTAAAACAGAACAAACCAACTCCACCTATCAGCCTCAGAACAAATGCAGACCTCCTCCTGAAGTGCATGGAACACAGAGTGTGGTGAAAGTAACAGAGAAGGCACAGATGTCTGCCACACAAAAATAGGAACTATTAGTGAAAGGGCTGACAAAGGCTGCATTTAGAAAAAAAAGCCTTGGAGATGCTGACAATCTGGAATAAAAACCAAAAAAATGCAGAGAAGACTCAGCAGGTCAGGCGGCATCTGTGGAAATAGAAACAGAGTTCACATTTCAGGTCAAAGACCCTTCACCAGAACTGGGAAAGAGAGAAATAAGTTAGTTTTAAGTTGCAGTGAAGGTGGTGGGAGGGATGGATAGGACAACGGGAATATCAGTGAATGGGTGAGGCCAGGGTTGCAGTGAGGATAAGTTGCAGTTGATGGATTAAAGGTGGCAGATAGAAAGTGATAATACAGACGCCTCAAGATGAACCTTTCTATTGCTCCCCTTCACGTGTGGCTGAGGGCAGGTGAGGAGAGGCCGCAGCTGTTTCCAAGGTTCTTATTGGTGCCCATTGATTCCCCCCTCTGGACCCACAGGAAGGTGAGCATTCATTGAAAACTGAGCTTGGCCATAGGCAGTTCCAAAGTGTGGCATGTAAACGCCCAGTCCCACGTGTTGGTAGAGACACGGATGCTGCCTGCCCCATCTCCACGGATGGAACCAATACATCTCCTTGGAAGAAATCCTTGGGTCCAACGGTCACCCTGAAAGCAGCAGATTAGGTGGAAAGTCCTTCACATCCAGAAAGTGTCACCTTGGTCAGGCCTTGATTTTACTGGCCAGCTCCAACATCTAATGAGACTCATGCACAAAATCCCAAACTCCTCTTGGTATCATATCTAATAAATGATTGGCACATAGAAATCACCAACCCACCTCTCTGGAGATGTGGGTTGAATGCAGAAATCAGAGAGTTGGTACCATGTTTTCAATGCACCAATACTTCTCACATCTCCCACCAGCCTCCACCTCCATCCTCCCATCGATGTTTGACGGTGACCTGACATTATAAGATTGACAAAAAATTGTTGGTGTTTGTAAAAGAGATATTGGACAGTGTGCACCATCAATACAGACATTAACATCCAGACCATGTACCGGCTGTAACTTAGAAGCTCGGACTTCAGCTTGTTAATTGGACAGAACATCTCACAACTTCAGCAAGCGAGGGACTGCAGTGCTCACTCTTCAATAACGTATTCAGGAATGCAAAGCACACACAACCAGGTACAGGGGGAGTTTCATTCTCAGCTGGTCACTGACCATTCATCAGTAACAGCAAATGCACAGTCCTCACACAGTCAGTGACCCAATCAGATGCAAGCTTCACACTGATGGTGAAAGAGAAAACAGTGTCACTGGCAATGCCATTTAAAACCAAGCCCAGACATAACCACTGGCTGCATGTAAACCTGCAAAATGCAACCACCACATTGTCAATCACACAGTAACTACAGAACTCACACTAATGCAGACATCACATGCTGAGCTCAGCATCTCGGCAGCAGGAAGAAGACGTATGTCACACTGTCGGTAATCCAATAAGATCCAGATCTCAGGAACTTAATAAAATCCAGACTTCTCATTGCCAATGATGGTAAAGGCACACAGCTCCTCTTTGTCATTAACTCAATAAATGTGAGTAACAGGGAAATCACTTCAATAATAAGAGGGAAAACACACTCCACATCATGTGGTTGAGCAAAATAAAACACAGGCTGCCTGCTGTCAGTAACAGAAGAAACATAAGCCTCTCTCGGTCCGCAACAGACAAAATGCAGGCCTGTACTACCAGCAATGGAAAAATACAAATCTCATGGTCAGCTGCAGAGAAACTGCAAATTACACGTGGTCAGTAATCCAGCAAATGCAGGACCACACATTGCCAGCAATAAAACACAGATCTCAAACTATCAGTAGCCCAGGGGGCACAGACCTCACAGACACATGTGATCAGTAACTAATAAAGCACAGACCTTGCACTGTCAGAAACAGAGAAAACACAGACTTCACCTCACATGTGGCAGTGAACACACATTGCACGTTGCTCGTAACTGATAATATATAGTCCTCAGTGATGGGAAGAACACACAACTCAATGCCAACTCAATAAAATGAAGATCTAATGCTGCCAGTAAAAATGATTCACATATAGCACAAAATCAGTAACAGAAGAAATACAGACCTTAAACTGCATATGTAATGGAGAAACTCTAATATCAGGTACAACCTAGATTTCAGCTTGAAAATCAAACAAAACTGCAGATGCTTGAGATCTGAAATAAAAACAGACAATGCTAGAAACACTCAGCAGATCAGGCAGAATCTGTGGAGAGAGAAACAGTGTAAACATTTCAGATACAAGATCCTTCATCAAGAGTCTTGTACACGAACTGTTAACTCTGTATCTCTTTCCACAGGTTCTGTCCGATCTGTAGACTCCATCTTGTCCGTTTAATACTTTGCATGTCAGTAACAGTGGAAGCACATCCTGTACACTGCAAGGTAGAACTGCAAATGTCACAAAGACTTCAACAGAGAAACCAAGGTCCTCATAACGCCAACAACAGAGAAAACACAACCTCACGTTATTAATAGCTCACTAACAAAAATCACATGCAAGCAGAAACAGACAAAACTCATACCATCTGCCAGCTCACAAAACACAAACATCAGATCACCAGTTATAGAGAAAATACAGGCCACACACTGCCAGTAACAAAGAACACACAGATCTTTTACTCATAGAGGCACAGGAGACACACTTCACGTATTTAGTAAAACAGAAGCACTGTTTATAACAACATATATAGTGCCTTTAACATAAGTACAGCATCTCAATCCATTTCACAATTAGAGTCAGAAGGGAAATTTGATACTGAGGCACCTAAGGAGATGTAAGGACAGATTATCAAAGGCTTCCTCCGAGTGGTGGGTTTAAATAGTATTCTAAAGGAGGAGGGAGATGTGAAGGGCTTAAGGAAGAAATTCCTGAGCTAAGGGCCTCAACAGCTGAAGGCATTTAGAAGAGGGATTAAAATGGGGAATCCATGGGAAACAAGCGTTGAGAAAATGAAGAGAACCCAGTGGGTTGTGGGGCTGGAGGAGGTAAGGATGTGAATGTTAAAACTGATGCATCATTGGACTGATAGTCTAGCTCAAAGATGGTTAGAATATTTAAATCGTGAGATATATAGGGCCTTTAGCAGCAGATGAGCTAATGCAGAATGAAGATTAAAAAAAATACTCATATCTGCCATCAGTCCCTTCTCCTTCTCTCCCCTTTCAATGTTTCAAAGGGATCCATCCCTTTATGACTCCTTGGTCCACTCTTCTGTTTCCACCAACCACAGCCCTACTGATTGCTCTTTCCCAAGCAACCACAGGACATGCAACACGTGCCCTTTCAGTTTTTCCTTCCCACCATCCAGGGACCCAAACAGCCTTTCCAGGTGAAGCAACGATCCACTTGCACTTCCAATCTGGTGTGCTGTATCTTTTGTTCACGCTGCAGTCTCCTCTAAATGGATTAACCAAATGCATATTGGGTGACTGCATTGTGGAGAACTGGGTCCATTTCCTCTCACGTCCCAAAGGCGTGTGGGTTGGTAGGTTAATTCGCCACTGCAAATTGTCCCTAGTGTGTAGGTGAGTAGTGGAATCTGGGGGGATCTGATAGGAATGTGGGAAGAAAGGACCTGTTTCCATGCTGTGTCTCTCTATGATTCTATGATGCTCTAATCCCAGTGACACCAAAAACTGAAATTTCATTGACAAAGACTCAGTAAAATGCAGACTACACGTGGTCAGTAATGGTGAAACTACAGTCCAGGGTTTGCTGGCAACTCATGAAACTGGTTACCTTATACTTCAGTGACACAGTGGCCCCAGAGACACTGCCCCTTTGCTACTGAAACTCAACCCTCAATTGCACAGTCTGTTAATTATATTTTAATAATATATTTACTTGAATGTGTTAAGGATGTTAATAGTAATGAAATGTCAATGCTAATAACTCTCATGGCAATTCATTGTGATCTTAGAGCACAGCATAACTTGAATATAAATGATGAAATAAGCATAGAAAATGCTGGAAACTTTCAGCAGAATAGGCACTCACTGTGGAAAGAGAAACCGAGTTAATGTTTCAGATCGAAGATCCTTTATCAGAACTGGGAAGTAAGACATCACATTAGCATTAAGTTGGGGAGAGGGTGAGGCAGCATAAAGGGCATTTTTCTGATTGGGTGGGGCCAGGCCTGCCATGGGGAGGGAAGAACTGAGTTGATATTACAGATGGATAACCTGCAGAGGAACAGGCCAGTTCTGACAAAAACAGAGAAAGTGAAATTGTGAATCCGATATTGAGTCCGAAAGGCTGCAACGTGCCCAGATGGACGGTAAGGTGCTGTTCCCCAGGCTGGGTCTCATCGGAACAATGCAGGAAGCCGCTGTCAGATAGTTCAGTGTAGGAGTGGGAAGATGTTGATTTCTTTGCTTGCCTTGCCTCCCACAATGCCCAGGTTTTCTCTCTATACAGAAGAGTAAGAATTTGGAAATTATTGTCAATTTCAAGTTCAACTTTAGGTTTATTGCCATGGGCACAGGGTATAAATGCCATGCTTGTTGATGTCACATCTAAGTCGTTGAGCTTCAATTTCAACATTACATTTCCCTGTTCTGGATTCCTCTACTGAAGCATCTATCCCATCAAGTCACTTCAAATACTTTGACTTGGCCAAACTTCCAAACTCATGGAAAAGTTATGTAAGTTCAAGTTCAAGTTTATTGTCATGGGCATACATACCCAGGGGATAAACGCCATGAAAATTAGCTTTTTGCAACGGTAGCACAGTACATGACAAGATGAGGACAAACATAAGTTAACAGAAACTTAAATTAACATAAATTGTACATAACTTACATGATAAAAATAACCATAATGACATGAGTGCATGTCACATGGACGTTGGTGGAGAGTGTATTGATGCACCTGAGGAGAAACTCCAAGACAGCAAAAGGGTGTATAGAGATATGGGGACTGGTGATCAGTGTGGAAGAGAAACACCAGCATCGACCAAAAGGGAGCAGTAGGGCCTGCTTCTGTACTGTAGATCCCATGTTTCACCTGCCCCTTCCAGGTCAGAGACAACACTGGCACTGAAATGGGGACATTTTTGTGGACAGGTGAGGTACAAGAGGGGACCAGCCAAATGACTGTCAATTAGCCCCTTGTACATGACAAGGAGGTGAGACTTTTCCTATCACTGCAGATACAGTTCTGTTGGTACTGAGGCTGAAAGGATGGTGTAGAAACATTTCTTTTCATGAAGATTGAAGACTACGATTTCTGTAAGGTACAGCATCATTTTTAGACTGGCCATTTTTCAAGATGATTCAAGCTAAAAATAGGATTCTCAATACCAGGCTGAATTATGTGACAAAATCTGTTCAGTTTGAACATTGCAAATGACAGTCAAATGTAAATGACTTGAGGTGAGATTGATTTAACAATATAGTCCCACAAATGCCACATTCTGAAAGGAAAATTTATGATATGTGTAACTACTTGTCCCTTTAATTGTTTATGTTATAAAGAATGAGCTGCTTTTATCCGTAAATTGATACCCATTTTAAATCTGATTCCCTGAGTGTTGCTGCGATCGGTTCCGGGGATATCTCCAGGTTTACACACCACAAATGACCACATAATTCTTCAAGCTAAACAGGATACTGTACCTTCACTGCCAGGGAATAAATCTGAATTGACAGACTGCACAGGGGTGCCCTGCTTCTGATAACACGAGGAAGCAAACAGTGACCAAAGCCCTGACTTTAATTCTGGTGAGGTGGGGTCTGAGGCAAATGTTGCAGATTCTTGGCTAGCATGACGGCAACACTGGCTAAATTTTAATGTTGGAACCTCATTTACATTCACAAATGATCAGCCTTGATCGATGACAACATTGAGTATTGGAGCATCAACCAGTCATCGAGTTCTACAGCATGGAAACAGACCCTCCAGCCCACTGAGTCTATACTGACCATCAAGCACCTACCTAAACCAATCCTATTTTGTACCTTCTGAAGTAAAGCATTCTGATGAAGAGACGCAGACCTGAAGTGTTGACTGCTTCTTTCTCCACAGATGCTGCCTGACCCGCTGAGTGTTTCCAGCATTTTCTGCTTTTATTTCAGATTGCTGGCATCCGTAGTTTTTATTTTGATTTCCATTTGCTAATGACAAGCTCCTCTTTAAGGTTAGCTGATCAGGAAGGGACAAAGAACGCCATGAACAGGGCAGCCCAGTTAGTTCTTGTGAATCCGCAAGGATTGTTCTGGCCCACTGGGAACACAAAGGATGTGTTTAAAATCCCAGTTACTGGGGCTTTCTATGGCCAGGGTAGCACAGTGGTGCAGCAGGTAGTGCTGCAGTTGCTGTACAAACTCCAGAGCAGCACACAATCTGCCAGAGGGACTCAGCGGGTCGAGCAGCATCTGTGGGAGAAAAGGAATTGTCGACTTTTCAGATGCTGCTCGACCCTCTGAGCTCCTCCAGCAGATTGTTGCTCCAGATTCCAGCATCTGCAGTCTCTTGTGTCTTTGCCTCCAGCACTGTCTGTGTGGAGTTTGTATGCTCTCCCTGTGTCTGAGTGAGTTCTCCCCCCAGGTGCTCTGGTTACCACCCACATCCCAAAGGCAGGCTGCT
This sequence comes from Pristis pectinata, assembly GCF_009764475.1. NCBI lineage: Eukaryota > Metazoa > Chordata > Chondrichthyes > Rhinopristiformes > Pristidae > Pristis > Pristis pectinata. The sequence goes on from NC_067430.1 coordinate 3,128,151, forward strand.
TGGAAGGGTAACTGGCTGCTGTAGGCTGCTCCTGGTGTTGGGGGTGGGGGCGCGGTGGCAGGACAACTGGCAGAGGTGATGGACATGTGAGAGAGAATGGGTTACAGGGAAATGTGGGGGAATGGGACAGATGGGACTGCTTTGAGACCCAGCATATTCTCAATAGGCCACCTGTCTTCCTGCTGTGTAGGAGGAAAGGAGCAGAAATAAATATAGTAGGAGATTGCAACAGCCCAATAGAAGTTGCTGCCATTCTTGTATCTGTGTCCACCTTAGTTCGGCCTATGACTGTGCTTCAAGTGCATGGATGAATGTGTGTTTTCCTATCTGCCTTATGTGTAAATTAAAAAAAGGAGAATGAATGACCTAAAGTAACCTAACAATACCGGGAGAAGCAATCAGTTCAGGTCACCTTATTGTTCTGGTAACTGTTCCCTCACTAATTAGGGTCATAGGGAGGTACAGCACAGAAACAGGCCCTTCAGCCCATCAATTCTACACTGACCATCAACCATCCATTTCCACTAATCCTACATTAATCCCATTTTTCATTCTCCCCACCATCTCATCAAATCCCCCCCAGATTCTGTCACCCACTTGCACCCCAGGGGCAATTGAGAGCGGATAATTAACCTACCAACCTGCAAGTCCTTGGAATGAGGAAGAAAACAGGAGCACCCGGGAGAAACAAATGCGTTCACATCGAGAATGTGTAAACTCCAAACAGGGAGCACCCAAGGTCAGGATTGAACCCAGGTCTCTGGAGCTGTGAGGCAGCAGCTCTGCTCACTGCTCCACTCTGCTGCCCCAACTACTTGTGCTGTGTCTCCATCATGTGCTTGGCAAAACCTGATGTCACCACAACAGTGCTGATAAATGTCTGTGACCCTAAGTATAAATGTCATGAATTGACAGCAGAAAATTTAATTTCTTGTCGTCACTGGGAACAACCTACTGGAAACCTTAACTTTTTAATAGTGTATTTGCTGCACTTCCCGAGTACATTGGAATCCATGAATTCCATAGCCTGCACAAAAAATGAAAGGCACTTTGTTCTACTTTATTGAAAGTTATGTTCGTTTGACTTTTTTGGGAATAAGTGTTTGTCTTATAATTTTAAATGCCAAAAGAACCAATGATAAGTAATTTTCTTTCTTTTTAAAAAAATACTGTCAAAAGTTCTCAATTAGCAAAAAGGGGATTTGAAGTCAGTTTCATTGATCGTTTTCATTTAGGGCTGCAGGCAAAAGTTTAGAACTCTTCCCAATTCTGCCCTGTCGCAACTGTAAGTTCATTTATGGGGTCTTTGCTCGGTGGAAGAATGTTGCATTACATAAAAATGGTGCATTGTAGTTAATTTTAAACATTTTCATGCCGAATTTCATTAATATTAGGGTTGTTAAAAAGCATTGTGGTTTTTGCTGGCTAGATCCACCTTTATCTTCAACCATTAAATCCTGCTCCAGTTTAGCTTCTTGCGTTTATCCAGATTTATCACTTTCCCCCCACCTCAGCCTGGAGTTCTCCTTGCCAACATGTCCTCGCAGTCCCCACCTCCAAAAGAGTGCTCTATCCTTGCCTGGAATACTGCCCCTGAGCCCTCACTTACCAGCACTGGGCAGTGATTGATGACGCCCTATGCAGAGAGATGGAGTTCTCCTATTCACCACTGTCCCCTTGCACTGTGAAAAGCCTGCTTGGTGGCAGGAGGAAACAGCAGCAAAGTTGAGCTCAGCAAGTGCACCTGGGGAGAGGCTAATCTGTGCGATGATTGAATTTGAGATTATGTTTTAGAGGAAGCAGGGAGAGCCACAGGGCAAGGTTTTAAATTTAAGTAAGCCTTAAGAATGAAATGATTGCAGCAAACTGAACTAAAGTGCTAAGGGAAAACCTTACATTGAGAAGCAGTCAAAGTATTTGATATGCTGTAAAACCAGCTGATACCTCTGAATGACAAAGGCTCCACTTGTGCGTTGAAGCAACTGTAGGCAGCGAATGAGGTGCATAGCGTATCCACTAAAAAAAGGCAAGGAGATCAGAAATTCAGCAGACTTGGAAAACTGTACAAAATAATGACAAATAGAAAGAAGCAGGACAAAAGGTAGCCAAATCTCAACAACCCAGTGACCAGCTGGAAAAGGTAGTAAGAGCAAAGAGAACATCAACCTTTATGACAGGAAGGTCAGGTACAGAGCTGTGCCGTAGTTACATTGGGGGCTTCATCAGGAACTCTGCGTTCAGTTCCCTCAGCATGGGTACATTGGGCCCTGGAAAGGATACCATGGAGTTCATCAGATATGGTGAAAGGTCCTTGACCCAAAGAGTTGACTGTTTATCTTACCACAGATCCTGCCTGATTGGCTGAGATTTTTCCCAGGATTTTCTGTTTTTATTTCAGATTTCCAGCAGCTGCAGTTTTTTAGATTTTGATGTACACTGGTATTCATCGGATTTATACATGCGGGTTAAATTATGAAGCCCCACACCTCAAGGTTCAACAACAGCTTCTTCCCCACTGCTGTCACTTTCTTGAACCCACCTGCAAACCCCACATTCTACCACGGACTATATTTCTTTTACTCTCTCTCAATCTTGCACGAGTGTTGTTATGTTTATTTTGTCATTTATTTTCACATAAGTTATATCTAATTTATGTTAATTTAAGTTTATGTTAACTTATGTTTGTCATGTTTGTAACGTACCGTGCTGCTGCTGCAAAAAGCTAATTTTCATGGAATTTATACCCTGGGTATGTATGCCCTTGACAATAAACTTGAACTTGAACTTATGTAACTTTTCCATGAGTTTGGAAGTTCGACCAACTCAAAGTATTTAAAGTGACTTGATGGGATAGGTGCCATTTCCTTCAGTAGAGGAATCCAAGACAAGTGGATGTAATTTTAAAACTGAAGCTCAACTATTTAGATGCGACATCAATGAGCAATGTCTTGCACAAGTGAAAAGCTGGAGCCTGGTCCTCCAAGGTGCTGATGTTGTTGAGGGTGAACACTGAAGTTAAGAAATTTTTATTTAATAGAACTGAATGGAAAATGGGCTGAATCATTCTGGCTGCAGTTAATAGTTCTGGAGGAGGCCACAGTGAAACTCCAGTAATCTGGATCATTCAGGATTTGGTGGTGCCAGAAGTTAAAGGGACCACGGGAATCTGGGCCCCGGCCAGTGCAGAGGGAGAGTGGGAACAATGGCCCTGGAAAGTGGGAAGGAAGGGCAGGAGCCGGGGTTGCAGTGAGTGGGAACGGCAGCAAATATTACCTGGTGAGCCACCAGCATTTTGGAATATTCGTATAGTGGATTATTAGAGTTTTACTGTCACTTCCACTCCCACGTAAGTAAATCCCAGACTCAACATAGATCCGCTGTAGGTTGGAGATGTATAGACTGACAGGTACCTGCACAGCTGTGACTCTGCTCCTGGCTAGACGCTGCATGGATCCAATGGCCAAGGCTGCTGTGCTGACACTCAGTAGCACTACACAAGGATCTGCCCAATCCTAAACCAGTCAGACTTAGCACAGGACCAGAGACCTCATTTACTTCACTGGGGATTTCCAGCCCAGGGAATCAGATGGAAAAGGGAAGTTATTTTTACATTTTACTCTAATATTTGTAATGATTTCTGGCTGTTTCAATATAGGTGAGCATATAAGATGATTTGATTGAAACATATTAGATTCTAATGAACATTTCCTCTTGTGAGAGAATTAGAATGAGAGTAAGCTGTTTAAGCATAAGGAGTTGCCCATTGAAGACAGAGATGAGGCAAATTGTTTTCTCTCAGTGGAGAAAAGATAATTTGCCTCATCTTCAGAATTCTCTTCCCAAAGGCCGGTGGAAGAAGAGCTTTTGCATATCTTTAAGGCAGTGGTAGATTGATTTTTGATAAGCAAGGGGGTACAGGGATATCTGAGGTAGGCAGAAATGCAGAGTTAAGGTTACAATACTGTCAGTCATGATCATATTAAGTGGTGGAGCAGACTCGAGGAGGCAAGTGGCCTCCTTCTCCTAAACTGTATGTCCATGTGAACACGGTGGCCACCACGTCTGCTTATCTGTTGACCCTGGATTTTAAGGCCCAGGAATACTGGTAGTTAAGAGGTTCTAAATGTAGACAACAGTGTCCATGGGAGATTAGACTATCAGACATGGCTGGTGTGATTGTGATGGTGTCAATTTCACTGATCATTGAAGCCGAAATACTCATAAGTGTCCCATGGAGAGAAAACTACTTGCTTTATGGGAGTTTTTAATTCATTGTTGAAATAGATGGGGAATATATTTGGATAACATTAACACCAGGTTTGTTGCACAAGCTGGTAATACATCAAATGACTCAGAAATTCTGCAAATCACAGAACATGTATGGAGCAATTGTACTTGCAAAATTTAAAACATGCAATTGTTTTTTTTTAAACATTGAAAGCAGTTATATATTCTAGAGCTTGGACGTGTAACTGTGCATGTTTGACGACCTACAATCTGCAGAAATACTTAATGGGCTTAGAAAAATAGCATTAATTTCATAGTAATTATCCTTCCCTTCAGCTGTTTAAGTATCCAGCAGCTGTTGAAGAAAGCGACAACACTTCAGTTTACTCCACAACGTAAGACTAATTATGAAGCGAGATGTATTAGAGATAGTGACTATCACACAGAAAGTAATCTGATGAGCTGCACTCAGGCTGACAAGCCCAAACAACAACAGTGATGAAAGTCGACAGTAATCTATTAATTGTTAAGTGCTTTGAGACATCCTGAGGATATGATAAGGTGTAGGGTGTCTTGTCAGCTTGCCCAGTGATAGCACTTCAGCCTGAGTTGAGGGTTCAAAAGTTATCTCGGCTGTACGTGAGTCCAGTACTGAGGGCATACAACGTTTTAAGTGAATGTAAAAGATCATTTGTCATTGTCCAAAGACAGGGAAGAGTGCCTAATGTAAGAAACTGGGATTATTATGACAGACACAAGCTTATGTCTGCAGTGCATGTGTCTCATAAAATTGTTACAGCACGGGAGGCTATTTGTTTGATCATCCAGGCCAACTCCTTGTGGAACAAACCATTCTGTCCTATTCTCCTGCCCTTTCCCCGTATCTGAGTCATTTTCCCAAATTCCCCTTTGATTATCTCTATCTCCACCACCACCCCTTTCCCCCCCAAACCCCACCCCAACATCGAGTTCCAGATTTCCTCCTCGCATCTCCCCTGTATCTTTTGACCATCAGTGTCCTTTGGTACTAGGACCACCTCCAAATGGAAACAACTTGTCTCTCTTAACCCCATTTAAACGTACCAAAAAACGTCTCTAAACCATCATTGCCACAAGGAGAGCAACACCAGCTTCAGGAGTCTAACCCTGCAGCTCAAATTACCACATCCCTGAGACCATTCCAGTAAATCTTCTACACACTCCTTCTCGGACTTTCCCATCCTTCCTACAACTGGTGGTCAAAATTAGATGCTGTTCTCCCGTTGCGGCAGGTCCTGATGAAGGGTTTCATCATGAAACATCGACAATTCCTTTCCTTCCACAGATGCTGCTCGACCCACTGAGTTCCTCCAACAGATTGTTTGAGTCTCCATCCATGGCTTGCTGCATCAATGTCAGATGGAGACTCTGAGGCAGACCTCACCCACTGGCAAGGTGGCGTCTGAGTTATCCTCCCCTGACTGCAGATCACTCATGCCCGATGTTTCACTGATCTCTGTATTATCCTCCAAACTGTGTGAAGTGCTGGAATCTGAGCTGGTTGTGTGTACATTAAGTCAAGTGATGCTATGTTCTCATTGTCAATATCTACTAGCAGGCATTCCTCTCCCCACAGTTAGTTCCAGCTGTATGCAGCCTTTCCCTACAAGTGCGTCAATGAATGTGGTCTTTGATGATGGAACTGTCTTGGGTTATTAGCTGCCAGTGTGTGAGAGCTGTGAAATGTGATATGAGGCATGCTGTAGGGATTTTTGTATGCAGGAGGTGAGGCATACATACACTTGTGTAGATCCTGGTGTATGGAGACTGTTGGTCGGTCAGTGATGAGTGTGGAGTGTACAGAGCAGAGACTGAGGCTAGTGATGCATTTAGGAGGATGTGCAAATTAGAGATACATTCACTGACCCCCTGACTGAATGTGCAAGGCCATCAAACTCCTGTGACACCACATTCATCCATGCCAGCTTGACAATTCCATCGGGCTCCTGGACGACTTTCCTCACCCTACTACGTGTAGCCCAATGCAAGCTTGAGGAGCAGCAGTGCATCCGCCAATTAGGAATACAGCCCACAGGACTCAAAATTGGATTCCACCATTTCAGATAACCAGTCTTTTGAGATTGTGCCAGAGCAGGCCAGGTCTGATGAAAGGACACCGACCTGTAACGTTAACTTCACCCTTCTCTCCCCATCTGAGTTGTCTGGATTTCCAGCATTGTCCTTTTCTCAGATTTCCAGCAACTGCTAGCTTTTGCCTTTCAAAGCTTTTATGTGTGTCATATGAACAAATAAATTAGGAACAGGATTAGGGTCATTGACTCCTTAAGTCTGTTCTGCCATTCAGTGGATCATGGCTGGTGTCACTGTAACCTCAACTCGGCATTCTCATTTACCAGTGGTAACCCTTCACTCCTTTACTTTTTGAGTATGTATCTACCTCTGCCTTAAAGATATTGAAAGACTGCTTCCGCTGCCTTTGAGGAAGAGACTCATACCCTCTGAATTTCCTTGTCTGTATTAAATAGGCAGCCCCTAATTTTGAACTTGTTCTAAATTCTCCCATAAGAGGGAACATTCTCTCCACATCCACCCAGTCAAGACCCCTCCTGAATTTATGTTTCAGTCAAGTCCCCTCTCATTCTTCTAAACTCTGCAGATATAAATCAACCCATCCAGCCTTTCATTCCAGGTATTAGTCCAATAAACAATCTGCTGGATGTATCCAGATACAGGGTTTTGACCTGAAACATTGACAATTCCATCCCTCCCACAGACGCTGCTCAACCGCTGAGTTCCTCCAGCAGATTGTGTGTTGCTCCAGATTCCAGCATCTGCAGTCTCTTGTGCACCAATTAATAAATCTTCTCTGAACTGCTTCCAGCCCATTGGAGGCCAGTGCTCTATAAAGTCCTCTTCATGTGGTCTCACCAAGGCCTATCTAACTAAAGCATTAGTTCCTTACTTCTGAATTCCATTCCCCTAACAATAAATGTTAACATTCTGTTAGCTTCCTAATTACCTGCTGTACCTTCATCCTGACCTGTTGCAAATCATGCACCAGGACACCTAGATGCCTCTATATCTCGGAGCTCGGCAGTCTCTCACCATTTAAATAATGCATTTTAATTTTTTTTACCTAAGTGGAAAGTTTCACATTTTCCAACAATATAATTTTGTCCACTCACTTAACCCATCTATATCCCTTTGTAGTTTCTCTTCACAGCTTATTTTACTGCCTTCAGTGAATTCAGCAACCGTCTCTTTGGTGCTTACATCCAAGTCATGATATAAACTGTAAGAAGTGAAGGCCTCAGCACCGATCCCTGTGGCACACCACATGTTACACCTTACCAACAGGAAGAAGACCCATTTATGCCTGCTCTCTTTTTCCTGTTTGTCAGGCAACTTTCTTTCTATGCCAATATATTACCTCTTACACCGTGAACTTTTATTTCCCATGTTAACCTTTAATGCAGCACCTTGTCAAGTGCCTTCTGGAAATCAAAGTACAGTACGTCGGCTATTTCCCCTTTACCCACAGCATGTGCTACTTCTTCAAAGGACTCCAGTAAACTGGTCAAGCAATATCTTTCTCATAGAACTCTGTGCTCTAACCCTGATTACTTTGAGTTTTTTCCCCAGGGACCCTGTAATAACATCTTTAATAGAGTCCTGGATTCATACAGCATGGAAACAGGCCCTTCAGCCCAACTGGTCCATGCAGACCAGGATTCCCATCTAAGTTTGTCCCATCTAAGTTTGTCCCTGTTCATGTACCTGTTCAAGTGCGCGTTAAATGTTGTTAATGTACCTGTCTCAACCACTTCCTCTGGCAGCTCATTCCATATACGGACCATCCTCTGGGTGAAAATGTTGCCCCTCAGGTTCCTATTAAATTTCTCCTCTCTCACCTCAAACCTACGCCCTCTAGTTCTTGATTCACCCTTTCAATGCCACTCATAATTTTATATACCCCGATAACATCACCTCTCATTCTACGCTCCAATGAAAAAAGTCCCAACCTGCTCAACCTCCCTCCATAACTCAGTCCCACGAGTCCCAGCAACATCCTTGTAAATCTCCTCTGTACACTTTCCAGCTTAATGGCATCTTTTCTATAGCAGGATGACCAAAACTGAACACAATATTCTAAATGTGGCCTCACCTACGTCTTGTACAACTGCAACATAACATCCCAACTTCTATACTCAGTGCCCTGACCGATGAGGGCCAGCGTGTCAAAAGCCGCCTTCACCACCCTGTCTACCTGTGACACCACTTTCAGGGAACCATGTACCTGAACTCCTCGGTGCCTCGGTTCTACAACACTCCCTGGGGCCCTACTGTCCACTGTGAAAGTCCTACCCGCATTTGTCATCCCAAAATGCAACACCTCGCACTTATCCAAGTTAAACTCCATTTTAATCCTGATACCAACTTCACTGTCAATGACACCAACTACTTTAATGACATCTGCAAACTTACTAACCCTGCCTCGTTCATTCCCATCCAAATCGTTGATATAGATGACAAATCGCAATGGGCTGAGCACTGAGCCCTGGGGAACACCACTAGATACGGGCCTCCAGACCAAAAAACAGCCTTCCACCATCACTCTCTGCCTCCTACCATGAAGTTAATTCTGTATCCAATTAGCCAGCTCTCCCTGGAACCCATGTGATCAAACTTTCCGTGGCAGCCTACCATGCGGAATGTTATCAGAGGCCTCACTGAAGCCCATGTAGATAATAATATCTTTTAACATCTTCCCTGTGACAAGTATTAAGCAATCTGGCCTGTAGTTTCTTGCTTTCTGCCTCCCACTCTTTTTGAATGAAGCAGTTAAATGTGCTATTTTCCAATCTAATGGAAGCTTCAAACAAGTTTAAGGAGTTTTGGAAAATTAAAACCATCGCCCAGTGCTGATGAGTGCCAGAGTATTTTTGATAATTTTTAAGGAGGCCTCAAAGGCCTCCTTAAAAAATGCAACACCTTCACTATCTTTTGGGAATCTCCAGCCCATAATTGTTCAAAGTGGGGGAGGAACATTCAGGAGAAGGCATTGAGAATCTTGAGTCCATGAGGTGGCACACAGAAGCCCAGCGTATGGGGCGGATGGAGCAGAGCACCTTGTAAGATACCTGCCCCCCTGATGTGGCAAATTCAGTGGTTCCCAGGTGGTCTTGACAGCACCTCAGAACCTTCAAAACTGGAGTGGAAGCAAGTCACCCTCAATCCCTAGAGACTGCCTTAGGAGAAGAATAAACGTGCAAGTGCAAGGCAACCACAAAACAGTTGCCTTTCCCCAATTATTTATAAAAGTCACTTGTCTCAAATCCAACAGTACAATTATGAAGAAAGATCCTTACTGTCATCAGGTGAGCCTTCACACAGCATGTGACAATGTTGACATAATTGTATTTTAAAATATTCATATAATTTAAATTCCCTGTTATTTCATGCCCTGAACCGTGTGCTACAGTGTGTGGAAGGCACTGAATGCATGGTCAATTGAATAAGTGAACCTTAGTTGCTTTGGATGTCCAGGAAAAATTAAACTTAAAAGGGAGGACGGCTTCAGCCCCCAGTTTCCCCTGAGCAGCCGGACAGAAAATCATTAGCATTAGTGGTACTCATGACACAAGCAACCAAATGATATTTCTGCAGGAGTGTTTGCTCCACTTTACCAGTTGATAAACCTCTGCCAAGTTATCTGGAGCAGAATCTTTGGAGAGAGGGATTTAACCCATTGCAATTTGCAATTATGTGCTCAGCAGGTATCTGACTAAACATAACGCCTTTCTGCTATGCTTCCGTGCAATGTTTAATTAGTAAATCAAAGCTGATGTTGCAAAGCTCTGGTCACAAGCCTCATTACTCCTGAAGGGACTGACTTGATTAGAAACATCTTTCTGGTTGGTTGATTTTTGACCCCAAGACAGTTGGAAAAAGAAAGCAATATAGAAAGAGCCTGAATTGTAGCAAATATCTGAGCCAGGGCTGCTTTCTGCAGACTGAATGGAAGATTGAAGAAACGTTCTCCAGTGCTGACATCCCCTTCCCTCCCGTTTGGGGATAAGATCCGAATACCCACCGCTGCCCTTCAGAAATGAAAGCAATCCACGAGAGCAAAGCGTGAGTGTATTTGTAGGTTGTCAGCACTCCTGGGTTGTATGGCAGGCTGTAACTCATTCATGCTCACTGACATTTCACACAATATCTGGAAGCTGTATTTTATTTCTCGTTTACTGCTGGGGAACGTGTCGGATGGGAGCAGTTTATCACTGGAGACCCAATTTTAATTTAACCCAGCCCAGCAGGAATGGGACGAGTGTGGATCGGACAGGCCCTTAATAGTCTCACTCTTAAATTTATATGAACACAGAATTTGTACTGTATTAAAGCACAGTTCAGGGCCTCCCCGGGTTACGAATGCCCGACTTCTGGATGCCCCGTTCATACGAACAAGTGCTTGGGAGCCCGGCGGGATGGATGGGATGGATTTGCCGGCTGCTCCAGGGCTGCAAATATCTTCTGCTGGCGGGGAACGGGGCATTTCCCCACGCCTTCTCTCCTCCCCGCCCACTGAGCCGCAACAGTCGGGGGGCTGGATGGAGCCGAGCAGAGCTGGGAGCGCTGAGCAGACTCAGTGAGTCAGTGAGGCCAGCTGGCGGCCGATCTTCCGCGCCTGCTCGCCCTCCCGTCACCCCTGTTTCTGTGATCCTCTCCCACACTCTGTGTCTGTTCATCTCCGACTCACAAATTGTTCAGGTTGTAAACAGTTCTCAGTAACGGAAGCCTGTCATAACCTGAGACTGCCGGTACTTAGCTCATAGTGCCTCCTTGAAAGAGATATCCAATTGCTCCCCTTCCGCTGCTTTTTCTCCCAAAGTCTTCCATTTTAGAGTAATTACTTTTTTGAAAACTTCTATGGAATCTGCATCTATTGAATTCCATTTAATGCACTCCAGATTGGACTTAAGGTATTAGATGCACAGCTCAAACTGTACTGATTTTAACATCCAGGGAGATTTGATGGCTTTGGACTGATGCTTGCTTTACACCTTGCCTGATTTTGCCACCCTATTAACCTCAATGTTGTCCAACCCAGGGCAACATCTTCCTGCCATCTGGCTTCACGCTCTCATTATGGCTTCATTCCTTTTGTGGGATAAACGTTGGCTGATTCAAATCCCACTGCCGTCGTTGAGTCAGAATTTGTTATGGTTTCTTCTGTAGTGGAATCTTTTATTTAACAGGGACTGCAGTACTATGGAAATTCTAATCTTCAATTATAATTAAGCTTTTAGCTCGTTGAAATCAATCCTAGTATGACAGGAATAAAAATACATAATGTCACAAATAGTTACAATGTTCATCTTAAACCATGGGAAAAAAATTGCTTTAAGTGGAAATAAATTTTTGTCAACCAATCAGACCACTTGTGTTTAACACAATTCTATGTATTTTATTTGTATCTGGTAGAGTGTGTCAATTAAAAACTAATGGGATAGGAATATCCATAAACACAACAGTGTATTGGAGTCCAAGACATGAATGCAAAAGACAAGGCTGAAACCTTTACAATTGTCGGCCTGAAGTGCCAACCGTCTGATTCATCTCAGCCCCATCTTGCATATTCATCATATTTGATGCCAATTCAATTCACTGCAGGTGTGTTTAAAGAAACACAAGGACCCTTGGATATAGGAAAAACTACGGGCCCCAACAATATTTCAGTGCATTGGTACATGCTAGTGTTGTAGAGAACAGAGCCTTTGAATCAGAATTTTTAACAGCCACTGCACTGACATCCATATAGCAAAGTGGAAAGTTCCAGAACTATCTCCTCCATACCAAATTGAATTCAGCCTAACGCTGCCATATCATGTAACTGTCATTCAGCAACAGTGTGACAGAAGGAGGAGTTGTACCTTGGTACAAGTGACAATAATAAAACAATACCAATGTTGCAAAACAGCACCTTCTCACCACGTCCTGCTCACCAATCAACGGTTTGAGTTCAACCCCCTCCAGATCTCATTGCAGTCTTGGTCCCAGCATGGACAAAGTAGTTGAATCCCTTGGGTGAGGGGAGAGTGATGGCCTTGACATTTGATCAATCATGGTGTTAACAAACATTAGTCAAACTGAAATCAGAATGGGGGAAACCTTTCCACTGGAGGGAGTCATACATGGCTCAAAGAAACAAGGTTGTGGTTGTTGGATGCCAATCACCTGAGCCTAGGATGCAGCTGACAGGTGGCGAATAATACTCCCATCTCACAAATGCCAGTCATTAACCAATTCCAATAAAAGAACATCCCTTCACAATGGGAATACCTCATCCACCCCCCACTTTCAATGTCCTGAGAGTCACGACTGACCAGAGACCTTAACTGGACCATACACATAATATTGAGGCTACATGAGCAGGTCAGAGGTTGGGTATCTGTGGTGAGTGATTCACCTCTTGGCTTCATAAAGCCTTTCCACCATCTACAAAGCAGAAGTCAGGAATGTGATGGAAGACTCTCCACTTACCATTCGCTGACACCCAGTTACTACCTTCAATAATCATGCTCTCCATCATCAGTACACCACGGCTGCACTGTGCTCCATTCTCAAAATGCACTGTAGTTACTCTCCTCAGCTACTCCGTTGTGTCCTTCCTATAATTGGATGCAGTACTCCAGTTGTGGGCCGACCTGTGTTTTATACAGGTTCAATGTAACCTCCTCACTTAGAACTCTATGCATCTATTTATGAATTTCAGGATCCAATACGCTGTATTAACTTTACTTTCAACATACCCTGCCAGTTTTAAAGATTTATGCACTTTTAGGTCTAAGTGCATCTGTTCCAATATGCGCTGCAGAATGGTACAATTTAACCTGTATTGTCTCTCATTCTTCTTCTTATCAAAATAAGTCACTTGACATTCTCTGTATTAAATTTCATTTGCCACCTTTCTGCCTGATCTGCCAGTCTATGTCCCTGTGTGGTCTATTACTCACTATCTGACACATCTCCAAATCACAAGTATACACTAAAGCCCCAGCCTGATCTTAGAACACAAGAGCATAAGAAAATAGGATCAGGAGAAGGCCCCTCAAGCCTGCCGCACCATTCAATATGAACACAGCTGATCTATGGTGGCCTCAACTCCTCTTCTGTGCCAGATCCCCATAGCCTTTGATTCACTGATCGTCCAAAAATGTATCTTCTCCACTTTAAATCGTTCTAGTGATCCAGCCTCCACAACTCTCTGGAGAAGACAATTCCAGAGATTCACCACTCTCTACAAGAGGAAATTCCTTCATGCCTCAATTTTAAATGATCAGCCTCTTACCTTGAAACCATGTCTCGTTCACCCACGAGTGAAAACATCTCCACACCTACCCTGTCACACCCCCTTAAGATTGTATATGTTTCAATAAGGTCAGCCCTCGTTCTTCTAAACTCCAAAGAGTGCAAACCCAACCTGTTTAGTATCTCTTGATAAGATTGTACTCCCATCCCAGGAACTATCCCGGTGAATCTCTGTCAGAATGCCCGGAATGTTACAATATCCATTCTTAGGTAAGGGGAGCAAAACTGTGCACGATACTGCAGGTGAGGCCTCACCAACATCTTGTAAAATATAACAAAGCTGCCCGATTTCTAAACTGCAACCTCTTTTCAATAAAAGCCAAAATGCCATTTGCTCTCTTAACTACTTGTGCACTTGCCTTTTGGCATTTTGTGATTCATGCACTGGAGCACCAAGATTCCTCTTTACTTCACTCACTTGCAGTCTTTTTCCACTTCATTAATAATCTATCTTCTGAGCCTTCTTATGAAGTGCATGAGCTCTCACTTTCCACATTGAACTCCAGTGGTCAAGTTTTCACCCACTCTCAGCTACCTCACAGCTCCAGCGATGTGGTTTCAGTCCCGATCTCCGGTGCTGCCTGAGTGGAGTTTGCACATTCTCCCTGTGACCATGTGGGTTTCTTCTGGGTGCTCCGGTTTCCTCCCGCATCCTAAAGATGTGCAGGTCGGTAGGTTAATTGGTCACTTTAAATTTTCCCTAGTGTGTAGAATCTGTGGGGAGGATAAAAAGAGGCCAGTGTAGAATTAGTGTAACTGGGTGGTTAATGGTCAGCACAGATTCTGTGGGCTGAAGGGCCTGTTTCTGAACTGCATGGAGTCCCATCCTTTGATAAACAACTGTTCCAATGGCTCTTTGATTCTGTCCTTGTGCCCAGTTTTATTCGTACTTTCACTGCCGCCTTTATTTCACAGGTCTCGTCTTTGCTAACCAACATTTTATGTGGAACTCGGACTTCAACATCTCCATGTAGGTACCACCTGCTGTGCTCCTTTCATCAACCTCCTCTGAGCTGTCAACAAGAAAATTGAACCAAATTAGTCAAATATGATTTGTCCTTAACAAATCCAGGCTGGCTTGCCTTTATTAACTCAAACCTCTCCAAGTGAATATTCATGTCCAGAAACCTCCCCACTAATGAGGTTAATCTGACTGCTCTGGAGTTGCCTGGCATGTACTTATACCCCTTCTAAACAAGGGTGTTACGTTTGCATTCTCCTGTCTCCTGGCACCTCCCCTGATTCTAGGAAGGATTGGATGATCCTGGTAAACCCCTCTGCAACCTTCATCCTCACCTTCCTCAGCAACTCATCCAGACCAGATGATATTCACTTTAAACATGACTGGCCTTTCCAATACCTCCTCCTTATCAAGTTTTACCTCATCCATTATTGTTATTCCCTCAGCTTTGACTGAGGTACTGGCAGCATCTTCTTCTAAAGACCAATGCAGAGAACTCATTAGGTATCTTTTCTGTGCTCTCCACCTCTGTGCATGGATCATCCTCTTGGTCCATAATTGGCCCCACCCCTCCTCTTGGTAGCCTCTTCCTCTTCCTCTGTGTGAGAGAACACTTGGGTCCCCTTTGATGCTAATTGCCGCTCTTGTTCTCATATTCTGCCTTTGCCCAAATTATTTTCCCTTTCTCTTCTCCTCTCAGTCTGCTCCTCACTTGAATTATTCAAATCTGTCAAACCCCCAGTTTCTCTTTTATCATATTCTCACTCTCTCTCTCCCTTGTTTGTTATACAAGGAACTTTCAGCTTTGATTCTCCCCCCTTTATCCTTTGAGGGAATATTTAAAAAATTCTCTCACAACATAGAAGGATACCATTCGGCCTATCAAATTTATGCTGGCTCTCTCAGGGCATCCTCATCAATCCTATTCTCCCACTTAATTCCTTGTAACCTATTCTCTCTCACATGCCCATCAACTCCACCCTGATTATTCTATCACCAAGATTAATCTACCAACCCCCATATCTGCAGGATGTGGGAGAAAACCCGAGCCCCTTGGGGGAAACCCACACAGTCACAGGGAAGACAACATAGTCCACAAAGGCAGTAGCGGACAGTCAGATTTGAACATGGGTTGGTGGAGCTGTGAGGCAACAGCACAATGCACTGGGTCATTGCTAAGCCGCTGTGCTGCCCTTAGGAATGTCTTTAGCTTGTACTTGAAACACCTCTTTAAAAGGCTGGTGTATCTTATTTTGAGGCATTGATCTTTAATAATTGTGACTGACGGTTGAGTTGCTACTGTTGCTTCCTGGAATTTTCAGCTTTTACTTATTCAGTACGTGAAGACATTTATTGCCAAATCCTTATCTAGAAGACCTTCGTCTTATTCAATCAACCAATTCCCAACTGAAAGTAGACAATGACAGTTATGACTGAACAAAAAAAAAACTTCTTCAAATTTTAACAGTAAGCTTTTTGCTCTTAAAGTGTTAGCAGTGGCATGAAATGAGAATTTCAATGTCAGTCAAAAAATATTGCTCCAGTTAGCTGAACTCCTGTAGAAAATAGAATTGGTGAGAGATTCTAAACAGTAAAGTAAGCAGGAGTTTCAGGAGTTGTAGTTTCCGTCTTGCTGAAGAAGCATTTCACTATCGTAGTATTGACACAAGATTCATCACATGGGCTGAGGCAACTTTGGCATTTACTCATAACTTGACAGAAATGATTAATTTCTTTGAGTTCTGCACTGCAGAGAAACATCGAACAGATGTTTTTTTTTGAAGCATCCTGACCCCAAGTACTTGTATAAATTAATTTAACCCCCTGATATATATTACACATGCATATATACATACACATGCATTGGTGACTGCAGAAGTGAGTTGTGTCTTTCTGTTTCAGTCATTGTTAGCGTCCAGAAATGTTGAGCATTTTCAAGAATATTTCAATGAGTGCAAATCCATTTTTTCAAGAAGTTTATTTTGCTTTAAGAGAGCCCAATTTAGAGATGGTATTGTGCAAAAGTGACCACAATCTGTTGTCTGTGACTGTACACATTTATCAAATGGTGTTACGAAGGGTCCCACCAATCACAAATACAGTGCAGGTGACACTGCAGGATGATGGATTACGTGCAGTTTTTTTCTCTCTGTTCTCCGTCCCAATCTTTGTTTGAATCGCTCACTATTTCCGGTTGAGGACGAGTCAGCAGTCTGCTCCCCATCCTCGATTGAGGTTGTCGGGAAAGAGGTGCGAAGCAACTGACCCACCTCACCCACCTGGAGGGCACTGAGCCTCAGTCGAGAGCCTCTGTCGAGCGCCTCTCAGTGACTGGGATCAGGAACATTTTAGACACTTAGTTTCTGGCATCAGCTTATATCCTTCTGCCCCCGGGGATTGTGCGTCCTCACGCAGCTCCTTTGAAAATCTTTACCTGAAGAGTTCAGACAGGTTATTTTCTCCTTGGTTTCTGTAACAACCATCTGGAAACATGGCATTCATGTGAAAGAAATGTAAGTCCCCATTAGAGATACGCAGAGCTGCACTCTGCTGAATCTTCTTTGAAACTGAGTGAAGTACCAGCAGAACAGGATGAAAAATTCAGGGTTTGAAACTGAGCAGCTCCTTTTCACCTAAAGCTGCTTCTCTCTCCCTACACCTGTCCTGAATTGCTGCTTGCTTGTCCTCTCTTCCCTTCAGGATGCTTCCCAGCACCAGCAATTAAATTAAAATTAAATTAGTTTATTATTGACACATGTACCGAGGTACAATGAAAAACTTTGTTTTGCATGTCATCCAAACAGATTATTTCATCACATCAGTACATTGAGTTGGTACAAGGGAAAAGCAATAACGGAATGCAGAATGAAGTGTTACAGTTACAGAGAAAGTGCAGTGGAGGCAGACAATAAGAGGCAAGGTCATAATGAGGTTGATTGTGAGGTCAGGAGTCCATTACAGCGCCAGGGACCCAGGTTTGATTCTGGCCGCTGTCTGTAAGGAGTTTGTACGTTCTCCCCGTGTCTGCGTGGGTTTCCTCCGGATGCTCCGGTTTCCTCCCACATTCCAAAGACATATGGGTTAGGAAGTTGTGGGCATGTTATGTTGGTGCCGGAAGCGTGGCAACACTTGCGGGCTGCCCCCAGAACACTCTAGGCAAAAGATGCACTTCACTGTGTGTTTCGATGTACATGTGGCTAATAAAGATACCTTATCTTATCTTATCGTACAAGGGGACCATCCAAATGGAATAGAAGCTGTGCTTGAGCCTAGTGGTAAATGCTTTCAGGCTTTTGCATCTTCTGCCTGATGGGAAGGGAGAGAAAGACCTAGGTCTGATGAAATGTCTTTGATCTGAAATGTTAACGCTGTTTCTCTCTCCATAGATGCTGGTTGACCTGTTGAGTAATTGGTAGTTGCTAATTGGTTTATTATCATCACATGTACTGAGATACAGTGAGAAGTTTTTGTTGGATGCCATCAGATAGATTATTCCATACATAAGTACATCAGGGTAGTGCAAAAGAAAAAAAAAACAGAATGCTAGTGTTACAGTTACAGAGAGAGTACAGAGCAGGTAGACAAATAAAGTGCAAGGGCCATGGCGAGGTAGATTGAGAGATCAAGAGTTCATCTTTATTGTACAAGAGGTCCATTCAAGAGCCTTATAACAACAGGATAGAAGCTGTCCTTGAGCCTGGTGTACCTGTTCTCAAACTTTTGTACATTCTGCCCAATGGGAGGGGGGAGAAGAGAGAATGACTGGGGTGGGCGGGGTCTTCGATTATGTTGGCTGCTTTCCCGAGGCAGCGGGAAGTGTAGACAAAATCAATGGAGGGGAGGCTGGTTTTCATGGTGGACTGGGCTGTGTTTTCAACTCTCTGTAATTTCTTGCAGACTTGGGCGGAGCAGTTGCCATGCCAAGCAGTGGTGCATCTGGATAGTATTCCCTGTTACTATTTTGTTACAGTGACATCTTCAGCACAAGGTTCTGGGTGCTGGTGAGGTCCTATAAAAGGTACATTTGAATATGGGTGGAGCATGATCACATAAACCCATGGACTGCTCCCATTACCTGAGGAAACCATAAATGAATTGGAAGGTATGTCTCCCCTATTGGATCTTGACATTTCTGCTTTCCCCAAGAAATTGTATGGCTATGGAGTTTAAGAAGTGTCTCCTCTATTCCCAGCACCATGAATGTGAGACAGGCTTGAGAGACTAGTTAGTCTTTCTCTGATTGCCATACTAGTATGTTAATATATTGGAACCCATTGAATATCCCAAACAATTTCGAACCTAAATTTTTAAGTTAGTATTCCAGATGCATTAAGGGAATAACTCCCATCTCCAGGAACACTGTCACTGCACGAAAATTCCTGAATAGTATTTGGAGTGAGTTCCATGTAGGGCATTGTACATTGTAGGTTGTATTTTCCCATCCATTGCACAGTATTAGTATATCTATTAAAGCATACATCTCAAACACTCTTCAAGGCTAAAAGGGCAGTGATGTTCTTTGTAGAAACTGGATACCCCACATAAAACAAAGACAGTCGCAGGTCTCCCCACCATTGGACTTGCTAAAGATTCCCCTGTTCATGAGGTTCTTTTGAACTATAATTGCTGTGTACGTCAGAAGCATGGCAACCGAATTATGCAGAGCAAGTTCCTACAAACAACAATGTGAAAATTGGTATTGGTATTGGTTTATTATTGTCACTTGTACCGAGGTACAGTGAAAAACTTGTCTTGCATACCGATCGTACAGGTCAATTCATTACACAGTGCAGTTACATTGAGTTAGTACAGAGTGCATTGAAGCAGTACAGGTAAAAACAATAACAGATTATCTCTGTTGTGATAACGTGGGTTGAGGAATATGTGCAGGACAGCTCTCCCTCAGTATGCATAAGGAATCAGCTTGAGTTCCATACATAGGTCCCTGGATTAGGGTTTGAACCCCTAACCTTCTGACTCAAAGACAACTGTCCTCCTGATCCACAGCTGCAACAAATGCGATTAGCCTTATTTCTGGTGGTGCTTAGGTGTTGAGGAAATTGAGTGACGTGATAAGTTCACACATTCCATCACTTCTGGGGTCTGGTTGATTGGATGACCCACCTAATCCCTCTGTTGGGTGGAAAGGTTCTGTTTGTGTGCACAATCTCAACCCAGATCCCGGGCTCAGGAAATGTATCTTCCAAATTGAGCATGAATTGAAGGCAAACATTAGTGAACAAGTTGGTCCATTGGGTATTTGGTGAAAGAGGCACAAAATATTGAACTGAATGAGGTATGGCTCACAGTTTGAATCAAACTATAATCATCAAACAAAGTTGAGTTTTACTTTTCTAATTTGAAAGTTGTTGATGTTGGTTTCCAGAATTGAAAAAAAACACCTAGCATTAATAATCCTACCATTCAAGATGTCCAAAAGTATGAAGGAATGCATGCTTGGAGAAGACCTTTTGATCTCCATTGTCAGGAGGGAGGTCACTGCCATGGGAAGAAGGAGATTTGGCACTGCAGAAGAATTGATCTGAAAATGATGACGATAATTATTCTGATGCTTTTATAAAGGTTTCATTCTTGAGAAGTGGGCCTCACTGGTAAGGCCAGCTTCTATTGCCCATGCCTAATTGTCCTGAGAACATGGTAGCAGATCATTTTGTATCTCTGGCTTGGTAAGCCACTTCAAAGAGTAATGAAAGGTCAAACATGTTTGATGTGGGACTGATGGTACATCTACAACAGGATATGTAAGGATTTCCTTCCTTCCAGGGTATTAGTGAACCACTTGCATTTGTTATGTCAGTCCAACAATTTTCTGGGCATGTCTAATTTCAAATTTCTACTTTTCTTTTAAAAATGAATTCTCAATACTTTGCATTTTATCTTTGCATCCCCACAGCTTGCCCTGTGAGACCTGGATGGCGTTGATCATGATTTACCTTCTGGAGTCATTTGTTAACATGCTTCCTTTCTGGGTCCATTCACAGTGCAAGATTTTGCCACACACAACTCATCATAACTTCTGCAGCCTTCTCCAAACCCAACTGGTGTATGGGCTTTGGTTCTGCTTTCATTAGTAGGACCTTGGAAAAAAGTGAAACAGGCCAGAAATCAAAATCATTCAGTTGTTATTAAGTCCAAAACAGATACAGTGCTTTGATGGGCTGAATGACTTCCTTTTGTGCAGTAACATGTTATGATTCTGTAAAAAGGAGTTCGAATGTGTGTTCTTGTGTGTGGTGTGTTGTGTGTGTGTCTGCACGTTACAAGTGTGTACATAACAAGAGTTGAAATAACCCCCTAAGTTAATGTATGTAGTATCACAGTGATGCAAAGACACAGCAAATGAGGAGCAGAAGTAGTCCTCCTCAAGCCTGCCCCACCATTTAGTGTGATCATGACTGATCTGTCCCAGCCTTAAGTGTCCTCTTCTGTGCCAGTTCCCCAGAGTTCCATGATCTTTAAAAAAATTACCCACTCCTCTTTAAATACCTCCAGCAATGGAGCCTTTCGGGTCGAGAATTCCAGAGATTCACATGCTTTGTGAGAAGCTCCCCTTCAATTCAGTTTTACATGGCTACCCCATATCTTGTAACCATGTCCCTCATTCTAGACTCGTCTGCCAGAGGGAGCATCTCAACACCTACCCTCTATCAACTCCTCTGTTTCATTAAGATCACTCCTCATTTTTCTAAACTCTAAAGGACACATATCCAACTTCTTTCGCCATTCATGAGGCTTTTAGATAGACATATAAGTGTACAGGGAAAGGAGGGATATGAATCATTTACAGACAGAAGAGATTTAGTTTAATTCGACATCGTATTCGGCACAGACATTGTGGGCTGAAGGACCTTTCCTGAACTGTACTGTTCCATGTTCTATGTTCTATGATAGGACTCCCTCTCATCACTGGAATTAGCTTAGTGAATCTCTTCTGGACTCCCTCCAATGCTGGTATATCCTTTCTCAAATAGGACCGAAACTGTGCATGGTACTCCAGATGCAGCATCCAGTACAATAGTAACAATACTTCCCTGTTTCTAAACTCCAAGCCTCTTGCATTAAAGGCCAATGTACTGTTTGCCACCCAAACTACTTGCTGGAATTACTTCATGACTTGTTGTGATTCATGCACTAGAAAACCTAGATCCCTCTATACTCCACTCATTTGCAGTCTCCCCCCATTTAGATAATAGTCTGCCTTTGAATTCCTCTTACCGAAGTGTACAACCTCGCATTGTCCCACATTAAGCTCCATTTACCAAATTTCCACCCACTCACTCAATCTATCTGCATCCTGTTGCAGAGTCCAAATGTGCTCAACACAACGTGCCCTCCCATCTATTTTCACGTCATCAGCAAACTTGGATACCTTAAATTCAGCCCCCTTCTCCAAGACATTCATATAGAGAGTAAATATGTGAGGGCCAAGAACTGATCCTTGAGGCATTCCACTACTTCCATCCTTCCAGCCTAAAAAAGTTCCATTTGTTCCGACTTTCTTTCTTCTAAGTGATGATCAATCTTCAATCTGTGCTAGCACATTTCCCCGATACTGTGAGCTCTAATCATCGAGTCATACAAACTCTAACTGCACATCAACCTTGAATGTGGCACTTTGTTAAGTACCTCAAGGAACTCCAAATTCACTAAATCTGCAAGTTCCCCTCTATCAACTCTGCTTGTTGCATTTCCAAAGAACTTCGGCAAATTTGTCAAACAAAGATGGCCTTTCATAATAACTTGGATTTCTTCTCTGCTTCTAGCTTGGAAAAACTTGCTCCATAACTGAAACAAATTGGATGTAGCAGGTCATTGAAGGAACACTTAAGGAGATGGGTCTTAAGAAAAACAAAGCTGTGTGCTATTGCATTTCAATATGAACCTGAAGGGTAGGCCAATTTTAGTGTAGTTCTATTTGACATGGTTAGAGGACAGAGCAGAACATCATGTGGATAGAGGAGTCCCAAGGGACACGCCTTCTCATGGTCCTTCAAAGAAGAGATTTGTAAATAACTTGGTTGTCTTCTCCATCCTCTCTCTAGCTACTAACTCACATCCTCTGCCAGTAAAGTCTTGCACCTCTGGGTAACTGGTAAATTGGTTTATTATTGTCATGTGTACTGAGATACAGTGAAAAACTTTGTTTTGCATGCCTTCCATAAAGATCATTTCAGAACATAAATACATCAAGGTAGTACAAGGGAAAAGCAATAACAGAATACAAAATATAGTGTTATGGTGACAGTTATAGAAACAATAAGGTGCAAGGGCCGTGACGAGGTAGATTGAAGTCAAGAGTTCATCTTTATCATACAAGAGGTCCGTTCAAGAGCCTTATAACAGCAGGACAGAAGCATCCTTGAGCCTGGTGGTGCTTTTTTCTAGGCTTTTGTATCTTCTGCCTGATGGAGGGTGGAAAGAGAGAATCCAGGATGGGAGGAGGTCTTTGATTATGTTGGCTGCTATCCTGAGGTCAGTGGGAAGTGTAGGCAGAGTCAATGGAGGGGAGGCTGGTTTTTGTGTTGGACTGTGCTTGGGTCTTGCAGTCTTGGGCAGAGCTGTTGCCATATTAAGTAGTGATGCATCTGGGTAGAATGCTTTCTGTGGTATATTGAGAAAATGGATGTAAGCAGTTAAAATGATGATCTGTGTTGGCTGGGTGCAAGAGCTGGAGGCTCCATTTTAAAGGCTTCTTCAGCCCAGTTTCCATTGGTAGGGTGTGTTGACAGTGCTTCTATCTTTTTAACTGCTTTCGACAACAGAAGGTACGGATGAAGGAAGAACTGAGGGGCCTCAATGGTTTCCTTCTGATATACTGTATGGCACGGTAGCGTAGCGGTTATCGCAACGCTATTACAGCGTCAGCGATCAGGGTTCGAATTCCCGTCGCTGTCTGTAAGGAGTTTGTACGTTCTCCCGTGTCTGCGTGGGTTTCCTCCGGGTGCCCCGGTTTCCTCCCACATTCCAAAGACATACGGGTAGGTTAATATGGATTTAAAATGAGCGGTGCGGACTCGTTGGGCCGGAATGGCCTGTTACCACGCTGTAAATAAAACTTAAAAAAATTTTTAAAAAATACTAGTTCATTGGCCTATCACTTCCTGCCATGAAGCCAGCTCAGTTGGTGTAAACTCCTCTGTGACCTGCTCAGTGAAGGTTTTATGTTTACTGAGCCTAAGATATCATGTGCTAGATTTGCCTCATTTCCTTTATTGCCACATCATACTGTTCCCTTCCATTTGCCCTGCTCCAGTCTCATACAAAATGGGTGACAGTGTTGTGCGCAGTGTTTGATCAACCCATTTTTATCTTTCACTCCAACCTTCAGTATGGTTTCCAGCCAAGCAGTTATTCATCTATTTATAGAAGGAACTAATTGATGGAATATCCTTTAGTTTTGACGGTCTTCTATTCCATGTGTCAGCTCCTCGTTGGAGAAATTTCTTCTTTTACAAAAGGTTGTTAAATGACGAAGACTGAAAATATTAACCCTGTCGTATTTCCAGTTAATGAACACGGGTATCAGTGGAAATTCATAACAGCCAAAGTGCCAGGGCCAATAAAAGAGATGCTAGTCACCGACACTGGGCTATAAGACCCCAGACGTTGCCGCTCAGCCCCTCAGACTTGCTCAGACTACGGTGAAATTATGGCTAATTGATACTTCGGTTGTTTTCATGCCATCAGTCTATTTAATCTAAAGACATCTCAGGACTGAAAAATCCAAATTGTTCCAGAATCCTTAGGGGGGAGAATTACAGATTTCTAATTCTGATAACATGCTTCTTCTCATTGGTTGACTTTCAATATTACGCAGTCCTCTTGTTTTTTTATTCTCCAGTGGTTGAACATCGCATTAATCCGATCAGATCCCTTCAGTAGTTCCCGTTCAATAGTTCAATGTTCACCCGCTTAACCACCCCCAGTCCCAGCTTCACACTGGTGCTTCACCACTCTCTCCAGCCACTGTGGGATCTCTGCCACTTCATGCTAGAGCTTTACCTTCAGGCAGAAGAGCTCTCAAAACAAGTCACCTCATGTGGTGATACTTTGTGGTGAGACTAATTGGAAAATTCTGATGTCACAGAGACTTACAAGATGAAAGCAGGCCCTTATGCCCACCCTATCTATGCTGACCATTGAGAACCTATCTGTGCAAATCCCATTCACCAGCACTTGGACAGCAGCCTACTATGTCTCGGCATTTGAAGTGCCTGTCCAAAGGTTTCTTAAAAGTTGTGAGAGTCTCTGCCTCCACCAGCACCTCAGGCAGTGTGTTCCAGATCGCAACCATTCTCTTGGTGAAAAAATTCTTCCTCAGGTCCTCTCAAACCACTCGCTCCTCACCTTACATCCTCTGGTCTTAGACACATCTCCAATGGGGAAAAGTTTCTAACTATCGACCTTATCGATGCTTCTCATAATTTTGTACAGCTCTGTCAGGTCACTCGCCGGCCTCCTCTCCTCCTGGGAAAGCAAACCCAGTCTCTCTTCAGAACTGAAACTCTCCATGCCAAGTAACATCCTGGTGAATCTCCTCTGCACCCTCTCCAGTGTAACCACAACCTTCCTATAGTGCAGTGACCAGAGCTACAGACAATATTCCAGCTGTGGCTTCACTCATGTTGTATAATGTTGTACCATTACCTCACTGTTCTTATATACTACCCCCTGGCTAATGAAGGCAAGTATCCTGTACGCCTTCATTGTATCTCTTTTCACTTTTGGTCTGACTACGCACAGAGACAGTAACCTATTGCTCACTTATAGAGTCAGAGTCATACAGCATGGAAAAAGGCTTTTGTTCCGCCTAGTCCATACTGATCATCAGTCATTACAGGTCGTCTCCAGGTTATGCACACCCTGTACCTACAAAGGAGTCTTTGGGAGACCAACGGGATGGATGGGGATGGATTTGCCAGCTGCTGCGGGGCTGCAGGTATCTTCTGCCAGGTGGGAATGGGACATTTCCCCGCGCCTTCTCTCCCACTCCTTCCCGAGCCGCATCGATCAGGGGCTGGGTGGAGCCGAGCAGAGTTGGGAGCGCGCTGAGCAGACTCACTGGCTCCCTCACTGAGGCCGGCTGGCGGACGCTCCTCCCGCGCCTGCTCACACTCCCGTCACCACTGTTTCTGTGATCATCTCCCACACAATGTGTCTGTTCATCTCCGACTTACAAAGAGCTCTGGTTATAAACAGTTCTCAGGAATGGAACCCTGTTGTAACCTGAAGCCTCCCTGTACACTAATTCTAATCTAATTCTATTTTATTCTCCCCAAACTCCCATCAGCACTCCACGGGTTCTACCACTCACCTCCAGACTAAGGGCAACTTACAGTGGCCAATTACCTACCAATCCACTCTGGGATGTGGAAGGAAACCTAACATGCAAACTCTATGCAGACAGCACCGGAGGTCAGGATCGAACCAGGGTCTCTGGCGCTCTGAGGCAGCAGCTCTACTTGTTATGTCATTGTGGCACCCAGTTTGTGCCTTTTTCTGCTAAAATAGGAAACAGTGGAGACTATCGTGCATAGAGGTGAAGGCAGAGACTGAAAGAGTCAGACGTTCAACAAGTGTTCAGTTCTGGTCGCCTTATTCTAGGAAGGAAGTGGAAGCTTTAGAGAGGGTGCAGAGGAGATTTCCCAGGATGCTGCCTGGATTGGAGAGCATGTCTGAGGGGGATAGGTTGAGCTCACTAGGGCTTTTCTCTTTGGAGAGAAGAAGGATAAAAGGTGGCTTGATAGAGGTGTCCAAGATGATAAGGGGCATAGATCGAGTGGACGGTCAGAGACTTTTTCCCAGGGCGACAATGGCTAACACGAGGGGACATAATTTTAAGGTGACTGAAGGAATGTATAAGGGGGATGTCAGGGGTAAGTTTTTTACACAGAGGGTGGTGGGAACGCACTGCCTGCAGAGGTTGTGGGGGCAGATACATTAGGGACATTTAAGAGACTCTTAGAAAGACACATGAGTGATAGAGAAATGGAGGGCTATGTGGGAGGGAAGGGTTAGATAGATCTTAGAGCAGGATAAAATGTCGGCACAACAATGTGGGCCAAAGGGCCTGTACTGTGCTGTAGTGTTCTATGTTCTATGTTCTAAGAGATTTACAAGGCAGGTTTACTACACAGAGAGTGGTAAGATGCCTGGAACACTGCCAAGGGAAGTGATGGAAGCAGATATGACAGCAAAGTTTAACAGGCATTTAGACAGGCACATGAACAGGCCAGGTATGGAGGGATATGGACCATGCGCAGGCAGATGTTCAGGTTGGTCAGCACAGACGTTGTGGGCTGAAGGGCCTGTTCCTGGGCTGGACTGTTGTGTTCTATGTTCCATTGCAAAAACTAGGACCCATCATCATCCCTTAAAAAACTGGGATGATCATGCTTGACAGGTGGAAATGAAGTAAAGGGCACAGTGGAGCATCTTGTGAATCTGCTGCCTCACAGCTCCAGCGACCTGGCTTCGATCCTGACTTCCGGCGCTGTCTGTGTGGAGTTTGCACGTTCTCCCTGTGACTGCATGAGTTTCCCCCATGTGCTCCGGTTTCCTCTCACATTCCAAAGCTGCACGGGTTGGTGGATTAACTGTTACCCTTATTGTAGGTGGCTGGTGAGAGGACCATGTTGAAGTTGATGGGCATGTATTAGAGTATTAGGTACAGGTAAATAAATGAAAGAAAAGGATTGCTCTGAGAGCTAGGATAGATGTGACAGGCCAATTGGCCATCCTCTTTATCATTAGAAAATATAAAAGATGTGAGGAAGAACTCTTTGACATCGAGAGTTGTGATGATCTGGAACTCAGTAGCTGAAGGGAAGCAGAATCACTCAGGACCTTCCAAAGGGCATGGGATGGGAACGCAAGGGAACATAATTTGCAGAGCATCAGAGAAAGTAGGGGAAGTGATTGGTCCACAACGAGCCTGCACGGACTGGATGAGCTGAATCGTTTCCCGTCTGTGTCATAACCATTCTGTTCCCAAAACCTGTGGAAAACCAGAGTCTTGGTTAATATCTTTCTCATTTCGATGCTGCAACAGTCTCACACAAAAGGCGACATTAAAATAACAAAACCTTAACCACAGGCAGCATGACAGGCCGTCCATTAATCATCTCTGTCCTGTGTTGACTGGAACAGACCCTGAGTTTTGTGATGGTAATTGCTGCTTTCACTTGGCACAATTGCTTTGTTGTTCTTTTATTTCCTAATTCCTCTTTTGCTCATGCTGTTTGTTCATTTAATTAGAACACACCTAGACATCATGAGTAATACAAATAGTTCACTGCCAGTACCTCGCTTTTTCTATTGTTGAGAAATTCTGGGATATTTTTGGGTGTGTGGTTTTAGAGTTAGAGAGTCACAACGAGAACAGGCCCTTTGGCCCATCAAGTCCATGCCCACCAGCAGGCACCCATTAGTGCCAATCCTGCACATCCGGTTTTATTCGCCCCACATTCCCACCAACTCCCCCCAGATTCTACCACTCACTTACACTCTGGGGGCAATTTACAGTGGCCAGATAACCTACCAACTTGCACATCTTTACATCTTTGGGAGATAGAAGGAAACCCCAGGCAGCCACAAGAAGAATAGGCTAACTCCACACAGACAGTGCCAGAGGTCAGAATTGATGGAACTGTGTCATAGAGTCGTACAGCATGGAAACAGGCCCTTCGGCCCAACCAGTCCATGCCAACCTAGATGCCCCATCCAAGCTAGTCCCATTTGCCAGCTTTTGGCCTATATCCTTCTAAACCTTTCCTATCGATGTACCTGTCCAACTGTCTTTCAAAAGTAGTTATTGTAACTGCCTCAATCACTTCCTCTGGCAGCTCATTCTATATATGCACTGCCCTTTGTATAAAAAAGTTACCCCTCAAGTTCCTAGTAAATGTTTTCCCTCTCTCCTTAAACCTATACTCACTAGTTCTTGATTCCCCAACCCTGGGAAAAAGACTGAGTGCATTCACCCTATCTGTGTCTCTCATGATTTTGTACACCTCTGAGAAACTATGCTCCAAGGAAAAAAGTCCTAGCCTGTCCGACCTCTCCCTATAACTCAGTCCCTCAAGCCCTTGTAAATATTTTCTGTATTCTTTCCAGTTTAATAACATCTTTCCTATAGCACAGTAACCAGAACTGAACACAATACTCCAAGTGTGGTCTCACCAGTCTTGCAAAACTGAAACATAACCTCCCAACTTCTATACTCAGTGCCCTGAATTATGAAGGCTAACATGTCAAAAGCCTTCTTCACCACCCTGCCTACCTTTGACTTCACTTTCAGGGAACCAGGTACCTGAACTCTAAAAGGTCCCTCTGTTCTACAACACTGCAAAGGGCCCTGCTGTTGTGAAAGACCGACCTGGATTTGACTTTCCAAAATGCACCACCTCGCACTTACCTGAATTAAACTCCATTTGCCACTCCTTGGCCCACTTTCCCAGTTGATCAAGATCCCACTGTAAATTTTGATTACCTTCCTCTTGAGAAGGCACCTCTACCAGCTGTACCACCGTGTCGGTTTTAAGGACACTTCAGGGAGCTCAGATTCCACAGCCGATGAAAGGCTTTACAGGAGGATGTCTGCCATTTACTGGAACATGATCCTCAAAATGTCGCTTGTCAAAATGTTCCCACCCGATTCTTTAAGAAGGAAGGAATTACATTTGCCTTTATAGACTGAACCTGCAAAAGGCTAGGAACTCTTTAAAAACTGAAAATTGGCAAGGTCAAGAAAAAAATCAAAATTTCATGTCAAAATTACAGATTCTTGTTTTGTTGCAGTCTAAAATTCAAAACTGAACATAAATGCTATTTTTTGTGCTTGGTACATGTATACAAACAAAATAACAGAATAAATAGAAGCAAGAGTGGGACAACCAGTACGTTGAGGCTGCTCCACCGTTCACAAAAGTCATGGCCGATCTTACACCTTAACTTCATGTTCCTGCCCCTGTCACATGAGCTTCGGTTCCTCAAAAATCCAGAAACCAGTCAATGTCAGTTCTGAATGAAGTCAATGACTGAGCCACTTCAGCCCTCTGGGGCAGTGAGTATCAAAGAATCACTGCCTTCTGACTCCTGACTGGTTGAGACTGTGTCCCCTCCTTCCAGGATCCTCAGGCAGGGCAAACATCCTCCCCTCACCTACCCTGCGGAGCCCTCGAAACACCTTGTGCATCTCAATGAGGTCACCTCTCTTTCTTTTAAACTTCCTTTCAATCTCTCCTCCAATAAAGTTCAAGTTAGAACATAGAACATAGAACAATACAGCACAATACAGGCCCTTCGGCCCACCATGTTGTGCCGACCTTCAAACCACTCCTAAGACTATCTAACCCCTTCCTCCCACATATTCCTCTATCTTAAATTCCTCCATATGCTTATCTAACAATCTCTTGAACTTGACCAACGTATCAGCCTCCACCACCACCCCAGGCAGCACATTCCATGCACCAACCACTCTCTGGGTGAAAAACCTCCCTCTGACATCTCCCTTGAACTTCCCACCCATTACCTTAAAGCAATGCCCTCTTGTTTTGAGCATTGGTGCCCTGGGAAAGAGGCGCTGGCTGTCCACTCTATTCCTCTTTGTTGTCATAGGCATACGTACCCAGGGTATAAATGGCATGAAAATTAGCTTTTTGCAGCAGCAGCACAGTACATGACAAACATAGGTTAACATAAACTTAACATAAATTATACATAACTTACATGTGTGCAAAATAATAATGACACTAGTGCAAGATAGAGAGAAAGAAAAGTATTTACAGAACTTCCACCCAAGGAGCCAGTCTTATTAATTGTTGTTGCATTCTCTCTGTAGTGAGTATATTCTTTTTCATGGTCAGGAGACCAGACTTGTTTGTGATATCCTGGACATGGTCTCCTAAGCAATAGTGGTGAGATAGCTCTAGTTTTGTACTCAAAGGTCTCTCGCAATAAAACCGATGTCCTTCCTAATTGCCTGCTCTACCTGCATGTTAATTTTCAGTGACCATGTACGGGGGCACGCAGGTGCCTTCGAATGTCGACATTTCTCAGTCTCACCGTCTGAGTCCAATACATTTGGTTTTGAGTCTGGGGAGTCTGAATCTGAATCAATCCAAAATCTCTATTTGACTGGGCATTTGGAAAACACTACCAGGCAGATGCTCAAACTGCCACCTCGCTCTGGTGTGATAGTTGTGCTGGTGGCTGAGGAGTAGTTACACGCCGATCGAAAATCTGCTTGGTGAAAGTAAAATCAGTCAAATGTGAATCCTCTTTTATCTTTAAGTTATCAAAAACTAGAATGAAACATCACTTTCCATTCCTACAAAATAGATTGATTTCTTTTGCTGCCTTTATATGTTGGCTTTTTATATGGAAATCAAGCTTCAGACCATGCAACATTCCCTTAAAGCAAGACTCCCGCATATACTTATACTGATGCAGAAAGCCATGCTCCCGTGGGAGAAATCCCATTCCCCTCTTTTTATGTCCCTATAGCTCTGCAACTTATTCCCTTTCCCAAATGCCCATCAGTACTCCTTCAATAGATTGTACCATTAACTGAGGGGTAATTTACAGTAGCGAATTAACCTACCAGCATGACTCTGGGATGTGGGGGGAAACCAGAGAACCCGGGGCAAACTCATGCAGTCACAGGGAGAATGTGCGAACTCTGCATAGACAGCACCGGAGGTCAGGATTGGACTTGGCCAGGGGGCTGTGAAGCAGCAGCACTAACTATTGCGCTGTCTGGATAATTCTGTTCATTTTGTCCTTTCAGTGTCCCAATACACAACACTTGATTTTCCTTCTATTCCCTTCACAGGAAAGGGAAATCAGGTGGGTTTATAAGAAGCCAAACTCATCGAACATAAGGACACACAGGCATCTGAATAGGTTGCATCGATTTAACACTACTACGCAATATTCAACATCACCAAGGCTTGGACATGTTGAGACACCTAGTACCAATGGCTTGAACTCTAATTCCCATGAATGTTTTCGGGGTATGAAGTGAGTGACATTATCTGAAAGCGAATCCTGTTATTCTTCATTGATTCAAGTAATTTTCAACCAAAAGACATTGCTCTGAGCACTCATATTAAAGTTTTACCTTCAATGGAGTTTGTGACCTTAAGTGATGGAGCATCATGTAATGTGTTGGAGTGGAACCCAAGTACTCTTTTCAGGTAGCTGCTGTTTGAACACCATGACCAATTAGATGCTTCTCTTGTGAAATCAGAGGAGCTTTAGGAGAGTGAAGGGCTGTTTTACATGAGCAGTGATAATGTATCTGCAGCCCTTGTTCTCACGTACAGCTCAGAGTAAGAATTCCTCTGATACAGCCGCACTTCTTGCCCGTAGTGTGTGGGTGAAGTGTGTTCTTATGTTCGATGAGTTTGGCAGCCAGTTTGCTTCAAGCACCTGCAACCCCTGAGCTGAAAGGTCAACAAAATGGTCTGTTCCAAGGTCATCACAGCACAGCTTAGTAACAAGAAAGCACATGAAGAGTTGAGAGGAACTACTAACTTCAGGGCCTTTCCACACATTGTTCAGTCATGCAGCATTCAGATTTACCACGCAATGAATCAAAGGTGTGAATTGAAGTCCAGTGGAAATGCTTAAATGGGAAAACCACTGATCCTAGTGTTTGATTTATGGAATCACTCTCATTAAAGAGTTCCTTTGGAAAATCATACAACGATCTTAAATAGAACTCAGATCCTAAAACCTCAGAGACTCTCCCAACTCACCCATCTCCCACCTCACATAAAACCTAGGAAATAGAAGCAAGAGTAGGCCATTCAGCCCCTTGTGCTTGCTCTGCTGTTTAACAAAATCATAGCTGATCTTCTACCTCAGCTCCACTTTCCATGATTTTCTTAACATCCTAAGATCTATTTATCTCTTGCTTGAATATACTCAGTGACTGTTTCTCCTCAGCCTTCTCAGGTGAAGAAACTTATTTTCATCTCTGTTCTGAATGATTGATCCCTTGAGACTGTGTCCCCTGGCCCTAGACACCCTAGTCAGGGGAAACATTATCCTTGCATTTATATTGTCAAATTTCATAATGATTTTGTCCATTTCAATGAGATCACCTCTCATTCTTCTAAACACTACTGGACATAGGTCCAGTCTATTTAATCATGGGACAAAGATCTTAACTGAGGAATCAACCTAGTGAACCTTTGTTACACTAGCTCCATCACAAGTATATCTTCCTTCAGGTAGAGAGAAACGAACACGTCCACAATATGCTCAGTGTAGTTTCACCTGGGGCCAATATAATTGCAGTAAGATGTCTTTCCTTTTGTTCTTAAGCCATCTTGTAATAACGGCCAGCATACTGTTTACCTTCCTAATTGTTTACTGAGCCTGCATTAGTGGTTTATGCCCTAGGACACCCAGGTCTTTCTGAACACAAGTGCCTTTCAGTTGGTCACCATTTAAAAATACACTGTTTTCTTTTTACAACCAGAAGTGTATGATCTCATATTCTCCCACATTATATTCCATCTGAAATCCCCTCACCATCCCACCCATCTGGACCGTATTCCCCAGAAGCCTCTCTGCATCCTTGTCACAACCCACACTGACACCCAGCTTTGTATCATCAGCAAGCTTGGATATATTACACATGGTCCTGCAGAATCCCACTAGCCTTCTGAACCCAACAGTGATCCAGTTATTCCTCTCTGTTTTCTGTCTGTAATGCAATTGTTATAAGACTATTGAATGGTTCCCTTATACGATGAGATGGACTCTTGACCTCACAATCTACCTTGTTATAACCTTGCACCTTATTGTCTACCTGCACTGCACTTCCCTGTAGCTGTGACACTTTGCTCTGTATTCTGTTATTGTTTTTACCCTGCACTACCTCAATGCACTGTGTAATGAATTGACCTGTACGATCGGTATGCAAGGCAAGTTTTTCACTGTACCTTGGTACAAGTGACAGTAATAAACCAATACCAATCCCAATCCCTAATCCATGCCAGTATATTACCTGCAATGGTGTTACCTCTAATACTGTTTAAAGTATGACACTTTATCAAAGGATTCTGAAAGTTTAAGTGTACCACATCCACTGCTTCAACCTCAGCTAATCTGAGTTACAACCTCCACAAAACTCCAACAGATTTGTCAAACGTGATTTCCCTTTCATTAATTCATGTTGACTCTGCCCAATCCTATGATTGTTTTGCAATTCTCCTGATGTCACTTGCTTAACAAATGATTCCAACATTTTCCCTCCTACTTGTTAGACCCAATTAGTCTGTCGATCCTTATTTTCTCTCTCCATTCTTCTTTAAAACAGTGGCTTATATTTGTTCCTTTCCAATCCATGGGAGCCATTCTAGAATGTAAGGAATTCTCTGTCCTTGATTAGTCTTTCTTTTCTGAATGATCTTTTACATTGTTCCTCCAAATTAACACAAATAATTTTCCCACTACTAAAGTTCCATTTACTGAGTCCTTCAAAAACACTCATGTAACTGGGAAGGACTGAAAGATTGTAACCAAGTCCTGCAGAATTCGTCCTTGCTTCTGTGGGGTATACCTCACCTGGGCCAGGAGATTTATCCACTTTCAGAGATGTTAAACTCCTTGACACTGTTTGTCCCATCCAATATTCAACCCTACACATTGACATTGCAACCCCACGGCTTCCACCTCCTTTTGTAAAGACAGGTAGACAGGTGCAAAGTATTCATTAGGAATCTTATTCACATCTTCTGCTTCTACACATGGGGTACCTTTGTGGCCCCCTGAAAGGCCCTATCATTCCCTTGGTTATCCTCCAGCCATTTATGTAAAACATTTTTGGATTTTCTTTTGACTTTCTTTGGATGTCTCCCTTTGATTTCCTAAATTCCTGGTTAATTTCATCCGATGCTCTCTGTACTCTTCCAGGTTTATTGCGGTACGGAGCTCCAGGTCTCACATAAGCTTTTCTGTTTTGCGTTGTCTTATTATTGTCTTATTAGGTCCTATTATGCACCTTGTTATCCCAGAGTCTCCAGATTTGACAGGACTCACCTGAATTTTTTGTGGGAGCATGTTTACCTTCTTTTGTCCCATAGAGTCAGAGGATTATAGAGTAACGCAGCACAGAAACAGGCTCTTCTGCCAAACTCATCCATGCCGACCAAGATGTCTATCTAAGCTGGTCTCATTTGTCTTTGTTTGGCCCACAGTGTGGTCCACCTCCATGTGACAGATTCCAATTCATCTTTACTAAATCATCTCTCAGTCTTGTAACATTGGTCTTAACCCTGTTTAGAACTTTTGCTCCTATTTCACCCATGATTTTTTTTCGATAACTATGCCAAATACAACTGAATTCAGATGAGAACCCCAGTAATACTCCCCCATTGAGACTCCTTCCACCTGCTCAACCCATTTCCCAAAATCTCACCCGAAGCTGTTCCTCCCAAAGCACCTCATTTTGGGTTTGTTAACATGGGTTAAAAATGTTCTTCTGAAATTCAGTGTCTTCCATACCTTTCACACAGACACTTTCCAAGTTAATATTCGGGTAATTGAATCCCCCACCGATTATGGCCAATTCTATTTCTCTTGAAGTGTTTGGACATCTATGAAATGCACTGCTTAGAGTCGATAGTACTGTCCCTTCCTTGTACTTCAAACCTTACAGCTTCATTTGACAATCTTTCTAAGATGTAATTCCTTTTCAAAGCTACTATTGTTTTTTTTGTACTATTTCCACCCCTCTCTCTCTCTGCCAGGCCTGCTTCACTTTAAGCCATGCATTACACATCTGCATATCCAATGGTGTTTGATGGCTAGTGCAGACTCGATGGGCTGAAGGGCCTGTTTCCATGCTATGTGACTCTGTGGCTCTGTTAGAGCCTTCAGCTCATTTGCATGTCCTTTAAACTCCTTGTGTTTAGGTGTAGGCCATTACGCATAACCAGAGTCCTCTTTTTCTTTTGCTTTTGTTTAAATTTGATCATTTGATGGAATGCAAGGAGATGTAGCTGTGAGTGTAAGGGGCTCTGGTAAGTCCAGCTCTGAGGCACCAACTTTGTCTGGTACAAGGCTGAGGGACCAGTTACAGTGCATCTGATCCACTGGCTTATGGAACTGTCACTGGACCCTTTGGTGAGCCCAGTGTGGAGACGGGTGTCAGCTGTGCTGCCGTCTCACCTCCTGTGTTTGCTGCACTTCTGCCCTGCAGCCTGCAGACGTGCAGAAGATGCTGACGCAGGCTGTGTGCTGGCCAGCACTCCTTTACGTAACAATCTGCTCACCAGTAGCACCACCGATCCATTTGCTCCCCCTCAGTGCATGCTCAACTTTACAATTCTCTGTCCTGTTTCCAAATCCCCCTGTGGTCTTGCTCATCTCTAGCTCCTCTGTCCAATGGGAGGTCTGCCTCTTCTATATCTGGCCCCTGTACATCTTCCAGTGCCATTGGTCTGCTCTTGATGGCCAAGTCTTCTGCTGTTTCAGCCACCACACAGGAATTCTCTGCCTAGGTCTCTCCAGCTGCCCAAGTACCTCTTCCATCAAGATGGCAGGCACAGTAGCGTAGCGGTTAGCCTAACGCTATTACAGCGACCCGTGTCCAATTCCGGCCGCTGTCTGTAAGGAGTTTGTACATTCTCCCCGTGTCTGCGTGGGTTTCATCCGGGTGCTCCGGTTTCCTCCCACATTCCAAAGGTGTACAGGTTAGGAAGTTGTGGGCATGCTATGTTGATACTGGAACTGTGGCGACACTTGCAGGCTGCCCCCAGAACACTACGCAAAAGATGCATTTCACTGTGTGTTTCTCTCTCTCTCTCTCTCTCTCTCTCTCTCTCTCTCTCTCTCTCTCTCTCTCTCTCTCTCTCTCGCTCACTCTCTCTCTCTCTCTCTCTCTCTCTCTCTCTATCTCTCTCTCTCTCTCTCTATCTCTTTGAAGATGCTTCCCCCAACCAAAGTCTTGGTCGATTTAATACCTCCATTCTAATGTCTCCTTGCATGACTCATTTGATTTTCATTTGGTATCACTCCAGTGAGGCTCCAGCAAGGGGTCTTTGTCCTGGGATGTTGACTCTGTTTCTTTTGGTATTGATTTATTATTGCCACTTGTACCAAGGTACAATGAAAAACTTGTCTTGCATACCGATCGTACAGATCAATTCGTTACACAGTGCAGTTACATTGAGTTAGTACACAGTGCATTGAGGTAGTACAGGTAAAAACAATAACAGTACAGAGTAAAGTGTCACAGTGACAAGGAAAGTGCAGTGCAATGAGGTGCAAGTTCACAACAAGGTAGATCGTGAGGTCAGAGTCCATCTCACTGTATAAGGGAACGGTTCAATAGTCTTATCACAGTGGGGCAGAAGCTGTCCTTGAGCCTGGTGGTACGTGCCCTCAGGCTCCTGTATCTTCTACCTGATGGAAGAGGAGAGAAGGGAGAATGACCCAGGGTGGGTGGGGTCTTTGATTATGCTGGCTGCTTCACCAAGGCAGCAAGAGGTAAAGACAGAGTCCAAGGAGGGGAGGCTGGTTTCTGTGACGCTCTGGGCTGTGTCCACAACTCTCTGCTGTTTATTGAGGTCCCGGGCAGAGCAGTTGCTGTACCAAGCCGTGATGCATCCAGATAGGATGCTTTCTATCCCACAGATGCTCCCTGATCTGTTGGTTGTTTCCAGCATTTTATGTTTTTGTTCCAGTGAATGTTTTTTTCCATATTAAAGACAACATATAAACGCAAGCTGTTGCTTTTGTTATCCCTGTATTTCAACACATCTACATCGACACTAGGATCAATGTTATTGGGAAGGTTGATATGGCTTATTTGATGTTGGTTTCTCGGGTCAGTTTGCGTGTGGGGATGGGAGAGAAGGACTGAGGGTACGAGGTAGGTTTCTGTCATTGCTCTTCACAGTGAGAAGCAGCCTGTGTTTCTCAGAGGAGACATGCTGAATAATGTTTCGGCACAGACTAGAAGGGCTGAATGGCCTTTTTCTGTGCTGTAGTTTTCTATGGTTTTCTATATAGTTACAAGTTCATCAGGAAAGACTCTTCCTGTCTCAGTATCCTGGCACACACAAGACCACCTGAGAGACTGGGGTCATGGTCAAACTGTCCTCAGATAAGGGGGCCCTTGGAAGAGTATAGACCACCCAGTTTAACTGTTTTGCAGGTGGTCTGCTGGCTAACTGGTCATTGGGAATTTCTAGTGGTCAGGAGTGCCAAAGGTCAACAGTCAGGATCCTCACAGCTGTAAATACATTCCATTCCCTCCTCTCAGAGGAGCAAGGCCCATCCTGGGGACAGGCTTACACCAGACTGGGTGACCCCTTGACCCATGCAGACACCGTGCACATATGTCTGGCAGAAACAAGCGCCAGAAAAAGCGTCTGCTTGACCCATGGATAGACAGTTGTAAGTTTTATTCTTCTCACCATCTGCTACATTGTAGAGAAGTAAGGGTTGATCTACCCTGGGTCTCACCCCTGTGTAACATAGCTGTCT
This sequence comes from Pristis pectinata, assembly GCF_009764475.1. Lineage (NCBI taxonomy): Eukaryota > Metazoa > Chordata > Chondrichthyes > Rhinopristiformes > Pristidae > Pristis > Pristis pectinata. The sequence goes on from NC_067430.1 coordinate 3,166,240, forward strand.
ACAGCAAATCAAAATTCAGAACACTTGTGCTGTTTTATTCGGAACCCCAGTGGTGCCTTGTTAATTCAATCTTCACGCTCAAGGACACATTTAATTTATTAGATAAAGATTGTGATGTACAGTTGTTGGCTCAGACCTTTCTGCAGCAATCATTATTGAAAACGAGCTTCGGAAAGCTCCTTCGGGACACCTTGTTGAATGGTAGTGTTCCGGTTCCAGAGGTTGGTGACAGTGGAGGTGTAGTTTAGGACAGGGGAAATATATTGGCTAATTTAAATTAGTGATCCTGTCACCAATTAATCTTAATGAGGACCTTTTTAAAACTGGCAACGTACTGCTGGGTGAGGAAGGAGTTGAATGTGATTCATTCTTCTCAAATAAAGTGGGAGCTGGATTGTGCGATTGGTTAGCAGGTGGTTCCAGAGAGAAGTGCCACACAGCTCCAGCAACCCCGGTTCGATTCTGACTTCTGGCACTGCCTGTGTGGAGTTTGCACGTTCTCCCTGTGACCACGAGGGCTTCCCCCAGGTGCTCCGGTTTCTTCCCACATCCCAAAGGTGTACGGTTTGGTTGGTTAATTGGCCACTGTAAATTGTGTCAGCGAATGGTAGAATCAAAGAGGTGTTGATAGGAATATAGGGAGAATGAAATCGGAATAGTGGGTACTTAATAGTCAGTGTTAGATCTGGAGATGGCATTGACCAGAAAGTTCTTCAGAAGTCAAGAATGAGGCAGAAATCTTGTAGTTACAGCCGTTTTATTAGGTGTTCATCATAGTACAGGTCAGACAGGGTCACCGTGTACCAGCCAGCAACGTAACAGTAACAGCAAAGAGAAGTAACTGAACTGTAACAAAGGAACCTGAGCACATGCTCTCCTATATACTGCAAACTGGTCCGAACCTGTTTTGATAAGAAACCTGTTAAGCAGGTACTGACTGAATCACACTTCAGCTTTACAGACAAAGAGACCACAGAAGTATAGAGCCAAATGTACAACATGTTACTAAAAGTTTACAGACAAACAGAATATTATGCAAAGATTTCAGAGCACAGTACGGTAGTGTAGCGGTTAGTGTAACACTATTACAGCGCCAGCAACCCGGGTTCGATTCTGGCCACTGTCTGTAAGGAGTTTGTACGTTCTCCCCGTGTGTCTGCGTGGGTCTCCTCCGGGTGCTCCGGTTTCCTCCCACATTCCAAAGACGTATGGGTTAGGAAGTTGTGGACATGCTATGTCGGCGCCAGAAGCGTGGCGACACTTGTGGGCTGCTTCCAGCACATTCTACGCAAAAAGCTACATTTCACTGTGTGTCTCAATGTACATGTGACTCATAAAGATATCTTAAATCTTAAAGAAAGCTAAAACTACAAGGAAAAACACAATAAAAAGAACAATCTAGACCCTGATCCAACATCAGCATGGACTTGATGGGCAGAAAGACCTGTTTCTATTTTGTATGCCTCTTATGATCCATCCAGCATTATTGGGTTTTTACCAGTTCAAACTGATTTACTGTTCCTTCTGACACCCAGTATCATCTGGCACACATTGCAACTGACAAAGATTGAAGATTTCAGAAATGTTTTCTGTAACAGATTCATTACATCAAAATGTGAGGTAAGTTCTCGCCAGAAATCACAACTGTTACGTGCTATAACTTCAGTAACATGAGGAAAACACTGGTATTTTCCTGGATTGCCAGGAGTTGGCTTTCTTTTGAATGTATCAACTTTTCATTCAGGTTGAATACAATGAAGCTTTTGGTTTAGATGAAGGTATTGAAAAAATGAAAGAGCCATTGTGATCCATGAACATGTAGGGAATCAGAAGAGAGCCGAACATCGAGATATAGTAGACCTTGATGGAAATGTTTCTCTTCAGATCACCCAAACCAACATCATTTCAATCCGGTGATGAATTGTTTTCACAGAATCTTTATAAATTTTGTGAAATGGCCCTAATCATGACGTTGATTTTTCTTGTGAACACCTAGACCACAGCAGACAGGTACCAACAGGCAATGTCTGCATAAAATACAGAAAAAGACCTGGGTAGGGCTGGAATAGATTGGAAGATTTCCCCACGGTCTGAAGGAGCAGTGAGCAGAGAACACAGCATTCACACAAGAGAAAGCAGAGGACAGACGAAGGGTGTTTTTCACACAGTGAGTTGTTCAGGGTTGGAATGAACTTTCTATAATTGATAATGCAGTGCAACAGTCATAGGGTAATACAGTATGGATACAGGCCATTCGGCCCAACAAGACCATACCGACCACATTGTTGTCCCTTTTTACTGCGTTCGGCCCATATCCCTCTGGCTCCTCCCCTCCATGTACCTATCCAAATACTTCTTAATGATACTATTGTACCTGCCTCAGGCAGCCCCACTTCCTCTGGCAGCTCATTCCATTACAGAGGAGTGGTATTTAGAAGGAAATTGAAATTTTTTTCTCTGGATTAAGATCAAAGAAACATCCCAGGCATCATGGACGGAATAGCTGCAAGTCCAACAGAATCAAAAAGGAGCCTCTTCTGAAACAACTTTCCCATCACTTCAGACTGGAAGTGATTCGAGCAGAAACCTGTCCCCTCTTCCACCTTCCTCCAACTGTCTCCACAGATGAACAAGGATGGCAAGGCACAGGTTCTAAATGTGCCTTTAGTTGGGCTGATGTCCACCACCGCAGGTTATGAGCAAGCCCCCACTGGAGAGTGGGAAGTCAGTCAAGAGAGGAGGTTGCCCCTGAATATATCTCAACGTAAGTGCTGACATCCACTGCCAACGCACTGCTGGCAGAGGTGGTGGAGGCAGATACATTAGGGACATTTAAGAGACTCTTAGATGGCCACATGAATGATAGAAAAATGGAGGGCTATGTGGGAGGGAAGGGTTAGACAGATCTTAGAGCAGGATAAAATGTCAGCGCAACATTGTGGGCCGAAGGGCCTGTAGTGTTCGATGTTCTATGTTCTATGTTCGATGTTCTATCCTACTGTGTATTTCTGGGGCCAGGTAGTTTGGTGCATCCACTGAAAAGGTTGCAAGGTGCCTCAGTGTGCCCCCAGGTGAGCTAAAATCCATAACACTGGAGCGCTGAATCCCCAGCTATGAAATACATTGAAAAGGTTAAAAACCAGTCTAAGTTGACAGTGCTCTTGAGCTTTAATGACAAGACATGTTTAAAGGAAAAGAAGAAGATTTGAGTTTATGTTGAACCTTTCAACACCACAAACCATTTGAAAACACCTTACAGCTTCGGTCTCACCATCCGACAGACAACTGACCAGAAACGCCCCAGGCAAATGAAGGCAGAATCTTCCTTTGTTACTGAGAAGAAGACACTGGGCCTAGTTACACTCCGCTCGCCCTGTTGGGGCAGGCCATGTCAGTCGCAACACAGACTCTTGAAACAAACTCTCCTCCTCACCCATTTTCTTTGACTTCACAGATAGATTACCGACTGATCCTTAAGGGGACCTACACTCTCCCTAGCTACCCCTTTACTTTTTACATATTTATAAAAAATATTAGATGATTGAGATCTGACCGATAGGGCAACAGTTAAGCAGACTGAATTTGTCTTTTTTTCTTGGACAGGACAATTTTACAATTGTTTCTTACGGCACAGAATGAGTCCATTCAGCTCATGGAGTCCCTGTCAGAGCAATCCCATCAGTCCCTCACCGCCTTTCCTTATTTCCCTGCATCCCTACAACTTATTCTCTCTCTCACATGCCTAATCAACTTCCCTTTGATTCTTCTTCCTACACTAAGAGGTAACAATGGTCAGTTAACCTACCAGCAATCCTTTGGGATGCAATAAAAAACCAGAGCACTTGGAGCAAACACATCTTTTCATGGGGAGAACGTATGGATTCCACACAGACAACACCTGAGATCAGGATCGAACCCAGGGACCTGGTGTTGTGCTGCGGCAATTCTAACTGCTAAGACATGATCCCGCCCTGCATTGTTGAGAACCATTTCCTAAATGGCTGCAGTCTTGTGCCCTTCTGTGCAAAACCAACGATCAGCTTCATGGCACTGCTCTTCAGTGTTGTGAGGACAAATTTCCAGGCCACTGTTTATGATCGCATGAGACTTCTTCCTGCTACGTTCAGTCCGTTCCACTGGTGCAAGTGCATTTCATTGTAATCTGTAACGTTTTTGATTTGGGAGAATTCAGTTTTGACACAGCCTGGCACATTTATTTAGAAGTTTGAAACAAGTGTATTTTGAATTTAAATCTGAGTGCAATGTTTGAAAAGAGAGTTCCCATGAGATCTGATTGTGTCATCCATGTTTCTGTGTGTTCAAAGTACGGAGAGTATAAAGGACTTCATCAACATCATTTACAGAGCAGCGATTTCAACACAACAGTGATCACAATCCAATCCTTTGGTATCTCATCTCAAGCAACAGGGGATATTCTTTGTATTTTTCTCCTGTTTTACATTTACATACCAACAATGCCAAAGGGACACAGATGGCAGCTCACAACTCTCTTCACAGATACTATCAATATAATTCTTTTGTCAACCTCACAGTGGGGCTCCTTGGCACACTGTGGAAACCAGCAGTTCCCTTTCACCCATGTATCACCCTGCTGAGCTTGGCTGAGGTATCAGCTTTGACTCAACAGCGACACTCCACCTCCGAGGCATGAGCTCAAATCTGCTTCGGATACCTCCTGATCACAGTAAAGCTTCAAATCGCCTTGCCACTGAGATATTAAACCAAGGCCCTGCCTGCTCTCATGGATGGCCTTCTAAAGATCCCACAGAGAAGAGCGGGCGTAATGGGAGTGGTGAGCCAGTCTCCCTTCACTGTGCTCCACAACATTTATCTCTTAACCAACGTCAGTGAAAGGCAATTCACTTAATCAAGCTTGAAATACATAAATAGACTGCACTGTGACTAAATCTCCTAAGTGCTTATTTTCCTCTTCTCCATCTTCTGAGGCAGGTCCTTGGGATCAAGGTTGACTTGCTTCCACTCTGGTTAAGTGGATTCTGAGGTGGCTGATGAGGCTGTTGTTGTAAACACAGACTCTCCCACAGATGGGGCAAGTGTGAGGTTCTTAATACCACCCTGAATGCTCCTTCTCCACTTTGCTGCAGATTCCCAGGAACCAGTGGGGATGTTGCATTTCTTCAGAGAGGCTTTGACCATATCCTTGAACCTTTTCCTCTGTCCTGCTAGTAATCTCATCCTGCGAGCTCAGAACACAGAACAGTACAGCACAAGAACAGGCCCTTCGGCCCACCATGTTGTGCCGAACTAATTAAGCTCATGATGCCTAATTAAACTAATTCCTTCTGCCTGCACATAGTCCATATCCCTCGATTCACTGCACATTCATGTGCCTGTCTAAGAGCCTCTAAAACACCTCTATTGTATCTGCCTCCACCCCCACCCCTGGCAGCACGTTCCAGACACCCGTCACTCTCTGTGTAAAAAACTTATCCCGCACATCTCCTTTGAATTTACCCCCTCTCACCTTAAGTGCATGCCCTCTAGTATCAGACATTTCGGCCCTGGGTGAAAGGTACCGACTGTCTACTCTATCTATGCCTCTCATAACTTTATGAACTTCTATCAGATCTCCCCTCAGCCTTCGCAGCTCCAGAGAAAACAATCCATTTGTCCAACCTCTCCTTATACCTCATGCCCTCTAATCCAGGCAGAATCCTGGTAAACCTCTCCCTCTCAAAACCTGCACCCTCTCAAAAGTCTCCACATCCTTCCTATAATGGGGCGAGCAGAATTGAATGCAATACTCCAGATGCGGCCTAACCAGAGCTTTATAAAGTTGCAACATAACTTCCTGACTCTTGAACTCAATACCTCGACTCATAAAGGCAAGCATGCCAAATGCCTTCTTTACCACCCTATCAACTTCTGCCGCCACTTTCGGGGAGCTGTGGACTTGGACACCAAGCTCTCTCTGCACATAAGGGTCCTGCCATTCACTATGTATTTTCCATTGACACTTGATCTCCCAAAGTGCAACACCTCACACTTGCCCAGATTAAACTCCAACTGCCATTTCTCCACCCATATCTACAACTGATCTATATCCTGCTGTGTCCTTTGGCAATCTTCTACAGTATCCACAACACAACCAATCTTTGTGTCGTCTGCAAACTTACTAACCCACCCATCCACATTTTCATCCAGGTCATTTATATACATCACAAACAGCAGAGGTCCCAGTACAGATCCCTGCGGAACACCACTAGTCATGGACCTCTAGCCAGAATAAGTCCCACTAACCACCATGCTCTGCCTCCCATGGACAAGCCAATTCTGAACCCAAATGGCCAGTCCCTGTGGATCCCATGCATCGTAATCTTCCAGATGAGCCTCCCATGAGGGACCTTGTGGAAGGCCTTACTAAATACATGTAAACAACATCCACAGCTCTACTCTACTCTACTCCCTGTACGCTCATGACTGTGTGGCCAGATTCTGCTCTAACTCCATCTACAAGTTTGCAGATGATACCACCGTCATAGGCTGTATCTCAAACAGCAATGAGTCGGAGTACAGGAAGGAGATAGAGAGCTTAGTGGAACGGTGTCATGACAACAACCTTTCCCTCAATGTCAACAAAACAAAAGAGCTGGTCATTGACTTCAGGAGAGGAGCAGTGTATATGCACCTGTCTACATCAATGGTGCTGAGGTCGAGAGGGTTGAGAGCTTCAAGTTCCTGGGAGTGAACATCACCAACTGCCTGTCCTGGTCAAATCACCTAGATGCCACGGCCAAGAAAACTCACCAGTGCCTCTAATTCCTCAGGAGGCGAAAGAAATTTGGTTTGTCCCCTTTGACTCTCACCAACTTTTACCGATGCACTATAGAAAGCATCCTATCTGGATGTATCACAGCTTGATACGGCAGCTGCTCTGCCCAGGACCACAAGAGACTGCAGAGAGTTGTGGACACAGCCCAGTGCATCACGGACACCAGCCTCCCCTCCTTGGACTCGGTCTTTACCTCTCATTGTCTTGGTGTAGCAGCCAGCATAATTAAAGACCCCACCCACCTGGGACATTCTCTCTTCTCTCCTCTTCCATCGGGTAGAAGATACAGGAGCATGAGGGCACATACCACCAGGCTCAAGGACAGCTTCTATCCCACTGTGATAAGATTATTGAACGGTTCCCTTATACAATGAGATGGACTCTGACCTCACGATCTACCTTGTTGTGACCTTGCACCTTATTGCACTGCACTTTCTCTGTAGCTGTGAAACTTTACTCTGTATTGTTATTGTTTTTACCTGTACTACCTCAATGCACTCTGTACTGACTCAATGTAACTGCACTGTGTAATGAATTGACCTCTACAATCGGTTTGTAAGACAAGTTTTTCACCGTACCTCGGTACAAGTGACAATAATAAATCAATACCAATACCAATACATGCAACAGTCACCTCGGTCACCTCCTCAGAAACTTAGTAAGATATGACCTGCTCCAGGTCCTATCCCCATGCACTTCCCATCTGTACTTACTGTGGAGAAGGACATGAAAGCTGGTGGGTTCAGGATAGGGAACAGTGATATCCTAGAGCATCACAACATTACTAACGAGGGGATTTTGGAAGCCTTGAAACATATGAAGATGGATAAATCATTGGTGCTTGACCAGTTGTATCCCAGGATGTTATGGGAAGCAACACAAAGGATTGCTGTGGCCCTGGTAAAGAACTTTGCTTCTTTGTTAGGCACAGGTGAGGTACCAGGAGACTGGAGGACAGTTAATGTTGTGTTTGCCAGTGAGCCTTACATAAAAAGTTGTTGGAAGGGACGGGATTTATTTGCATTTGGGAAGGCAGGATTGAATAGGGATCACCAGCACGGCTTTTGTGTGAGGGAAATCATGTCTCACAAATTTGATTGAGTTCTTTGAAGGGGTGACCAAGAGGATTGATGAGGGCAGGATGGTAGATATTTCTGCATGGACTTCAGCAAGGCCTTTAACGAGTGCCCTGTGGTAGGCTGGCCCAGAAGGTTAGATCACATGGGATCCAGAGTGAGTTAGCCGATTGGATGCAGAATTGGCCTGGTGCTAGGAGACCGAGAGTGGGAGTGGAGGGTTGCTTTTGTCAGGTTGCAGGCCTGGGGCAAGTGGTGTGCTGTAAGGGATCAGTGCTGGGTCCTCTGTTGTTTGTCACAATGATATGGATGAGAACGTGGATGGCATAATTAGTAAGTTTTCAGATGACACCACGATTGTTATAGTGAACAGTAAAGAAGGTTGTCTATGGTTACAACAAAATATGGATCAACTAGGAAAGTGGGCCAAGGAATGGCAGATGAAATTTAACTCAGACAAGTGCAAAGTGATGCATTTTGTGTCGCTAAACTAAGGCAGTACATGCACAGTAAATGGCAGGGCACTGGGGAGTGCTGCAGGACAGAGAGACCTTGTGATACAAGTATGTAGTTCCCTGAAAGTTGCAACGTGGGTGGACAAGAGAGTGAAGGAGACATATGTATGCTTGTCTGCATCGGCCACGCAGTGAGTACAAGAGTTGGGACACCCTGTCGCAGTTGTACCAAATGTTGGTTTGGCCACATTTGGAATATTCTGTGCAATTTTGATCACCACACTACAGGGAAGATGTGATTAAGCTGGAGAGGGTGCAGAAAAGATCCACGAGGACATTGCCTGGATTGGAGGGCTTGAGTTGTAAGGAGAGACTGGAGAGGCGAGGTCTGTCTTCCCTAGAGTAAACAAGGCTGAGAGGTGACATGATCGAGGTGTATAAAGTTATAAGGGGCATAGATAGGGTAGATAGCCAGAGTCTGTTTCCCGTGGTAGAGGTGTCTAGAACTGGAGGGCATAAGTTTAGAGAGGTTAAAGGGGATCTGAGGGGTAAATTTTTCACACAAAGTGTAGTTGGTATCTGGAATAAGTCGCCAGAGGAGATGGTGGAGACAAGAACAGGAACAACATTTAATGTGCATTTGGAGACAGGCAAGTGAGATTAGAAAAGATAGGCCTGATGGTTGGCATAGACATGATGGGCTGAAGGGGCTGTTTCTGTGCTGTACAACTCTACCACTCTATGACTCTATCAGCAAAGTGATGGAAGATATTGTCAGCAGAGCTATCAAGTGGCGTACAGCTTGATCACCAATGCCCACTTTGAGTTCCACATCACAGCCTTGATCCAAACATGGATCAAGGAGCTGAATGCCAGAGGTGAGATGAGGGTGATGCCCTTGACACCGAGGTAACATTTGATGAACCCAAATAAAACTGAGCTCAGTGGGAAACCCTCCAATGGTTGGAGTCACACCTTGCACAAAGGAAGATTGTTGTGCTTATTGGAGGTCTATCATCGCAGCCCAAGAACATCACTGCAGGAGGTCTTCAGGGAAATATTCTGGGCAACCTGACAGCATGAACATCCCCTCCCCTCTGCCCCTTCTCCACGGCTGCTCCCTGGCCTGCTGAGTTCCTTCAGCATCGTACTGTTTTTCATCTTTGCCTGCCCCTTTAATTTTCTGTCCCATTCTCACTCTGGCCGTTTTGTCTTTGGCCTCTCCCTTGTTCAGTGGTCCCATCACCCCATCCGTTTCTCCTCCTCTGCCCTCTCCACCTGCCCCTCACCCACACATTCCTCCCATCGGTTCCCCTCCCCACCTCCTTCCCTTTATTCCATGATCCACCGTCCTCTCCTGTCAGATTCCATCTTCTTCAGACCTTCGTCACTTCCACCTATCACCTCTCAGCTTCTTACATCACTCCCACTCCCCCCCTCCCTCACCTGCCCATCACCCCCCCTCACCTGTCAGTTCTTGCTCCACCCCTTCCCCCCACCTTTTATACCGGCTATCTCCCTCCTTTCTTTCCAGTCCAGATGAAGGGTCTCAACCCGAAACGTCGACTGTCCATTTCCCTCCACAGATGCTGCCTGACCCGCTGAGTTCCTCCAGTGCTTTGTGTGTTGCTGCAGATTTCCAGCATCTGCAGTCCCTTGTGTCTCCAACCACCCTCAACTGTTTCTTCAATGACCTTCCTTCTGTCTTAAGGTCAGAAGTTTGCTTGTGTGCATTTCCCTTGGAGCTCCTTAGGAAGTGAACACTCCATGCCTGAAGAACTAGACAACATTCATTGAAGGGCTGATGGGTGGCAGGTAACATTCTTGTCACAAAAGTGCCAGGAAATGAGAATTGGAGGCAATTGCCTGTCCCTTTAAGAAAAAAAGCCTAGCCTCTTTTTCCTATCTCTTTTTTTCTCTCCTTACCTTTGACCCATCCCCCGGTGGATCTGCTCTCCCCTCCTCCCCCTCACCTGCCTATCACTATCTCTTACCTGCATCTACCTACCACCACCCAGTGCCCACCCCACCTTCCCTCTTTTGTCCACCTATCACTGCTCTGCTTTTCCCTCCTATGTATTGGGTTGCCCCTTTTCCTATCTTCAGTCCTGAAGAAGGGTCCTGACCCAAAATGTTGAATGCCTGCTTTTCTCCACGGATGCTGCCTGGCCTGCTGAGTTCCTTCAGCATCGTAGTGCTTTTCATCTTTGCCTGCCCCTTTAACTTTCTGTCCCATTCCCACTCTGGCCATTTTACCTTTGGCCTCTCCCTTGTTCAATGAGACCCAATGTAAGCTCAAGGGACAGTACCTCATCTAACTAGACACACACAGCCCCTGGGACTCAATCTCAACTTCAACAATTTCAGCCTTTCTACTTTGTGTCAGAACTGGTCGGTTCCGATACAACAGCAGCAAACAATCTGCTGGAGGAACTCAGCGGGTTGAGCAGCATCTGTGGGAGGAAAGGAATTGTCAACGTTTCGGGTCGAAACCCTGCATCAGGACTGATATAAGGTCATCCCAAAGTTAAGTCAGTTTTTGTTCCTCCACAGATGCTGACTGACCTATGGAGTATTTCCAGTTTTCTATTTCACTATAGATGTCCAGCAACTGTTGGGTTTCACCTCTTGCACTTCCCATATTCTTTCCACACTCATCCAGCAGATCGGCTGTGATTAACAAGTCGTCATCATTTGCCATCTGTGTGGTCCGAACAACCTTGGTCTCCACCCCACTGCAGATATCCCCTTTGTTGTCTCCACCCTTCCTGCTTCGCTGCCACTTGTTTCTTCACTTTTCCTGGTTCTGATGAAAGGTCATTTGCCTGAAGCATTGGTTCTGCTTTTCTCCATATAGTTGCTGCCTGACCTGTCGGGTATTTCCAGCATTTTCTGTTTCATTTCAGATTTTCAGCATCTGAAATGTTTCCTTTTTGATCAATGAGTAAAGACTCATTTATTTTCCAAAGAGTGTGGGCATGGGGATCAGTTGGAGTGTTTCCCAAAGCTCAGGCACTCGTATTACTCCTTATAGGTATCATTGCAACCTGTTGTTACGAGCATTTGGTTCATATGGGCAATATTCTCCACCTGCCTGACTGGATTGCTATCTGATACCCTGGAAACAAGCTCTCCCACCTCTCTCATCATTGCCATTGATGAAGAAGCAGCACTCTCCAGTAATTGGAAGAGTGCGGCTTACGTTGTGCATGTGTCTCTCCAAGAGCTGGCTCCCATGTTTGCAACTGAAGGCTTAGTGTAATCCTGCTATCGATCAATAGAAAGCACACACTGAAACTAACGAGCTGTTGTTACACTTGGGAGCCTGACAACTCTGTTTTGTGAACCTCTCAATGCAAAATTAGGATCTTAATGGTACTTTTTTCAGCAGTATCATTGCACCACTCTATCTTGTTTCAGCACAAGTTACAAGCAGTGAAGGAATTTTCAGGCCAGTCATTTTAGGATACATCAGGAGGACAACCATGCGATAACAGTTGCTGAATTATAACATAGTCCTTTTATAGAATGTGACTAGTTAAAGTTAAATATTCAAGATATTTTGGGCACCCAGAAATAATGTGAAACAAACACTTGTCACCTTGCAGTCCAATTCACACCGCACTGATTTTTCTTCTCAGAGATGCTTGGGGACTTGAGTTCATGGCACGAGAGGAGGAAAAGCGGTCTTGAGTTCAGGATACTGACAAGGGGAGCACTGGTGAAATCAAACTGGGAAATTATCACGGAGACACAAGAGACTGCAGATGCTGGAATCAGGACCAACACAAAATCCGATGATTCCCTCATCTTCAGCCCTGCGTCACCTCCACCTATCACCTGCCAGCTTCTGACATCATTCCCGCCCTCACCTGCCTCCACCACCCCCCTCACCTGGATCCACCTATCACCTGCCAGCTCTTGCGCTACCTTCTCCCCCACCTTTCCATACTGGCTATCTCCCACTTCCTTCCCAGTCCAGACGAAGGGTCTCGACCCAAAACCTCAACTGTCCATTTCCCTCCGTAAATGCTGCCTGACCCATTGAGTTCCTTTTGTGTTGCTGCAGGAAATTATCAAAGCAATAATGTTGCTTTCATTAGTGGAGAAGCAGGTGGAAGCAGTGACTTTGTGAAGGTGGATATCAGTTCCTTTGACATTACGTGGGAAATGTCGGTCAAATTTGAAAGACAAACAATTTTAGTGTAGTTACAGTTTCTCCAAGTGTTTTGTAAGCTATAAGCAAAGATCTTGATGCTGAATAACTTGAGATGTTCAGACTGTTGACCAAAAGTTTGGCGAAAGAGAAAGTTTTACAGGAGTGACTTAAAAGAGGAAATATAAGATAAGACAAGATATCTTTATTAGTCACATGGACATCGAAACTCACAGTGAAATACATCTTTTTGCATATTGTTCTGGGGGCAGCCCGCAAGTGTTGCCACGCTTCCGGCGCCAACATAGCACGCCCACAACTTCCTAACCTGTACTTCTTTGGAATGTGGGAGGAAACCGGAGCACCCGGAGGAAACCCACGCAGACAAGGGGAGAACATACAAACTCCTTACAGACAGTGGCCAGAATTGAACCCAGGTCACTGGCACTGTGATAGCGTTATGTGAACCGCTACACTACAGTGCCTGCCCATACATTACTGTGGAGAAGCAGATGAGTTTAGGAAGGGAATTTCTGAGTTTTGACCCAAACAACTGTGGTCACAGGTCCAGTGCTGGAGTGATGCAAGTTGGGGCTAATTGTAATAAGACATAAAATTTCCATATTCAGTTCCCTTAACATTAAAATCCACTTGCCTTCTGAATTACCTCCTGCATCTGTACGTTGGCTTTCAGTGACTTTTTCCAAGGATATTCAGTCTCTCTGAACATTAATGCATTCCAATCACTCACACTTAAAAAGGGCTCAGCAGTTTTACCACCAAAGCAGATAGCATCACATTTTCCCCACATTGTATTCCATCTGCAATGTTATTGCCTAATCAGTTAGCTTATCTACATCCCCTTGAAGCTTTTTGCATTCTCATCACTGCTCCCATTTCCACTTAGTTTTGTGTCTTCAGCAAACTGAGAAGTTTTGCATTTGCAATCGATTCTCTCAGCCATATCTTTGCCACGGGTTGTGGATAGTTGAAGTCCAAGCACTGCTTCCTGCGAGACCCCAGGGTCACAGCCTGCCAACTTGAGCTGAGCCCATTTTATTCCTTGAAGCAGGGTTTTGATCTGAAACTTCAGCACTTCCTTTTCCCCCAGAAATGTTGCTCAACCCCCTGAGTTTCTCCAGCAGATTGTTTGTTGCTCCAGACTCCAGCATGTTTTCCTTTCATAAATCCATGTTGACTCTGCTTCATGATATTATTTTCTAAGTGTCTTGAGAGCACATCCTTTATTATACTGTAGATTCCAAAATTTTCCTTGTTCCCTATCAGAGACTCTGGTGATTCATTTCCCTGGGCCCCAGACTAACAGTTTGGGAGCTCCCTGTGTTCTATCTCCCTCCTTTCTTGAATAGCAGGTCACATTTGCTACCTCCAATTGGTGGGAACCATTTCAGAATATATTGAACTTTGGAAGATGATAACCAGAGCGTCAACCATCTCCATAGCTGTCTCTTTCAAAACTCCCGGATGCAGATCATCAAGTCCTTGGGATTCATCAGTTTTTAAGCTCATTAACTTCTTGGGCAGTATATTTCTAATACTAATTTCATTTTCTTGTTCATTTGTACTGGTCCCTTGATCTCCAGTATTTCCGGGAGTGTTTTCTGTGAAGACTAACACCAATTATTGGTTTAGTTCCTCTGCTATTTCCGTATTCCCCATTATAAATTTTCTGATCTCTTTGTTAGGCAAACACATTTGCCCTTAACTGTCTTTTCCATTTTACAAACCCATCGAAGCCCTTACCAACTCTATATGTGCTTTCCATAGATTTAATACCATCCTTAATTTCTCCTGTAATGGTCCTCTTTCCCTGTTGTGTCTCTGTGTATTGAAGTGGTACATCGAGAATATATGAGTTGCACGTATTATCTCTGTAAATGCTGGCCACTGCCGTCCACTTTAATGTAGTTTCCCAGTATGCAACAACCAAGCTGCCCCACATAACCTTCATACTTTTGCTTGGTTTCAAATTGAACTGCAGACCTTTAGAAGTCTGCTGCTGTTTATGATGTTAATCTATTCACCTTGTTGGGTATGCAGTGTACATGTAGGTATTGTGGTTTTAAATCTGGCCTTTTGATATTTTTAACCAGCTTCAACCTGATTTGCTTCTTCCCTTTTCCCTATGCCGATGTATTTTGCTTACTTCATCTCTAGCTTCCACTGTTTCTCTCCCTCCTGATTCTCTCCTTAGATTCCTATCCCTCTGCCAAGCTAGTTGGAGGGATTTGAATAAGATGAGAATTTCAAAACAAGAGAGCTGAGGACTGTGTGGAGTATGATTGTAACCAGGGGTGGACAGATTAACAATTCCAGTGATGGAATTGGAGTTTTGGCTACACAGCATTAGAGCCAACATATGCTGTGTCTGGAGTACAATCATGCAGACGGCTATGGGAAATGAATCACCAAAGTCTCTAATTTTGTCTTTTTTAATTTGTTTATGGGATGTGGATAACAGTGCCAGGGACCGCATTTGTTGTTCTTTCCTAATTGGCCTTTAACCTGAATGGTTTGTGAAGCCAGTTTAGAGTTCACCATGTTGGTGAGACTGGAGGAACATTTAGACCAGGTAAACATGACAGATTCCCTTCCCAGAAAGACTTCAGTGAACTCAATGGGTTTTTAAAACAATCTATTAGTTTCATGGTCATGATTACTATTACTATTTTTTTTAATTCCAAATTAATTTAAATTCCCCTGCTGCTGTTGAGAGATTTGAACTCTTGTCTTTGGATCAGTGGTCTAAACTTCTGGCAGCAGATCAAGTTAATTTGATCCTTGTAATACATAAAATTCTTCTTCACTGAAATTTCTAGACACACTTTGGTCTGAATATACAAGCTGACTTATTGGTATTCTGATGTGATGATTGCACTTCATAGAACATCTTGACATGAATAAATACCACATCTCTCAATGCAAGTTTGGCTTTCTGGTTGGAAAGCTTCCATGGTGGTAGAACAGATTGTATCTATTTTCTACCATAATGAGTCACCCTAATTCATGGCTGCACTGGGAATCTGAGAAGGTCAGGCCTGGCAGAGGGACAATTAGTCACTCGCCACAGCAGTGGGATGCATGCTGCAAGGAATGGTGGGATAGGACGTATTGATACTCCATGATCATGAGGGAAACTCCAACTGGATGCACGTGTACAAAGTGAAAATCTATTCATTCACCAGACCCCCTCTCCTTTTTATAGTGGCCTTCCCCCCTCCCCACTCTCAGTCCTGATGTAGGGTTTTGATCTGAAACATCGACAATCTCTTTCCTCCCACAGATGCTGCCCGACCCGCTGAGTTCTTCCAGCAGATTGTCTGTTGCTCCAGATTCCAGCGTCTGCAGTCTCTTGTGTCTTTATCTATTCAGCAGTGTTCCAGGGCACTCCCCACCACACCTCTCGGTGCAATATCTCAAAACAAAATCGGGAACATTTTGAAGGCAGCTTGAAATCAAATGCATCTGATTGCCCCATTACAGGAAGGATGTGGAGGATTTGGAGAGGGTACAGAAAAGGTCCACCAGGATGCTGCCTGGATTAGCGGGTATATGCTGTAAGGGGAGCTGGACAAACTTGGATTGTTTTGTCTGGAGCGCCAGAGGCTGAGGGGAGACCTTATAGAAGTTTATAAAGTCATGAGAGGCATAGATGGGGTAGATCACCGGCATCTTCTTCTTGGGATAGAAATGTCAAGTACTAGAGGATATGCATTTAAGGTGAGAGGGGGAACGTTCAAAGGAGATTTACTGGACAAATTTATTTACACAGAGTGGTGGGTGCCCGGAATGGGCTGCCAGGGGTAGTGGGTGGAAGCAGATACAAAAGCAATGTTTAAGACACTGTTAGATTGACATATGAATATGCAGGGAATGGAGGGCTATGGATCACGAGGAATATAGGCAGAAGAGATTTAGTTTCATTCAGCATCATGTTCGGCACAGACATTGTGGGCCGAAGGGCCTGTTCCTGTACTGTTCTATGTTCTATGTTTCATGTAAGTTGTCGGAATGGTATTGGAATATAAAGCAGTGATGTTTTCCAAGGCAGTTCACAATACAAGGACCAAACCAGTTGTGGTGATGGTGAAATAGAGCCCTGGTTGCAAAGGCCATTTCATTTCAGCAAATAACAGTTTGTGGAGATACTGATCTTGATTTTTAGAGCTTAAAGTTGGGAATGGTGCATTGTCAAAGAAAGAAAATGAAGTACTTTCTCATTTCATCCTCAATTAGAGTAAAGACTAAGTTTTCCATTAGTGGCACAGTTCCATTGTGATTAATGACACTATGCCACGAGTGTACATTGTTTTGATAGATAGAGGCTGTTAGCAACTAATCAACCCTGTTATCAGCAGTCTTGTTTTTATTTATAAAAAGAAAAATCTTTAAATCTACTTATGCAATGTATTTTAAAATGAAATTACCAGTTAAATTGGATTCCTGTTGACATTTTTTTTGCCAGTGGAGGGCCAGTATGTGTTATTGCACAGTCTACTGGAAGGTAAGCATTAATCAGATTTTGCAGTTGATCTGACACTGGTAGGGTTCATAGTTTGCCTCTGGGCAACAGTAATGGCATCAGCTTGACTTTGCAACACCTCAGACATTCACATCACAAAGAAACACCTGGAACCATTTAAATATGACAGAACCATAATTAACTACATAATTATTGAAAATGTTTCATAAAAGCCTTATTTTAGATGCCGCAGTTAACAATGAAAGAAGCCAATTAAGATAAATATATGGAAATCATATTTCTTTCCTGTGGCAACCAGTGATTTCCCTGCATCACAGCACCAAAGTTACAGCAAGATACAGAATGACTTACACACCTAACATCATATGTGGTCGACTCAGGGTCAGCTCTGGCTCAGCAGAAAGGACTTTTGCCTCTAAGTCAGAAGACTAATGGGTTTAAATCACACTTTAAACTTGAGCACATAATCTAGTCTGGTTCTTCGTTGAGCTTCAGGGAGTGCTGCCAGCAGGGAGCCATGTACCTTCTCAACTGCAAGTAAAAGTCCCCTAAACTAGCATTTAAAGATGAGCAGGGAGTTCTCCTTCATTAACCCCTCAAGCAACAAAATCTGAACAGATTAGTTGGGGACACAAGAAAAACTGCAGGTGCTGGAAATCTGGAGCAAACACACAGAAAAACGCTGGAGGAACTCAGCAGGTCAGGCAGCATCTATGGAGGGAAATGAACAGTCAACGGTTCGGACCGAGACCCTTCATCAGGACTGGAAAGGAAGAGAGCAGAAGCCAGAATAAGAAAGTTGGAGGAGGGGGAGGAGCACACGCAGGCAGGGGACAGGTGAGTCCAGGTGAGAGGGGGAAGGTAGGTAGGTGGGGGGGGGGGGGGGGAAGTGGGAATGATGCAAGAAACTGGGAGGTGATAGGTGGAAGAGGCAAAGAGCTGAAGAAGATGGAATCTGATTGGAGAGGACAGTGGACCATGGAATAAAGGGAAGGAGGTGGGGAACCTGAGGGAGGAAGGTGTGGGTGATGGGCAGGTTGTGAGAGTGGGGGAGAGGAAAGAGAAAGGGCAATGGGGCCAGAGGGATAAGGGAAAACAAAGGGCAGGGGTAGAGGGGAGTGGTTACTGGAAGTTCGAGAAATCGATGTTGATGCCATCAGGTTGGAGACTACCAAGGTGGAATATAAGGTGTTGTTCCTCTAGTCTGAGTCTAGCCTCAATTTGGCAGTAGAGGAGGCTGTGGGTGTGGGAATGACAAGTGGAATTAAAATGGCTGGTCACCAGGAGATCCTGGCTGTTACGGTGGACAGAGCGAAGGTGTTCAACAAAGTAACACCCCAATCTGCGTCAGGTTTCACCGATGTAGAGGAGGCTGCACAGGGAGCACAGGATGCAATAAATAACACCAGTGGATTAGTTGGTGATCCATCCATCTGTCTCACTAAGGGACCTGTTATGTTTCCTACATTATAACATTAGAACATAGAACAATACACCACAGTACAGGCCCTTCGGCCCACGATGTTGTGCCGACTTATGTAAACACCTGCTCCACGATCAATCTAACCCTTCCCTCCTACACAGCCCATAACCCTCCATTTTTCTTACATCCTATCTAAGAGTCTTTTAATTGTCCCTACTGTATCCACCCCCGGCAGTGTATTCCAGGCACCCACCACTCTCTGTGTAAAAAACCCACCTCTGACATCTCCCCTAAATTTTCCTCCTCTGACCTTAAACTGATGAGCTCTGGTATTGGCCATTGCCGCCACGGGGAACAGGCGCTGGCTGTCCACTCTATCTATGCCCCTCATAATCTTATACTCCTCTATCAAGTCGCCTCTCATCCTGCGTCGCTCCAAGGAGAAATGCCCTAGTTTGCTCAACCTATCTTTAAGCCATGCTCTCTAATTCAGGCAGTATCCTGGTAAATCTCCTCTGCACCCGTTCTAAAGCTTCCACATCCTTCCTACAATGAGGTGACCAGAACTGAGCACAATACTCACAATGTGGTCTAATGAGAGCTCTATAGAGCTGCAACATCACTTCGTGGCTTATGAACTCAATCCCCCGACTAATAAAGGGCAGCACACCATATGCCTTCTTAACCACCCGATCAACTTGCGCGGCAACTTTGATGGATCTATGGATCCTTGCAACACTTCAAGTACCTTGTTGGAAACAAAGCACTGTGGAAGGTTCTGAGTTTGTGAAAGGTCTGTAAAGACAAATATTTATTTCACAAGAACACTTTAAATTCACCTAGACCTATGTTCTGTTCTGTTGTACAACAGCAATATTTGACTGTGCTGTTACATTGAGTTGTCACAGAGTTACACAGCATGGAAACAGGCCGTTTGGCCCACCCAGTCTGTGCTGACCATCAACCATTCATTTACGCTCCACCCGGTTTATTTTACCCACATTCTCAACCCTAACCACCCCCCTTCCCCCAGAATCTACCACTCACCTACACACTAGGGGCAATTTACAGTGGCCAATTAACCTATCAATCTGCATATATTTGGGGTGTGGGAGGAAACCAGAGCACCTGGAGAAAACCCACGCAGTCACAGAGAGAACATACAAGCTCCACACACGCAGCATCGGAGGTCGGGATTGAACCTGGGTCACTGGAGCCATGAGGCAGCGGCTCTGCCCGCTGCATTGCGGTGCTGCTATGTTTGCAGTCACATGCATTTTATTGTGATCAGTCACTGTCTTGACATTTTTAGATCGCTTGAATCCAGTTGAAATATAAATAAAAGTCCCGCATTTCCGTAGCATTTCCACAGCTGTGATATTTAAAATCTAGTTAGCCACTGAAGTGACAGAGGAAGTAGAGTAGCTAAATGCATAGCAAGATTCCACAAACAGTCTTGTTTTATCCTCTCCCTTTTGTTAGACAGTTGCGTGAGGTGAGGATAACACACTCGGGTTTTGTGGGTTCTGATGAGACTCTTCTACAGATGAACCTTATTGCACTGCACTTTCTCTGTAGCTGTGACAGTTCACTCTGTACTGTTACTGTTTTTACCTGTACTACATCAATGGACTCTGTACTAACTCAATGTAACTGCACTGTGTAATGAATTGACCTGTACGGTCAGTATGCAAGACAAGTTTTTCGCTGTACCTCGGTACAAGTGACAATAATAAACCAATACCAATAACAATACCAATGAAGTGGGTGACTGTGCGGTTTGTGAGGTGGTCCACTCCTATGCAGAGCCTCTGTGTGTACTTCCATTGCATTGCCTCAATGTTCTTAATATCATCCATGTATTCCTTAAATACTTTGTGTGGGCAGGGCTCAACATTGACACTGACTGACAGATTAAAAACCTGTCAGACATTTGTTAAAGCAGGCAAGCCTTTCCATAGCACAGGCCAAGGAGTTGGGAAAGGAATGGAAGCCTTACAGGGCAAGAAGATATTTTTGTGGAATGGAAATTTATGTACGTTGGTTCTGTAATAAACACAGAATCTCTAACAGGGAACAATTGATGCAAAAGTGTGCCAAAAAAGTGTCAGTTAATTTTGTATGCCTGTTTGTATGTTGTAAATAAATATATGCATATTCTGCCCAGATGATTTTTGATTATGTAATTGTTTTCCTGAGATATATAACATTCAGAAGTTGAGAGGAAAAGCCGTATCTCCTGTACCACGTGCCATTAGTTTATTGAACAACCTTATGAAAATTTCAGTGCGATGCCCATGGCAAAGCTTTGATGGGTAGGAGGGGAAGGAACTTTAGAACTCAGTTCTACTGAAAACAAAGTCTTAATGCCCTGACGAGAGAACACGTAAGTATTTCTATATGGTGAACTTAAACAAGCTTCTCTGAAATGTGTCATTTTGTCACACAGCTTCCTGATGTGTGTCAAACAAATGAGCACTTGGAGGACCATTTCACGAAATGTTAGGAGAAAGAAGGAAACGGAATAATGTGAGAACAGCTCCTGAGAGATGTCTTAAATTGTGAGCAGGCACAATGTCCTCTTGACATGGATATTGTGAGTCTGTTGCGCTAACAACTGGCTGATTTCACATCGTCAATTGTAAAGGAAAACAAAACTGTTAAAAACTCCCTGGCTGGAGCTAACATTAACTTCTGAAATCTTAAAGACTACTGCCTCGAAATTCAATCACATAATGCTGTTTTGTTCAGTGTTATGCAATAGAAAATTGATTTATTTTTCCAGAGTGAATCACAAAATGACCATTTCTGGGTCCGAGTTTTCAACCAGGCAGATATTACTTGTGCATGCTAACAGGGGTATGATAACAATGTTCTTAACATATTAGACCAATAGCCAGAGTCAGGAGCGTTCATCCAGAGACCCGAGTTCGAATCTTGTGGGGGTAACTGGAGAATTTAAATCCAAGTAATTAAATAAAGCTGAAATAAAAAAAGAATGTACCAGTGATGACAAAGCAACAGGATTATTATAAACCCATCTAATTCACTCATGTCTGTCAAGGAAGGACATCACCCATCCTTACCCACTCTGGTCTATATGTGACTCCAGACCCACCGATGTGCTTCACTCGCTCCTCAGTTGAGGGGCAATTAGGGATGGACAATGAATGCTGGTAGGATCGCCAGTGTCCACACCACTTGAACGGACATAAACAAACTCCTCCTGTTGTGAGTGCCCCTTGTAGATTTGGTATGATTTCTCAATGGGGGCACACAGGGTGACATAGGTTGCTGTGCAATGCCCCATTGCAAGGGAACTTGGAGCACTTTGGTGCAGGGCTCCCTGGTTAGACCACGTGGACCTACCGGAGCAGCGCAAGGGGGACATCAACAAAGAGATGACCAAGCCTTGTCCTTGGGTCCTCCACACTACCTTGAGCTGATTGCACCTGCCCAAGCCCCGCAACTGCCCCTGGTTAACACCACACTCATTGTCCTGCTGGTTCCTGTTCCCACCCCCGACACTCCAACAAAGGCCTGTCTTTCCACCACCCCTACCACCAACGTTTTTTTAAAATTTTATTTACAGCGTGGCAACAGGCCCTTCCAGCCCAACGAGTCCGCGCCGCCCATTTTAAACCCAAATTAACCTACCCGTACGTCTTTGCAATGTGGGAGAAAACCGGAGCACCTGGAGGAAACCCACGTAGACACGGGAGGACGTACAAACTCCTTACAGACAGCGACGGGAATTGAACCCCAATCGCTGGCGCTGTAATAGCGGCGCGCTAACTGCTACGCTACGGTGCTGCCCCACTTCTGCTCCCTTGCTCTTGATCCGCCCCATCTTTAGTGCTGGGATCCAATGTCACCAGCACCAAAACAGTCATTGGCAGCTCAGTGAACTATTCCATTGCACCTTAATGGGTCCACAGGGAAATTTAAGCTTCTCTCCTTTGTAAAGGGCACACATAATGGTCGACTTGCACGCTCAAATACTGTCTTGATAGCTTATGAACCTGAATTCATAATATCTGGTAAACTGTCTGATTTTGGGGTCCATATCAACTATATTGTTATACAATTCACCTGGATCATGAATGTTCTCCTGGGAGGGAATTTGTGTAACAGAGGCCAGCTCATCACTCCGGCTTGACCCTAGATACCCTCGGGGCAATATATGGGGACACAAGAGATGCTGGAATCTGGAGCAACACACACAAAATGCTGGAGGAACTCAGCAGGTCAGGCAGCATCTGTGGAGGGAAATAAACAGTCGATGCTTCAGGTTGAGACCCTTCATCAGGACGCCCGACCAGCTGAGTTCCTCCAGCATTTTGTGTGTGTTGTTGCAGTAGAAGGGGACTTCTCAGCCAACGCCTCTCAAGAACCAAGTTTAAAACAGCCATAAGCCACTCAAGGCAGAAAGTAGAAGGAAGCAAAACAAAACTCCAGCATTTATATAGGGCCCTGAACATGGAAAAACAATTCCAAGCAGAATCGAGTAAAAGTAATTGCCGAGAAATAGGGGATATTATTAGGGTACATTTTACAGTGAATTTTACAGAGAGTGGTGAAAGGTTGAAGAGTTTCCAGAGTGTATGGGCAAGACTTTGTCAAGAGTCACCAAGAGTGGAGCAAAGAGACATTGGGGAGCTGGTGCACTGGATGTCAACGTCATTTAATGCCCTAAACCACAGCCTGCTCAGCCGTTTACAACTCACCACGTTGCTATGGGACAGGAGAGGCCAGACAGGGTGAGGTGAGCCAATTTCCTCCCTTGAAGGACATTATTGAACAAGATGCACTATTACAACAATCTAGTATTGGTATTGGTATTGGTTAATTATTGTCACTTACACCGAGGTACAGTGAAAAGCTTGTCTTGCATACCGATCGTACAGGTCAATTCATTGCACAGCGCAGTTACATTGGGTTAGTACAGAGTGCATTGATGTAGTACAGGTAGAAGCAATAAAAGTACAGAGTAAAGTGTCACAGCTACAGAGAAAGTGCAGTGCAATAAGGTGCAAGGTCACAACAAGGTCATAGTCCATCTAATCGTATAAGGGAACCATTCAATAGTCTTATCACAGTGGGGAAGAAGCTGTCCTTAAGTCCTCAGGCTCCTGTATCTTCTACCTGATAGAAGAGGAGAGAAGAGAGAATGACCTGGGTGGGTGGGGTCTTTGATTATGCTGGCTGCTTCACCAAGACAACGAGAGGTAAAGACAGAGTCCATGGAGGGGAGGCTGGTTTCCGTGATGTGCTGGGCTGTGTCCACAACTCTCTGCAGTTTCTTGCGGTCCTGGGCAGAGCAATTGCCATACCAAGCTGTGATGCATCCAGGTAGGATGCTTTCTATGGTGCATCGGTAAAAGTTGGTGAGAGTCAAAGGGGACAAACCAAATTTCTTTAGCCTCCTAAGGAATTAGAGGCACTGGTGAGCTTTCTTGGCTGTGGCACCTACGTGATTTGACCAGGACAGGCTGTTAGTGATGTTCACCCCCAGGAACTTGAAGCTCTCAAAACTCTCGACCTCAGCACCATTGATGTAGACAGGTGCATGTACACCGCCCCCTTTCCTGAAGTCAATGATCAGCTCTTTTGTTTTGTTGACTTTGAGGGAAAAGTTGTTGTCATGACACCATTCCACTAAGTTCTCTATCTCCTTCCTGTACTCCGACTCATCGCTGTTTGAGATACAGCCTACAACGGTGGTATCATCTGCAAACTTGTAGATGGAGTTAGTGCAGAATCTGGCCACACACTCATGAGTGTATAGGGAGTAGAGTAGAGGACTGAGGATGCAGCCTTGTGGGGCACCAATGTTGAGAATAATCATGCCGGAGGTATTGCTGCCTATCCTCACTGATTGCAGTCTGTTGGTCAGAAAGTCAAGGATCCAGTTACAGAGGGAGGTGTTGAGTCCTAGGTCTCGGAGTTTGGTAGTTTCATGGTCATTGTTACGCCTTGTCTATTTTTGTTGTTAAAACTCCAGTTTGTGAACTGAATTTAAATTCCAAGTTGCCATGATGGGACACAAAGTCACTCCTGGATTGTTAGTACTGGCCTCTGGATTACTAGTCCAATTTAACCGTTGCATCCCTACAAGGTTTCCAGGAAGGAGAAAGGCTGTGGGAGACAGGGGGTGTTTGGGGGGGGGGGGGGTGTTGAGAGGGGGTGTGGGGACAGAATGAACTGAAGCCAGAGGGAGATTTCAAAACAATAATAGAAGTTTAAAATTGTGGGATAAGGGTCTGGGAGCCAGAGTTGAAAATCAGTGCGGCAAATGTGCATGAACCTGCAGAGTGGTGGAACAGGGCATAAATTTTCAGGTAGTAAGTCTGGCAGTGACAAAGGCACGGATGATTGTATTTGTCAGTCCGTGTGAAGGAGAAGACACGGAGGGAGAAACTGGAGCTGAGTTTTCCGCAGGATGCCAACATTTTGAATTGTCAGCGTTAGCCTTTGACCACAGCCAATGAATCGTGGAAAGGACACAGTGTATGGTTGAGATGATGTATCTGGTATTCCCTAAGGCCTTGGATTTTATTTTTGGAAAAAAAGCATTCTGATGGATATCTGGAAGAGAGTGAGGTGTGGAAGAGGCCAAGTTCCAGTAAAAGCCATCAGGCAGCTGAAATTCCCCATCCCATCCCTCATATCCCCCTACACCACCCACCTAAACCTTATGTTTTCCAAAATGTTTAGCTCCAATATCTTATCTGGTAGATTATTCCAAATATTTGGCATGAAAAATTCAGATCTGTTATACATTTTCTTTTCCTCTCTTTAAATGTAGCCCCACTGGGCCTGACTTATCTTGCATTGATTCATTATTCGTTTACCTTTTAACACTTTCTATAACTTGATAAAGATCCATCATAAGTACTCTGTAGAATTTAGAAATGTTTTGTTACAGCTCTTTTCCTTTATGCATGGGATCAATCTTGTTACTTATAGCTTCTTCTTTGCTCCTGTTTAACCAAACTTAATAAAGTCATAAATTCCATCGAATGGAATCTATTGCTTCACTACGGTCTCTTTGGAGAAATATTACAATGTTCTGTCTTTGTATCAGTTTGTTTTCTAACTGCTGTGATATTAAAAGTGACAGGTTTCTGACATTTGTGAGTCCCTTTCAGTCTCATTGTGCCGAGAAGTAATCGCCCACGGTCTAATAAAAACAGGGGGAGCAAAATGTTTGAACTCTTGTTCATCTGGTCCTGTGAACAGTTTTTATACTGTACAGATGTTAATATTTTATCACAGTACACAATGCTTTGCATTTGTCAATTTTAATTTGTGATAATTCCAACAGATTTAACAAGGTGAAAAAGCAGAGATATTTTTAGGCTTTGGAATACACAGGGAAAAATATAGAAAATAAGTGTTGGCAAATGGGAGGCAGGATCTGCAGTGCACAGGCAGAGTCTGAAGCTTCCAAGAATCAGCCAGTTTGCTCACGCCAGAGCTGTTGACAGAGATCCGATTTCATTCAATTCAATTTATTTTTTATGACTTTAAATGACAATTTTGTCTTACATTTAGATTTGTCAAAGGAGGCAGTGCAAATTTAAGACACAGAAACACATGGCAAATTTGTTAGTGTGCTATCTGAAACAGACCATGAAATTTCACAATTAACTGTATGGCATTTTGCTCTAAATTGCATGCGGTCTCATTGAAAATAAACTTGTATCGAATGGTTTTCTTATTACTCCTACACAGCAGTTTGCACTTTGCCTTACTTATCTTTCAGGTAGTACACAATAACACTATGTCTGCATTATAGATGAGAATCAGCCCAGAAACATTTGCCTTTTACATTGAGCTGTGGGCTTGTTATTTTGTTGACACATCCTCAGAATGGCGTCATTTCTCACACCGTAGGTGTGCTTGTAAGCAGCAAAATGGTCTAATATTTTCAGGTTTACCATGCTCAGTATGTCTGGGAAGCACAAGGGTTAAATCAGGAAATCCACGGAAAGCTGAGGCTTCTTCTCCGTTCCTTGTCCTGGAATTTCCTGCATGTTTGCATCCAGGGACAACCAGAATCTGGCTGTGAGTCAAATAGACAACTTAGAAGACCACAGGGTTTTGGGTGCGGGTTACTTGTGCAAGTAAGTCCCGTCCAAGCCTCGCCGACCTTCTACTATCCTCTAATGGTTTCTCTCTGTGAGGGCATCCTTCTGCATAATATTAGTTCTGCTACCAAGTTATTGAGCCTTGTACATGAGTCTCCTGCTTTTGCAGTTAGAAACTCTCCTCAATTAATTTTTAAACTGAGCTAGAAACACAGTCATTTTTTTGGTGACTTATTGCCATTTTAAAGGATTTCACAGAGTCATGGAATTGTACACCACAGAAACAGGCCCTTCAGCCCATCACTTCCATACCAATCTTTGCACTAATCCCATTTGCCTCCATTGGAACTGTATCATGCCTTGCCTCAAAGTGTGTGTCTAAATTCCTCTTAAATATTGTAATTGTATCTGAACACAAACATAGAACATAGAACAGTACAGCACAGAACAGATCGTTCAGCCCATAATGTTGTGCCGACATAGCTAATCCCTCCGACCTACAGGATGCCCAGATCCTTCCATTTTCCTCTCATCCATATGCCCGTCCAAGCCCCTCTTAAAAGCCCCCAATGAATTTGCCTCCACCACCCTATCAGGCAACGTATGCCAGGCATCCACCACTCTCTGAGTAAAAAACTTACCCCTCACGTCTGTTCTGAGTCTATCCCCCTCACCATAAATGCATGCCCTCTGGTATAGGATCACTCAATAATGGGAAAAAGACATTGCCTGTCCGCCCTATCTATGCCCCTCATAATTTTATACACTTCCAACAGATCACCCCTCAGCCTCTGCCGCTCCAGAGAAAAGAACCCAAGTTTGTTCAGCCTCTCCTGATAGCACATGCCCTCTAATCCAGGCAGCATCCTGGTAAACTTCCTCTGCAGCCTCTCTAAATCTTCGACATCCTTCCAATAGTGAGGTGACCAGAACTGCACGCAATACTCTAAATGCGGCCTAACCGGAGTTCTATAGAGATGATACATAACTTCTTGACTCCTGTACTTAATACCTCGATTAATGAAAACAAGCATTCCATAAGCCTTCATAACCACCCTACCTACCTGTGTAGCCACTTTCAATGAGCCATGGACTTGCACCCCAAGGCCTCTTTGCTCTTCAACACTGTTAAGGGTCTTGCCCGTAAGAGTGTACTGCCTCTTGACATTAGTCCTACCAAGGTGCAGCACCTCACATTTATCTGGGTTAAACTCCATCTGTCATTTCTCTGCCCACATCTGACTCCACCACCTTCTCTGGCTGCCCATTCCAGATATCAACCGCTCTCTGTGTAACAAAACTTACCCCTCAGATTTCCTTTAAACCTCCTTGCTCTCACCTTAAACACATGCCTTCTTGTTTTTGATACCCTTACCATGGGAAAAAGACTTTGACAAAATCCTATCTCTGCCTCTCATAATGTTATACACTTCCATCACGTCACCCCTCGGCCTCCTTCGCTCCAGGGAAAACAAGCCCAGCCTATCCAATCTCTTCCCATAACTAAAATGCCCCAGTTCATGCAACATCCTACTTTGCACTCTCACCAGGGCCACTACAGGGTTCCTATAGTTTGGCGACCAGAACTGCAGACAGGAGAAGATATCCTCACAGAGATCTGCTCTGCACTTTGTTTCTGTGGCTGGATTTCTGTGACATTGGTACAATCGCATTAACAATCGAAAAGATCCCCTGATCTGAAACATGCCGTGTGACGGGCTCAGATGATGGTGGCTTGCTGAAACTTTAATGATTGGTTTTAAGGAAAGAATTCACGGTGGGAATGTGGCCCTTCCCTTTAACCACAGTTACTTAGGCTGATTTATAGTCAGTATTTACCCACATTACATGACATCCAGTCCATGCTGGTTCCCACTGGGGACAATTCCAAAGGTACCATTCCCACTCATTCCCCCTCTCATTTCCCTGTGGCTCTGCAATTTCTTCCTACTCACACATGCCCATCAACTCCACTTCCATTATTTCGCTTCTTCCTTACCTTAAAGGGTAAAATACAGTGGCCAGTTAACCGACCAGCACATCTGTGGAACATGGGCAAAACTGGGGGACTCTATGGAATCCAGGTGGTCACAGGAAGAACGTGCAGACCCCATACAGACAGGATCAAACCAGGGTCAATGGAGCCATGGGCAGCAGCAGTCACTGTCACACCTGTGTAGACCGCATTCCAAGTCGTGACCAGAGGCTCACCAAATGTAGTCACTACTGTTGGTCTTGATGGAGGTTGGGTGAATTTATAGCCATTGCAGGTCAATGGAAGATAAATCAGACAGCACCTAAACTGGGCAGTGAGTTAATGAACATGATGTAAAGCAAGCTGACATTTTATTACTGCTAGCTTCATGCCGATGAAACAACTTCAGATCCAGAGCCTTGACATGGAGGTTGTGCGGGCGAGGGGATATTCTCCTCCATTATAATCAGACAGGTTAGAAAGAGAAAGTGAAAGATTTTCACTGGCAAACCCCATTTGGGTTATGACCTCAGCCACCAAGGTCTACAGCTTTGTCACCACTGGTTTCAGACAATGAGGCCTGAAATCCCCACACACCTCCCTGCTCCCTGTCACAAGTACACTCATTGATGGGGATGTCATGGGGATGTGACTGCAGGGCCAAGAGTACAAAGTATCGATGTGCAGGAAGAGACCTCCCGGTGCCTTCCCATCCCCAGACAAAACTTAGTCGCGGAGTCACAGAGAGATACAGCACACAAACAGACCCCTCAGCCCATCGAGTTCTCACTAACCAACAACCTTCCATTCTACACCAGTATGACTTTAATCTCATTTTTATTTTTTCCCATATTTGATTCAACTGCCCCCGGATTCTACCTGTCACCTACTAGGGGCAATTTACAATGGCCAATTAACCTAGCATCCTGCACACCTTTGGGATGTGGGAGGAAATGGAAGCACCCGGAGGGAACCCACGGAGAATGTGGAAACTCCACGCTGACAGCACCAGAGGTGGGGTTTGAACCTGGCCCTCGGGTGGTGTGAGGCAGTGACTCTACCAGCTGTCTTCTTCCAATTTTCAGGTCTGTGTCTCATTGCTTCAGGTCTCTCCTTCTGACCCCTGCTGCAGCCTCTGCCACGACTGCCCTCCCTTTTTCCCTCTGTCTGGAATCTTGCCAGAGCCCCGTGGACACATTAAATCAGCCCAGAGTCAGCAGTTAGTGATAAAGAGGGAGAGGAGGTAGAAGTATCTGGAGTGGATCAAAGAGAAGAGAGGTTTGGAATGAACGGAGGTGATATGACCTGGAACAGAACTTCTTGCCGTTACTGCTTTGACCCAAATTACACAAGTACCTTCAAAGTGAAGGGATACTTGATAACTTGCATGTTGGACATAGTGGGTAATGGAAGATGAGGGGAGGGGTCATTGATTGACGTTGGGAGCATAGGACTCAAATCCAAAGGATGATCAGGTCACCTGCTCCTTGAGGCTATGAGCTGGAAATTTTTCTACTATGCTACTGCCCCAGGTGTAGAAATAGATTTATAGAATCTTTCCCCTTTGCAATTGTAAAACGCAAGAGCTGTTTCACATTCAAACTTACATTGAACAGGTAGAGCCCAAGGTTAAGTGATTTCCTCAGTATTAACTCCTGCATAGAAAATGTACAGCAAAAGTGTGGTGTCTGTCATGTTAATAATGTTCTTTCAAAAGCCTACGTCACCAGCTCAAAGCATTATATAGATTAGTTGACAAGAAAACAAAGTTGATATCTTGATCAGTCTTTTGACAATGAGAAATGTGATCAAATATTTCCTGATATTTTTGTTTTAGATCCATCATGAGTATCGGGGGTGCAGATTACAATCCCGAAATGCATAATTTCTGATCAAAACTATAATCTCAGTCCCCTTCAGAAATGCAAATTTAAAGAAATCCCATCCAGAAGCATTAAACTTCAAACACAGGGTTTGAATGAAAGCAAAGTGAATATTTATCAGTTATATTTCAAACTCAGTAGAAGGTAATTCTTCTTCCAATATATTTCATGCTTTTTTTATCCTTCGAGCCTGGGTATCCAAAATTGCTTTTATTCAGCTGTTTCGAGCAGCTTGCCCTTCTGGTTCCCTCTGTGATGGTCACCAAGAGCTTAAATCATGACAATGATTTAATTGTCATGTAAAAATTGCGTGCTGTGTCCACAGTTAAATGCAAAGTACTTACTGTCAAGTCAAGTGGAGTTTATTGTCATGTGCACAAGTACAGTGAGGTACAGGAACAGTGAAAAACTTGCTTGCAGCAACATCACAGGCACGTAGGTTCAGACAACACACAGAATGTAAATTTGACATAAATTATACAAGGCAGTGAAAAAAAGAATCAGCAAACCAAGACATTACTGCAAAGAAAACACGATTGAAGAAAAGTCCATGGTAGGGCAAGAGGTGGTCCGTAGTGTTCTGTTGCTGAGGTAGTGTTAGGGTTGTGCAGGTCGGTTCAAGAACCTGATGGTTGTAGGAAAGTAGCTGTTCCTGAACCTGGTGGTGTGAGACTTCAGGCTTCTGTACCCCCTGCCTGATGGTAGCAGAAAGAAGAGGGGATGGCCCAGACGGTGGGGATCCTTGATGATAGATGCCACCTTCTTCAGGCAGTGCCTCATGTAGATGCTGTCAGTGGTGGGGAGAGATATTTTGGCTCAACTGGCCCATGCCAGCATTTAGTCTCCACAGGACTCACCCTACCTGTCTTCCCTTCATCCTTTTTGCCCAAGTGGGGAATTGAAGTGCCTCGTACAGGATAGTGTGATGTCCTACATGGTCTGGGAAGATCACAATTCCTCCTTGGATCCTCAAGCATCTTCCTCCCTGTGGATCAGGAGGCTGAGACCTGCGCAGTTTCAGCTGAGGGCTGTTCGCCGTCGGAGGGTCAGAGTCAGAGGTCTCTACTGTGGTAATAAACGCAGAAAACACTCAGGAGGCCAAGCAGCGTCTGTGGAGAGAGAAACAGTTCACAATTCAGGTCCAGGTGACAAAGGGAAAGACAAAGGACAAGTTATCTTTCAATAGCAGAGAAGGTGGTGGAAGAGGAGTGGGTAGGACAAAGGGAATATCTCTGATAGGGTGAGGCCAGGGACTGTCATAGTTAAGGAATTCAGTGATGAGGTTCTTGTTCCTTCAACAGTTGCTACTAATTGGAAAGTGGGCTTGTGCTTACAGCTCTGATGTTGGCTGCTATCTCCCAGAGTGGTTCACGTGACTTTAAATCCTTAGAATGGGGTCTTGCTAAGTTTTTGTAGATGAGGAGACTGATGCTTCCTTTTCTCTTTCAGACAGGCAGCATGTTTATGCAAAGTCCTTTTGATGAGATTAACCAGCAAGATTTTAAATGAACAGCGAGGCCACATATTGTTGAAAAGCGAAAACCTGTAGATGTCAGGGACCTGAAATGACAACAGAAAATGCTGGAAACACTCAGCAGGTCAGGCAGCAGCTGTGGAGAAAGAAACAAAGTTAGTGTTTCAGGTCGATGACCTTTCATGTTGCTGACCCGCTGAGGATCTCCAACGTTTCCTGCTTTATCTGGGACCTCGTGAAGGTTATCGTCAAGTTCCCAGGTATTAACAACATTTCCATTTGTCTCAGTTGTTCCTTGTTGGAACAAGCTCCACTCCTAGGTGAGGAAGTTTCTCCTGAATTCCTTACTGGATTCATCAGTGACTGTTTTATGTCGATGAACCCCTATTTTCAGAGACCCCAGAAGCAGAAGAATCTCCATGCCTATGCCATTAGAGACCTGATAATATTAAAGACCTTAGGGTGATGACTCATTTACAGCCCCAACCTGTTTAATCTTACCTGGATATTTATAACCTTCCAGTTCTGCTGTCATACTGTGAACCTTTCTAATGCACATTCTCCTGTGCCTCTACATCCAAATTGTGATTTGTAGACTGGAACAGTGTCTAATACAAGTTATTATGTGAAATCAAGAAGTCTACACAGATTTATCTATGAAGAATCTTCAATTTTATCTCATCGCTTCACTGAGAAACATCAGAGTTTTGGACCGAAACCAAGTACCATTGCACTGGCTGATCTGAAGGGTTAGCAGTCAGGTCTTATTCCCTGGGCAGGGTATAACTATCCTGGGTAGAATTAATGTTATCCTGGGTAGAATTAATGTAGACCTTGCAGCATTGGCACAGAGTGAGCTGTGAGTGTGAGTGATCTGTTGGGCTCCTGGTGAAAATCACACCCCACTTCAGAAATAAACAATTTTCAGACAAGTGTGGCTACACAAGATAAAATCACACCGCACATGCAAAATTTCAAGCTCTCTGCTTTCCATGAGGACTATCAGAGTGATTATCTGTATATTTTTAAAGACAGCCATTTGAAGAATGGATCCTCTGGCAGCTCATTCCATATACGTACCACCCTCTGTGTAAAAAAGTTGCCCATCAAGTTCCTATTAAATCTTTCCCCTCTCACCTTAAACCTTAAACATTTCTCCAACCCTGGGAAAAAGACTAAATAGAGATGTAGAGAAAGAATAACCAATGAGAAGACTGAACAAAAAGGAAATATTAAAGCAGAAAATAGACAAAAGAAAGGCAGAGCAATGTGCTTAAAAATTATCTACTCCTCTGGGTCAGAATAAAAGTAGAGGAAGTCTCTCCTTAGTTATCGACCTCTCCAATGCAGCAGTGAGCAGCAGGCTCTGAGCTGTGGCAGATATCGGCTGCTGCAGCCTGGGAGAACGCTGAGCTAGGAAGCCAAGAGTGATGTGGGTGTAGTCTTCAACTGTGCAAGCAGTCCAAGTGGATGTGTAAGGCTGGTGCAGGAGGTCATAGATCTCAGTGAGGTCTCTCGTGGTGAAGTGTAGCTGCAAAGATATAAGATGCTGCTAAACTCTGGATGGGAAAAGTCTTGGGTGATGAGCCCTTCTCTGCCTTTTCTGGGTGCTCTCCACACCTGGCTTCAGTACCTCTGAGCCCAATGTCTCATCTCCATGTCACCAGTAAGAGGAGTGTTGGATGTGGATAAATCTCCATTGGAATGACAATTGGAGAGCAGAATGCAGTGAAGATGAGAAAACGGCACGGTGGCATAGCGGTTCACGTGACGCTATTACAGCACCTGCGATAGGGGTTCAGTTCCCGTCACTGTCTGTGTGGAGTTTGTATGTTCTCCCCATGAGTGAGTGGGTTTCCTCCGGGTGCTCCAGTTTCCTCCCACAGTCCAAAGACATACAAGTTAGTAGGTTACCATGGGTTTAAATGGGCAGCATGGACTCATTGAGCCAGAAGGGCCTGTTACTGTGCTGAATAAATAAAGTTTTAAATAAAGTTTTAAAAGTTTTAATTCTGTGTGAGTAGAATGTAGAGTAAGTAGCAAACCTTCAGAGTTCTCTAGAGCAGCTGGCAAAAATGCAGATTAGCTATTAAAAAAATTAATTGTTCTGTAAATAAACAACATTGGTTTTACGGTTGAAGGCAAAAATTAAAGGTTGCCCTATTGCCAATGCAAATTGGGCAAATTTCACACCCAAAAAACTCTCTTCTCACAGCAACAAAAATCCTGAAAAAAAGTCTCCTTTCCCACTGGGAAATCACATGGATTCAATTTTACACTACTCTGGCTTCAATCTATTCTCAACTGCTGAGCACAATGAAAACAGTAGGAGATTGGGAGAAGGCACTGAGACAGGGAAAGTCATGAAAGGCAGGAGGGAACAGAGCAAAGGGGGAAGAGAAGGAAGAGGAATAGGAAGAAAAATGGAGAAAGGAAGAGAAAGAATGAAGGGAAACAGAAGCAAAAATAATTGGAGAGTAAAAAAAAGGTGAAGGAGTGGTTTCCAGCAAAAGAGGAATTCTCCCAAATTTACTGTTCTTAGATGGAATATTGGATGATCACTAAAGGTAACGTAAGAAACTAAAAATAGTTCTTCATGATACTTCTTCAGATTTCTCAGCAGTTACTGGAGGCAAAGATCAGGAAAAGCTCACAGAAATCCTGCTCCGACTGTGGTCTTTAACTATTGAACAACATGGCATGAGCACACAGAAGATTCAGACCAGACTCTAAGCTCAATGTTATGATCAATGGATAACATCTCTTCCTGTAGCGTCTCCAATGTGAGCAAACCATTCCTGATCAGTTTCTATTTACTGAACCAATGAAGGGCCAGAAAAAGGAACAAGATGAATGTTTAAATGAGAAAGCTGGTGTTTCTGACAACGGAGCTATGCAGGGAATGAGAAACGTGAATAGTGGTCTAAAAGTAGAGAATGTTCAATTCAAACAGCTGGCCCATCAGAACCTGAAAGAGAAAATTATATCTGAAGCATGTGAGGTGGTGTTGTTCTCAGAAGCCAATAGGCTTTTAGGCCAAGTCAACTTGGCACAAATAACAATGCTTTTATGAATGTGACATTGGTCAGTAATTTTAGTGGGATAAAGGAATATTGCATGAGTTGTTGAATCCCTGTACTCACTGGTCAAGCTACACCTGTATGTAACAAGTGGAATTTTGTCTTTAGCATTCCTGTTATTTTTAAGGCCTTGCATGATTTGCACCTTAATTTTCAGTCAGGAGTGAGACCTGTGTCTGTTCAGAAATGCACAGTTCAGAACTAATCTTCGTGATATAACCCATGATAAAGCTGCTGGAGGTGTGAGATCATCTGGGCCTTGTGAACAACATTACCAATACGATTCAAAGAGTGAGGAGTGAACTTGGCAAGGGTTGTGAAGGAGGGTGAATGAGAGGAGGTGTATTTAATGTGAAGCAGGTAGAGAAGGACCAATAATAGAGGTAAAAGAAGATTGTGCAAGAGTAAGAAAAGGACACAGGGAAGTAAGAAAAACAAATTAAAGTTTAAAATTTGATATTCTTAAGATGTCCCAAACCAATTCAAAACCTGAGGGACTGAAACTATTCATGTTCTGGGCAGAGTTATCACACCATTAGAAGGAGAACAACACCTTTATACCATAGAAACGATAGAACAATACAGCACAATACTGGCCCTTCGGCCCAGCTTGTTGTGCCGACCTTCAAACATGTGGAAGGTCATATTTATGTGGAAATATTAAAAAAATTATTTAAAAAGATCAGCAGAAGCAGGAAATTTGGAGTAAAAACAGAAGATGCTGGAAACACTCAGCAGGTCAGGCAGCATCTGTGGGGAGAGAAACAGAGAGAATGTTTCAGGTTGATGACATTTCATTGGTTCAGCAACAAGGTCATTGAGCTGAAACATTAACTTTGTTTTCTCTCTCTGAGATAAAATCAAACTGCTGGAGGAACTCAGAGGGTCAGCCAGCAACTGTAGAGGGAAATGAACAGTTGACGTTTTAGATCGAAACCAAGTCCAGCTCCTCACCTGGATCCACCTATCGCTTGCTAGCTCTTGCTCCACCCCTTTATATTGGCTTTCTCACCTCTACCTTTCAGTCCAGATGAAGAGAATTGGCCTGAAGCATCGAATGTCCATTTCCCTTCACAGATGCTTTCAACCTGTTGAGCTCCAGATTCCAGCATCTGCAGTCTCGTGTATGTGTGTCTTTCTGAGATGTTACCTGAACAGCTGAGTATTTCCAGCTGGGTTTCCTATAATATACTTCTATATTTCTCTGATTTGTCTCCCAGAGACATTCCCCAAGGTCACAAGAGAATTCAGAAACTCCACACAGACATCACTGGAGGTCAGGATTGAACCTGGGGTGCTGGAGCTGTGAAGTAGTAACCTTACCTGCTGCACCACTGTGCCGCATTGTAGACAATTCCGGTTCTCGAGTTTAAGGGGCAATTAATGTGCAAATATAACACACTGTCATTCTTACCACTGGCATTAAGTTAAAGAGTTTCTGCATGTGTTCTATCACTCTTTTTTAAATTTACATTAATGGTCGACCAGGCCTTTCACGCTATTCCTTCTGCAAATGATATTCATAAACATAAAACAGTGTTTCTGGTAAATCTTCCTTCAGTTCTATTGGTACAGTGTCATTTTTGCCTCTTTAAATGTTACTCGTTATCACCAGATAAGCAGCTTGAAGAAACCTAATTACAATGAGTTAAAAAAGAACCTGGCCCAGGGGGATTGGGAATGCATATTGGCAAGTTAATGTGAATGATCAATGAGAGAGTTTAAGTGCAAACTAGAAATTTTCCTGTTGAGTATGAAAAGTTGAAAGTGCAAAGCTGGAGCTCTGAGAGACCAAAGACATTGAAATGAAACAAGACAGAGCAGGAGACGTGTGATAAATTCCAGGTTGATTGCACAGCGTCAAAGCAAGGTGAATGCAGAAAATACAGACAAGTTAGAAGGGAGTTGGAAGGTGAAGTGTCCTTGAGAGAGGATTAACAGGTAATGTGAAAGGCAATTCTAAGGTCTACAGGGTAGCAGTAGGCTTCAGGAAGATATTGGCAGGCTGATGAAATGGGCAGACTCAAGGTGACAGACTTCTGTGCAAGTAAGGGTGATGGTAAGTTTTTGAAGAAAGAATGAGGGGAGGTGACAAAACAAGTGCTCCAGTTTGAAAGGTGGTGTAAAGTCACAGAGATCCAATGATTCACGTACACAAATAAAAAGGAATTTAACCCTTCTTATTTACAAATGGTCTAACATAAGCTATCATTTTACCCAGGCTGTGTGTTTGCAGCCTCTTTTGTGCAGAGGTCATGATTTCTAATGCTGTGTATCTGTAAGTCCTTTGTCCACAAAATATGAATTTATAAAAGGTCCTTGAGATGTATTTGAACTGAAGAGGTTTCCAGTGTGTCATTGAGATCAGTGCAAGTGGATGGGCTGAGCCATGTTCAAATACTTAGAGTCAGTTTCCCTGTCAGTGCTTGGGACTAAGAAAATTGGCCTCCCAGTGATGGGATCATTCTGGCCAGGACTCCTCAGGAACTAGGGTCACATACACATGTAAGATCTGCTCAATGAGAGTTTGCAACACCCTTGAATTATATTGTGAATGATTAACGACTGGATCTAAATATTGGTGCAAATCATCCACAGAACTGGGTCAAATGATCACCTCAATCTCTGATCCGAGTAATAGGCTCACCATTACCCTTGTGTGAGGTGGTACATTTTCAAAGTAAGATTCAGCACAGCCAATGTGAACTGCTGCAGTTTTAAAGGGGACAGGAACAGAAAGATCCGAACTCCCCACACACAACTCTTTGAAGGTAAGGGATATTGGTCAGGATGTTTAGAAAAATACTTCAGTTTCAAAAACAGGTTATAAAGCAGAACATAAGAAACAAGAGCAGGGGTAGACCCAGGTGCCTGCTCTGCCATTCAACAAGATTATGGCCGATCTTTCACTTCAGAATCACCTTCCTGCAAAAACCCCATATTCCTTGATTTCCTCAATATCCAAAACACTGTCAAGATCTGTGTTTTATGTAAACTCACAGATCTCTTCAATAGAATGTTCCAGTGATTCACTTTGCTTTGACTGAAGATTTTTCTTGAATGTCTGATTCCTTATTTTGAGACCGGGAACTCTGGTTCGAGACACCGTGGCCAGGAAAGCATTATCCCTTCATGTATCCTAAAAGAATTTTGTATGTTTCACTGAGATCACCTCTGATTCTTCTAATCTTTATATAAGGGCCAAACTGCTTCATCTCTCTTCATATGACAAAACCTCCATCCCTGCATCATTCTGGTGAATCTTAGTAGCAGTCCCTCCATCCTTCCCCAGGCTGGGAGACCAGACCTGTGCCTCGTATTCTGGATACACGTCAAAGTCAAGTTTATTGTCATATGCACAAGTGCATGTGTGCACAGGTGCAATGAAAAACTTACTTGCAGCAGCATCACAGGCACAGAGCATCAGATAAACAGCATTCACCAGAGAAAAGTATAAATTAAACATAAATCACACACAATTTTTGCAAGAAAGACATAATTAGAACAAAAAACACAAAAGCCCATTTTAATGCTAGGTGATCAAAGTGGTCATAGTGTTGCTAAACTTTAGTGATTAGGGTTGTGCCGGTTGGTTAAAGGATTGAATGGTTGAAGGGAAGTAGCTGTTCTTGAACCTGGTGGTGTTGAACTTCAGGCTTCTGTACCTCCTGCCCGATGGGAGCTGTGAGAAGGTGGCACGGCCCGGATGGTGGGGATCTTTGATGATGGACGTTGCCTTCTTGAGGCAGCGCCTCCTGTAGATACCACCAGTGACAGAGAGAATCGGAATTAGAATCAGGTTTATTATCACTGACCTATGATGTGAAATTTGTTGTTTTGCAGAGCAGCACAGTGCAAGACATAAAATCTAAAACTTACAAAAGTAAATAAATAGTGCAAATAAAGGAATGGGTTCATGGACCGTTCAGAAATCTGATGGCGGAGGGGAAGAAGCTGTTCCTGAATCCTTGAGTTTAGGTCTTCAGGCTCCTGTACCTCCTTGCTGATGGTAGTAACGAGAAGAGGGCATGTCCCAGGTGGTGAGGGTTCAGGCTTTTCTTCCATTCACTTTTCATGCAAACGACAAATCAAATCATTAATTGAAACCTGGACACGTTCTGATGAAGGGTCAGTGGCATGAAACGTTGACCCTGTTTTACTCTCTCTGCCTGATATCTTGAGTACGATATTTCCAGCATTTCTGTTTTATAACCAGTTTTCATTCCCTTGAGGACACATGTAAAAATGTTATTAAATCCAGTTGTTTTCCTTTGCAGTGGGACGCTATCAGCGAGATGGATGAATTCTTCACCCCAATCCACACCTATCAAGTCTGCAACGTCATGTCTCCAAACCAGAACAACTGGCTGAGGACTAATTGGCTCCAGCGGAGTGGGGCACATCGAATATACATCGAAATAAAGTTCACTCTCCGAGACTGCAACAGCATGCCAGGAGTTGTGGGGACCTGCAAGGAGACCTTCAACCTGTATTACTTTGAGTCAGACAGAGATATTGGCCCCAATGTCTGGGAGAACCAATTTATCAAGATTGACACAGTAGCAGCTGATGAAAGCTTCACCAGTGTGGACCTGGGAGTGCGGAAGCTGAAATTAAACACTGAAGTTCGTGGAGTGGGTCCACTCACGAAAAAAGGAATCTACCTGGCTTTTCAGGACATTGGAGCTTGCATTGCCATCGTGTCCGTGAGGGTCTATTATAAGAAATGCCCAGCCATGATTCGGAACTTGGCTGTGTTTCCGGATGCAGTGACTGGTGCTGACTCCTCCTCCCTGGTCGAAGTTCAAGGTCAATGTGTGGACCACAGTGAAGAAAGAGATACGCCCAAGATGTATTGCAGCGCAGAGGGGGAGTGGCTCGTTCCCATTGGGAAATGCGTCTGTAGTGCTGGCTATGAAGAGCAAAGAGACAGTTGCCAAGGTAAGACGTCTTTCAACTTAAAATCTCTTCCTCATGTGAATTGGATGATGCAGCAGCAGATGACTTTGGATCTGTGGTTCTCAAATCTTCCCAGCTGTGGGTTCAGCCTCACCTCACCCTTGGATCTGTTGCAGACTAACTGATCGAGGTTAATTGCTATGAATAGTGAAGATCTCCATCATCACTACATTGCCTGCCTGTCAGGAAGGTTGTGAGCTTACTTGATGAATCATAATTTATTTCACATGGTGTTGACAAAGGCTGCATAGAACTTTCCTGCCAGAACTCGTGAAACATCACTGAAGTATACCGTGTGTTTAACGGTTTACACAGAGGGCATGTTATTGCTAACAGGACTTAAAAGTTATCTTTTGCGGTTTGCAGGTTGCAAAATTTTATCGGTGTTTTCAGACTACTTGCTTTAGCTCAGTTTTCTTCTTGTGAAGATGGAAGCTCAGTTACGAAGTGACGGGATGTAACTGCAGGGGAAATGCGCTGAAACAGGAGCTCATCATTAATACTGTGTCGGTGCAGAAAATGTCATCAGTTGCACAAAAGAGAAAGCCTATTGCATTAGGTTTTGAATATTTCTAAAGGGACTGTGAGGTGTGGAGAGGGAGCTGCAAAATATTTTTATCAGAGAGAAAGATTGATTGCTGTGTTGTAGCACTTTCAAGTCAGAATGAGTTCCTCATACCAGCTGTGAAAAAGAATTTCAGGAGCGGTCAGGGAATGGAACTCATCCGCAACCCTTTTCCGTAAGTTTGATGGAGACTTTGAATAAAATGAGTGGCTATGCAAAGCCTCGCTTCACTTCTCATTTGCCAGGTGAAGGTTTAGTTAGGCTGCAATCTATCCTTGAACAGATCTTTGAGCATGTATACACCTACCCAATGAAATCCTAGAATTCCCAGAGGAGCTTAACATCCAGACATCGACATTTCCGTACCCCCCTACAGATGCTGCTCGACCCGTTGAGTTCCTCCAGCAGATTGTGTGTTGTTCCAGATTCCAGCGTCTGCAGTCTCTTGTGTCTCCATCATGCAGAGATGACCATTGTGTCGATACTGGTGATGTAGACTAATGCCATGCTTTGACCTCATTGCATCTTCCTTTATTTCAAGTATCCCACCAATATTGATGTCAAAGAAACCTTAATTATTGAAAAAATCTGGAGAAACCTGAAATAAAAATGGACAATGCGGGAAGTACTCAACAGGTCAGGCAGCATCTGTGGAAAGAGGAAAAGAATTAACATCTCAGATCAAAATCCCTTCACCAGAAACTTAATTACTGTCTGTGCCTCTAACAACTTCCTGCACAAAGTAACTTCACTTCAGATCCCTTTTCATTCACTGAGGACAGTTTTGAATTTATAACTTTCTTGTTTCCGACTCTGCTCACTTGAAACTTAACATTAGGTACAGGGCTCTTGTCAGAATATGGAGTCAAACTTCATTTCCTGGACAATGCTATATGATTCATCTGATCAGTACATTTCCAGTAATCTGCGCCCATCAACATTTACCTCCCAACAGTTAAAAAAATTGCAATAACAAGCTCACCTGCCCTGCTAAATGTTCATTGAAAATGAAACACAGGGCTGATAGTTGGAGAGTACCATTCTCCACAAACTCTCTGGATGGAATAAAGTTTATTATTTCACAAGAAAAACATATAAATCCTCAGCACAGATAAACATCTCAACATATCTCATGGGATGTAAAATTGACATTGCTATAGGGGAGAGATTAGGTGATGAAAATCTTGGTCAAAGAGGTGGGTTTTACAGAAGACAGGGAATGGAAAGACCTGCTAAGCCCCAAGATGCTGAGCAGGAAGTGCACTCACATTTCTGGCATGAATTTCCAGGATGTGGCCTTGGTTCAAGCATCTCCAGCTTTCAGGAAGCCTTGGAGGATCTGTGCAAGAAAGAAGTGGACATTTCACCTCGTTCAACAATTCTACATATGTTTCTTTCAGTTGTTTGCCAAGCGTAGGTTAAAAGCAGTGCCCAAAACACAATCCGATGTGACTCACTTCTCAAACAGTAGACCCTCTGCATGATTAGACAATAAAATACAATGCTGAGCCAAAAGTCTTTGTTAAAAGTAGGAGCTCATTGAGTTCACAGATGGTACAGATGAGTTCTGAGCATCTGTCTGCAGTTTGAAGGTTGGTAGACTTCAACAGGTTAAAGCAGGAATCAATTAACAGACAAGGTGTATGTTATTAAACTAAGTGCCGGTAATCTCATCATATGATTAAATGATGATGAACACTGGCAAATGGAGCAGGTGAGGTAGTTTAAAATATAATTTCCTACCAGCTAATGAGCTGTGAATTTTGATCTGTGCAGTGCAATTTTTTTGTAGATCTTTATTATAATCTTGGTGTTTCAAACTGGAATAATGAATAGTTGTAGGAGATACTTGGCTTTATAATCCATTAAGACTCCTGTTCTTGTGTTGGTTTTTAACCCAAGTTTCAGATTTTGATTTTATAATTTGGGTAAGTTCTCTCACTTTTCAAATCATTGTCCGCCTTTGATTAAGGCTTTCTGCACTGGATTAATCTTACAGCGGCAGACTTCCATTATTACACCAGTTTTACATTTCTCTGCAACCCGCGACTGAAGATTGATTTTAAACAATGTGGATGGACTGAGGCTGTGTGTTAGACGTGGCCTCAGACTGGGTTCCATTACAATCGCATTTCCCTAACGTTGTACAGGTGCGATCAGGAACACACGTACAAGCTGTTGGAAGCAGTATTCCCAATACTTGGCCAGCCAGTAAGACACCTGTCAACCTTTATATGAAAAGAACCTTCGACAACATCATAAAGAACACCTGCCAACTCCAGCACTGATGGCAGGAGTAAACTGCCATTCATTGCTCGTCACTGACGCAGCATCACAACATTCTAATTTCTTCTGGGCATCTGAGACCATCGGTTTTCTTCCACTATTCTGGCTGCTGTTAGTTCTGGCAGCATCCCCTTCCCCAGTGAAGATCAACGTAAGTTACTTATTCCAGCCCTGCACTCCACCTGAATTCATAGATCATCTAACCTTCCCCATCTCTCCTCTCCCCAGCCATGACTTTCCACATGCCAATTTAGGTTGCCTTTTCTCTTAACTCCAATTCTATTTTCTTGTTCCCTGTTTTATTTTCCTTTTTGCCATCCCTATTAGCTTTGATCTTATTTGGATTATTCACCTGAGACACGTCTTACACCCTCTTCGTGGTTTCATCATGGTTTTACCTTCTATATCACCTGGAGAGCACTAGGTTTGATCTCCCTATCTGTCTCCTATCTCGCCTATACCTGAAGTACCTCTATAAAGGTTTTGTGATATTAATAGGAGTAATATCTATCAGTCTGGCAAACCACCCAGCTCAGCACCACCAAGGTCCCAAGGGTGCCAGATGAACAGAGTTTTACAGCCTCTTGTAACCATGGGTTGTTTGCGTGCTGTAATCCCCATCCGTGGCTGTCCACTGTGCTCCTGTGAACCCCTCTGAAGGACGTTGGGCCCAGTCCTATTGAGCTATAATGCATCCATCCTGAAATGGCCCCTCATGTCCAGAACTGGTCCCAGTGCCCCGGAATCTGAAGCTATCCCCCTGCCCCCTCCCTGCCCCCCCTGCCCCCGCCCCCCCCCCCCCCCCCCCCCCCCCCCCCCCCCCCCCCCCGAACCTTGTCTCTGGCCTCATTTTCCATGTCTATTCTCATTGGGGCTAATTCAGAGATTACAACCTCCCTAGCTCCCAAAAGTCTGTCTGTTTTGATTCAAGTTGTTACTTTAAAGAACTAGATGTATGCTACAGACAGTTTTCACAAAGCAGGATCTGGACATTATTTAGTTCACAGACTCCTGGCCCCCATATGCATGTTCCTCCTGTGCAAAATAACATTCAACAAAAAATATTACATTCCAAGCCTCAGAAAACATAATAGAAGAGAGACAGCATTAGGTGATAACAAAGTAAACCTTTTAATCCTTCTTAATCACCGTACCAACCATGGTTCTATTCCTGTTTTGACCTTTAATCACCACAATCAATTTATATTCCCTTTTTCACCTTTATTAATCTCTTCCAGCTATTTTATCACTGCAGAAATGGATGTGACTGAAACCACTTTAACAAGGTACCTTGTCACA
Organism: Pristis pectinata; assembly: GCF_009764475.1. Classification (NCBI taxonomy): domain Eukaryota; kingdom Metazoa; phylum Chordata; class Chondrichthyes; order Rhinopristiformes; family Pristidae; genus Pristis; species Pristis pectinata. The sequence continues at coordinate 3,210,282 of NC_067430.1, forward strand.
ATATGAAAGCTCTGTTTAACTCATCATGCACTACTTGTGTGCAGGCTGCCCAGGTTACTGAGATATACAAGCAGTGTAGCTCTTTGTTGCGATATGGGGCATTATCAGTCATAGCTCACAGGTCATCAGCAAACTGTGGAATATAGGCCACTGGTAATCTACAGCACAGAGGGACAAGCAAGCTACAATGTAGAGGATACTGATAAACACACAGTGTGGAGGGCCCCAGCAAATAATCATGTACAATATACTGGAAAACTGCAACATATTGGAAAGCAGCAGACTACACACTGTTATATGGGTCCCTGTTTTCATGCCATTTACTAATGCATGTTGAACCAGGAGAACAACAATTCACCAGAAAGATATAACTGAAAGTGTTTGCTGCTTTTTCAGACTTCAATGACCAGATTGCCAGAGCAAAAGCTGAGGGTGCTGGGGATGTTTTCCATTCAATTGTTTGAGTTACATTAGAATCAAAGGAAATTGTCATATTTGTAGTTGAAATTCTGTTTTCTCTCCATACATTTAATTGGGATGTTTCCACAGTACAAATAAAACTGCATTAAAAACAGAAAATGCTGGAAACACTCAGCAGGTCAGGCAGCGTCTACGGAGAGACAAATTTAATGTTTTATGTCGATGAATCCTTATCAAAACAACTTTTGCATTTCAAAAACTGCTAGTATTTCTTGCAGCTGTTGCAAAAAAAAATTAAACAAAGATGACTTTTAAAATGCAGCCTCATTACCACTGTAGAGAATTTGCAAGCAGTAAGGTCCCACTGATAATAATGCGACTGGAAGGAAAGTGTTGGCCGTGAGACTGGAGATGACACCCATGTGGTACAGAGAATGTCACAAACTACACTTTGCTTAAACCATCCTGATGGCAGTGCCTTTAACAATGTGGTATTCCCTCATTTGGGAATACTTTGGGAATTTTGGGAGTTTTTATTTGATGCAATAAAAGAGATATGTGGATAAAAGGTAAACCTGCTAACTTTTACTGGACTCTACCAAGAATTGACAGTTCCCATTTGCCCACTATTTGATCAGGTTTTGTCCAATTCTGGACTATTCTTCTGTCCTAGTTAGTGAAGCAAACTCATGGGGTGATGAAACATGAGCAGTAAATGGGGCAAGTATGCAATAATAACTACCCATTGTAGAGATTTACTTGTGTTGGCCAATCCATATAGATCGGTCCACCCTTTGAATTACTCCATGCAAACTCTCTTCCCAATCACCACACAGTCATACGTCAGAGATCACAAACAGTTGAGCAATAAAAGAGCCATCACTGTTTGCCAAATATAAGAATTACAAAATATCTGTGGCATCAGAGCTTCTTCACCTACAACAGGTGCCATTGGACATATGGCACAGACCATTCGGCCCAACTAGTTCATGTGCTCCTCTTGTGCCCCATTCTATTCACCTCCTATCTTTCCCCAAATTAATTCATCAGTGTAACATCTATTCTCATCTCTTCATTTCCTTATCCAGCTTCCCTTTAAATATATCTATGCGATTTACTTTAACCTCTTCCTGTTCCTCAGAGGTCCACATTGTCTCCACTCTTCATGTAAAGAAGTTTCTTCTGAAGTCCTTTGGAGATTTCTCAATGGCTATCTGATAACGATGGCCTCTAGTTATTCCCTTCCTCACAACATTTTCTCTGCCTCTCAAAACTTATTATTGTTTCAAAGATCTTGGTTAGATCTCAGCCTTCTTTACTCAAGACGAAATGAGATCCAGTCAGTTCATTCTTTCTTTGTTTACTCTTGCATTTTTGTTAAATCCTTATCAAGCATCTGTCCCCCCACCCTGTCCATTGTCTCTGGATCGTTTTTATAATACATCAAACAGGACTGTAGGTGAGGTCTAACCAAAGCTTGATACAGGTTAACCCCAAATTCCCTTCTGTTTCTCTAAGAAGAAATCCTAGTGTTTGGTTTGCTTTTCATTAAAGCTTTTCGAGATCTATGTGTTTGTACTCTGAGACCCTTCTTATCCTCTACCCCACCTGGACTGCCGTCTTACAAGTCATAAGCGACTTCCCGATTCTTCCTACCAAAATATACCACCTTGCATTTATCTGTTGTCAAACTTATTTTGCCAATTATTTTTCCACAAGCTTGTTGATGTCCTCCTGTGACATTTTGTAGCCCACAGACAGCCCCTCTCAGTTTGGTTTCCCAGTGTGCTCTTGAGTCCAGAGTCTAACTGGCTAATGTAAATGATGAACAGTGGTGGTCCCAGCACTGATTCATGTGAACACCATGACCTACCTCAGGAGGAGCTACCTCTCTGTGAATAGCTACCCTTGTCTCCCACTTTGCACTCTCAGTCCTGAAGCCAATGGGTAATCTATTCTGCTCCTTGTCTCCTGACAGCATTCTCTGCTCTCGTTCATTGGACTACTATGGGGCACTTTATCCTCTTAAGAATCCAGATAAATAACTTCTACTGCATCACCACTGTCTACACTCCCTCCCTGTCGCCTCTTTGATAAACTGAATAAGATTGGTCAGCCAAACTGTTTCCCTTTGAAATCTATGCACACTGTTCATCATTATCCTTTACACTTTTAATTGTTTTTCTATTCTTTCCTTTGGTAAGGATTCCATTATTTTTCCTACCATTAAGGTTAAGCTGACCGGTCTACATGTTCTATTATGTATTATGTTAGCGATCCACCAGTCTTTGGGTATTATGCTTTCTCCTTGAATTATTAAATATCTGCAACAATGTCCCTGCTACTTGTTTCCAAGATTCTATTAAAATGTGTGAATGCAATCTGTCCCGAACAGAATTTTTATCCTCTGAGTTCGATTGGTTTACTTAACACTCATTACTCATTGCATCATCCAGCACTATGTCCACCTGTATCTGCAAAAATTTTAACCATGACATTGGATCATTATGTGGCAGCTTTCCTGGTGGTATAGATGTTAATTTGATTCCAATTTCAATTATGAGTCATGAGAACACATCCTCAACATGACTTGCACTACTTGACAGATTGGATAGTGTGAAGACACGGTAGTTATATGCATCTGAGAGTCGGGGCTGTTGGTGAGGTCAACTATTGTGTGACCTTCATCTGACACCTGCCCTGCCAAATTACCAGCCAAACCCACTCTCTGGAGATGTTTTGTTAAATTAAATATGGTAACGAGGGTTAGAGGTTCATATATAATTTGCTTAACATGTTTCCCAAGGCCCAGGAAACTCAACAATTTAAAAGGAAAGAAATTAAATGTCTTTGCAAAACTGCTCTACTCTCCTGACATTGTACTCTCCCCTTCAAACAACCCTACCACCGTTGTGCCTCATCCCCTTCTGGACCAACCCCTTTGCAACCTCTGTTCTCTGCCCCACCAGCACCTGCAGACTCACCACCTGTGGGCTGTAAGAATGCTTCCTGTTCGAAAAAGGAGCAGCAGACAATCTACTGGAGGAACTCAGCAGGTCGAGCAGCATCCATGGCGGGGAAATGAACTGTTGCTACTTCAGGTTGAAACCCTGCACCAGAACCATGGGTTTTACTGCAGGGTTTTGACACTGAATTCTTCCAGCAGATTGTTTGTTGCTCCAGATTCCAGCATCTGCAGTCTCTTGCATCTGAAAAAGGACCTACGGCTGTGAGTTAGGTCAGTGACTTAGCAGAGGAAATGGCTAAGGAACAAAGGCACAAGATCTGGCGTTTCAGAGTATGTGGAGATCTGTGAGCTCCAAGTGTTATGTCTGTAACTCTGTTTGCCCATTTGGACATTATCTAACTTCACACTCTTTCTTTCTCCTGAAATCTCCACTTACCATTGTAACTTCAAGCCAGAAGTGGCTTCCATATTCTTCCCACCAAAATACACTGCTTTGCCCTCCTGTGACTTCTTTGTAGTCCCCTTCTGTTTGATGATTCAAGTCGGTCTTAGTTTGATTTCTTGGGCTGTTCTTGATTTCAGAGCCTGAATCATTATTGTACATTGTGAACTGGGGTGGTTCCAGCACTGACCCTGTGGATACCATGATTCACTTGCTTCCACTGTGAAAAGTTTGCCCTATATTTTGCTGTTCAGGGGTTCATCAGTCACTGAAACAATTGAGTACCTTCAGTGAAATTTCATCCATTAGCCTGCAAATGAGTGTAAGTCCTGAAGTCAGAAGTTAATCAAATTTCATCTTCAGTTGAACAAGATTGATTGAAAGAAATGCTGGTTAAGTGTGGAGAGCTGGAGGGTGTAAGACAGGATTAGACACATTTTGTAGTAACTGATTATCAGTAGATCTAACAACAACATTCACATATTCCTATTAATAAAACTAATGAACTTACCGCTTCATACATAAATTACACATAAAATGAGAGCATGAAAGATGATGGAGAAAACACTAATATTTTGTAATGTGTACTTGGTGCAGTGTAAGAGACCCTTCATTAATTTGACTGTCACCTGAGTTCAGTGATTTTTAAATCTCATTAAAAATCTCATTAAATCTATATTTCTGAAGGCTTCATACTTTTCCTGAAGCTTTTTACTTCTAGGACTTGACTTATTTAAGTACAGGCAATAACGATTTATTTCCAATGTGATCACTAAACAGGCCACGGAAAAAAAAAGTCCCAATAGTATAGACGCATCCAGAGGAAGTTTGAAAGTCAGATCCTGACCGCTAAATAATCCTCCTTTGAGGGGAGCCAATCTGATGGTGTGCTAAGGAAAAAAGTGGCAGCCTTGATTGATTTTCCAGTGATGGAATCAGAGTCTTCATTTGCATCTGTATTAACTGTTCTTGCTGATTAGGAAATATAGTACAGAAAGCTCTCTCAAATCTGGATGAGTAATATGCCCTAAGCATTCGAGGCTGGGATTGGGCCGAAATGATCCATATCTCTAAAACCCATTACACTATTTGATGAAGCAACAATTCCACTTTTTAGTAAATAGCATTTTGATCTTCTTAAGGGTTTAGCTGTTTAAATGCAGCATACAACATTATGCCGTTTTCTGAAGAGTCAGCAGTTATAGGACAGTGGAAGTGTAGTTGGCCCAAAGGTCATACGAGAGAAAGGCTAACCAAATTCAATGGAACATTGATAAACACCTGAGGCTGGGTCGGAGGAGGAGAGCATTACCTGGGAGTAAAATGCTGAAACCGCACTTATCACTGTCAAAGTCAAGTCCACACAAACTTGGAGGACAGGGACTGAAAGGACATTGGGTTTCAGAGGCTTCATTGGCCAAAAATGGATGTAACAATGTTTTATGTTCAAAGAAAGGAGCGGCAAAAATACGTACATAAGGAAAACAAACCAGGTAAATTATTAAAAGGATTTTACATAAATTTGCAAATGTAAAACGTTGAGATGTGGACAATAATTCAATGCAAGACTGAAATGTATACCCAGTGGCATAAAGTGTTACATTTCATTCTAAACCATTTTGATTAATTGAAATTGGTTTATTATTGTCACTTGTGAAAATCTTGTCTTACATACCAGTCATACAGGTCAATTCATTACACAGTGCATTGAGGTAGTACAGGGTGAAACAGTGCAGAATAAAGTGTTACAGAAAATGTGCTTTGCAGGTAGACAATAAGGTGCAAGGTCATAATGGGGTAGATTGTGAGGTCAAGAGTCCATTTTGTACTAGGGAACCGTTCAATAGTCTTATAACAGCACGAAAGAAGCTGTCCTTGAACCTGGTGGTACGTGCTTTCAGCCTTTTGTATCTTCTGTCCAATGCGAGAGGGGAGAAGAGAGAATGCCTGGGGTGGGTGGGGTCTTTGATTATGCTGGCTTCATTACTGAGGCAGTGAGAAGTGTAGACAGAGTCCACGGAGGGGAGGCTGGTTTCCGTGATGTGCTGAGCTGTGTCCACAACTCTCTGCAGTTTCTTGTGGTCACGGGCAGAGCAGTTGCCGTACCAAGCCGTGATGCATCCAGATAGGATGCTTTCTATGGTGCATTGATAAAAACTGGTGAGGGTCAAAAGGGGCATGGCAAATTTCTTTAGCGTCCTGAAGAAGTAGAGGCACTGGAGAGCTTTCTTGGCCGTGTTTGGACCAGGACAGGCTATGTTCACTCCGAGGAACTTGAAGCTCACAACCCTCTTGACCTCAGCACTGTTGATGTAGGCAGGAGCATGTACACCGCCCCCTTTCCTGAAGTCAATGACTAGCTTTTTTGTTTTGCTGACACTGCGGGCAAGGTAGTTGCCATGACACCATGTCACTGGGCTCTCTATCTCCTTCCTGTACTCTGACTCATTGTTATTTGAGATCTGGCACACTACGGTGGTATCATCTGCAAACTTGTCAATGGAGTTAGAGCAGAATCGGGCCACACAGTTATGGGAGTAGAGTAGGGGGCTGAGGACGCAGCCTTGTGGGGCACCAGTGCTGAGAATAATCGTGCCAGGGGTGTTGCTGCCCATCCTCATTGATTGCAGCTTTCAAATCAGTATTTGTCTCATCAAATAAAATGTGCATGTGATGATCAGAGTGGACTTGCTGTTGGGGATTACGTGGTCATTTGTAATCATCGTTACCATTCTCTAGCACACGTGCTCATCAGCTTCCCCTTCATTTTTTTTTACCTCACTGAGTGGGAACTTACAGTGGCCACCACCAGCGCATCTCTGGGATGTGGGAGGAACCCAGAGGCCATGGAGAGAACATACAAATGCTAGCACTTGAACTCAGGATCAAACTCTTTTGTCTCTTGGTCTGTGGAGCAGCAGCACGAACCATGACATACATTTTTTTCTTAAAGTATTTCTCATCATACACTGACACAGAAGGAGGCTAATCAGCTCACCGAGTCCATGCCAGCTCCAAGGGGAGAACATGGAACATAGGACTGCACAGCATGGGAAGAGGCCCTTTGGCCCATCACGTCCATGCTGAGCATGATACCAAATTAAACTAATCCCTTCTGCCTTTGCACTTACCATATCCCTCCATTCCCTGCACATCCATGTGTCTATCTAAAAGCCTCCTGAACACCACTGTCATATCTGCTTCCACCGCTACCCCTGGCAGCCCGTTCCAGGTGCCTGCCACTCCTTGTGTAAAAAACTGCATGCACATCTCCTTCGAACTTTCCCCTCATCTCACCTTAAATCTAAGCCCTCTAGTATTTGACATTCCTACTCTGGGAAAAAGATTTTGGTTGTTTACCCTATCTGTGCCTCTCATATTTTATAAACCTCTATCAGGTCACTCCTAAGATTCCGATGCTCCAGAGAAAACAACCCAAGTTTGTCCAACCTCTCCTTATGGCTCATACCCTCTAATTGAGGCGATATCCTTGTAAACCTCTTCTCAAATCTCTCCAAAGCCTCCACATCCTTCCTGGAATGGGTTGACCAGAAGTGCATGCAATACTCCAAGCGAGGCCTAACTAAAGTTTTATACAACGGCATCATGACTTCCTGACTCTTACACTCTATATCCCTAGCAATGAAGGCAAGTATGCAATACACTGTACATCTTCTTCACCGCTCTATCTTCTTGTGTTACCACTTTCAGGGAGCTATGGACTTGTACCCCAAGATCCCTCTGTACATCAAGGCTATTAAGTGTCCTGCCATTAACGTATACTTTCACTTTACATTTGACCTCCCAAAGTGCAACACCTCACACCTGCCTGGATTAAACTCCATCTGCCACTTCTCTGCCCATAACTGTAACTGATCCACATCCTGCTGTATCTTTTGATGTCTTTCTTCACCATAATTCCACCAATTTTTGCGTCGTCTACAAACTTACCAACCAACCCATCTACATTTTTGTCTGTTGCCAACAACACAAGTCCTAGCACCGATCCCTGCGGAACACCACTGGTCACCAACCTCCAGGAGGAATAACACCCTTCTGCCACTTCCCTCTATCTTCTATGGGCAAGCCAATTCTGAGTCCAAACTACCAAGTCACCATGGATCCCATGCATCCTAATCCTTACTAAAGTCCATGTAGACAACATCCACTGCTGTACCCAATATCAATCACCTTAGTCACCTCCTCAAAAAACTCAATCAAGTTAGTAAGACATGACCTGCCCCGCACAAAACCATGCTGACTGTCCCTAATTAGGCCATGTTTTTCCAAATGTGAGTAAATCCTATCCCTAAGAATCCTCTCCAATAGCTTCCCTCCCACTGATGTGAGACTCACTGGTCTATAATGTCCTGGATATTCCCTATTTCCCTTCTTGAACAAAGGAACAACATTGGTGACCTCCAGTCCTCCAGGACCTCATCCGCGTCTAGAGCGGATACAAGGATCTTTGTCAAAGCCCCAACAATCTCCTCTCTTGCCTCTCTCAGTAACCTGAGCTAGATTCCATCAGGCCCTGTGGTTTTGTCTACCTTAATGCTCTTCTAAAGACCCAACACCACCTGCTTCTTGATCTCAAAATGCCCTAGCACATTAGAATACCCCACACTGATCTCACTATCCTCTGTGTCCTTCTCCTTAGTGAATACCGATCCAAAATACTCGTGTAGTACTTCGCTGACATGCTCCAAGCATCAATTCCTTCCTTTATCCTTGAGTGGTCCTACCCTCTCCCTAGTTATCCTCTTGTTTTTAATGTAGGTAAAATAAATTGCCTTGGGATTCTCTTTAATCTTACTTGCCAAGGACGTTTCATGGCCTCTTTTGGCCCTCCTTGCTTGAGTTCTTTCTTGCTTTCTTTATATTCCTCAGAGGCCCTGTCTGGTTTCAGCAATCCCATCAGTCTGATTCCCCCTCTCCCTAGTTCCCTGCATCCCTGCAATTTAATTATCATTGCAAAACCACAGAGGCAGCGAGAGGGATAGACATGTCAGGATACTGGAGTACTCTGCACAGCAAGGTGCCAATGACAGCTTCTTTCTTCCAATTGTGGGTACATATTGCAATGTTTGTTGTTTTGGCGTGCACCAATAGGATCGCACATTGCTGATTAGAACATATCAAAAGAAATAAAATCACAGAGAGAATCAGCACAGAAATAGACTCTTCAGCCCACTGAGTCTGCGCCAACCATCAGGCACCCACGCACATTATCCTGCATTAATCCCTTCTTTATTCCCCCCACTTTCTCATCAACTCCCTCCCAGATTCAACCACTCACCCGCACAGACAGGGATAACTTACCATGGCTAAATAACCTGCCAACCTGCCTGCTTTTGGGTTGTGGGAGGAAACCAGAGCACCTGGGGGAAACCCACACAGTCAGGGGGAGAACGTGCAAACTCCACACATGCAGCGCCTGAGGTCAGGATCGAACCGGAGTCTCTGGCGCTGTGAGACCGTGGCTCTACTAGCTGCGCCACTGTGCCACTTACAGCACCTTGTCCATCCTCTGCATGTTCACAAAGCAGCTTCTGTTCAATTTGGAAGTTGCAGTCACTGTAATTAACAGTGGATACTTAGCTAGTTTGCACACAGTGCGGCCTCACCAACACCAATATGCTGGTTGAGAACATGCTACCACCAAGCAAAGTCTTGGGTTGGCCACACCTGAGGTATTCTAAGCCAGTTTAAGCACCACATCTTAGAAACCTCACAGCTCCGGAGACCTGGGTTTGATCCTGACCTCCAGTGCTGTCTGTGTGGAGTTTTCATGTTCTCCCTGTGACCGCATGTTTCCTCTGCGTGTTTCAGGTCCCTCCACATCCTAAAGACACGCAATTTAGTTGGCTAATTGACCACTGTGGATTACCCCTGGTGTCATAGAACCATACAGCATGGAATCAGGCTAATTGCCCACCATGTCCATGCCAACACATCCGTACCAATCCCACAGTAGGATAGTGGTGGAATCTGGGGGGAGTTGACAGGGAACATAAGCAGAATAAAATGGGATTAGTGCAGGAATATTGTAAATAGGTGGTTGATGGTTGGCACAGATTCAGTGGGCTGAAGGGCCTGTTTCCGTGCTGTGTGACTCAATGACACTTTAAGCAGGACCTTGAATGGAGTGTGATAAATAATTTACCGGAGTAAAACACAGATTCCCAGAGATAACTTGTTAGGGAAGGTGACACAAACTAAGTTTGTATTCTGTAGAAGAGCAAAAAGATTAGAGGGTAATTTATTTGAGATAGCTGTTACGAAGACCTGGCAGTGGAATCTAGGACAACGGACGAAGCCTACGAGTTAGGGCCAGGCCTTCAACGGATGAAGGGGGGGAGACATTTACACACACACACACACACACACACACACACACACACACACACACACACACACACACACACACACACACACACACACACACACACGGGTGAGGTTTGGCACTCCTGTCCAAAAATGGCAGCTGATGCTGGGTCAATCTTTCGCTCAATCTATGGTTGCTAGGATTCTGTTAATTAAAGGTTTTGAGCAATATGGGTGAATCTGGCTGTACAGAGTTAGCTCATACATCAGCCTTGATCTCATTGAATGGAAGTACAGACTCAGGGGGCAACATGCCCTACTCCTGTCTCTGTTTTCTTCTGATCCCATGTTCATGCCGATAGCATATTGTTGGCTAACCCTTTTACCTATTTTCACGATATTTGTGATTAATGTGCTTGTTCTATTCCAAACAAAATGTATACATAGTGACTGATAGTCTACATTCCAACTATTGCTAGAACCTAAATATGATTCAATAAAAATGTTTTCTCTGTGAGGAAGGGTGTCCTTCACTCTCTTTAACAGTTGCAGGATATTAGTACATTCTGCAAAGGCTGACACTCCACAGACATTTAATTGGCAGCAGGAAACACAGGGGTTTTCAGCAGTGAGGTACAAGGCTGGTTCTCCCTGGCTATATCTTCTCCGGTCATTGTCCGCAGTGACCAGACTGTCTAGAAATATACCAAGAAAGCAAAATCAGCTTTCCTGTGCATTGATAACTGTGTGAACTGTACAGTGGTCAGTCTGGTGGTCATCACTCAATCTCCACCCACTGCTATAACTACATAATTCATTGGACAATATTCACACAGTTCTATAGTTATATCAGTCACTGGGCAATCTAGTCACATCTCCTCTAGTTACGTACTCACTGGGCAATCTTCAGCCCCTCCTACAGTCATAACCCCTAGAGTTACATCACTCACTGCACAATCTCCCCACTACCCTTGCTGTGCAGGGCTGTTCAAAATCAGCGACAGAATCTGTTTGTTTCTTTTTCAGCCACTGATAAACCAAAGAAGGCTACAATCCCCAGGCAAATCCTGTGTAACCAAGAAGGCTCATGAAAAAGCTTCACCTTGAAGCATTTCAACATAGCCACCGGAAATGTGCTCCATTTTGCTGCAAAATATTGCTTTCAGAATTTTAAGATTGCTGCATAATTTAGATATTGTTACATGACAAAAGACCAAAGTCACTCAGCACAGTTTCTATCACCCTGTCATTCGTTTGATAAAATGGTACATCTTGCAAAGGTGAATAGTAGTGCACACTGACAGACAGAGTCATGGGGTCATTCAGCACGGAAACAGGCCCTTCAGCCCGACTGTTCCATGCTGACCAAGGTTCCCATCCAAGCTGGTCCTATTTGCCTGTGTTTGGCCCATATCCCTCTCAACCTTTCCTATCCATGTACCTGTCCAACTACCTTTTAAATATTGTTAATGTACCTGCCTCAACTACTTCCTCTGGCAGCTTGTTCCATACACTGACCACCCTTTGGGTGAAAGAGTTGCCACTCATGTTCCTATTAAATCTCTCCCCTCTCACCTTAAACCTCTGTTCTAAATTCCCCAACCCTGGAAAAAAGACTGTGCACATTCATTCTATCTATGCCCCTCATGATTTTATACACCTCTGTAAGATCACCCCTCATTCTCCAACGCTCCAACGGAAAAAGTCCCAACGTGCTCAACCTCAAGATCTGGAGCAGACGGTGGACAACCTGCACCAGCTGTATGTACATGTTCAGGTTCACAGCTGAAATTACTTCTTACTTGGAACTGAAATCGGACTGGTCTATTTGGGAGAAGATTGTATGTGGTTTCCTCCTTTCATATGATACTGCTGTATACTGCTGGGGATAGTATTATGGCAGTTTGCTGCATCACGAGTGCCAATTATGCAGAAAAGCTTCCAATGCTGAAGACCATGAATATAAAGTCTTCGATAGGAAAGAATTTAAAATCTAGTGGGTCTCAGCGTCACCCAGAGCAAGGCTGGGGTTATCAAAAACAAGGTAAACATTGTTGGGGTGGACTATGGGAATAAATAAATCTTTATTCTGCCTTCTTCAGACGATTAGTTGGTAACAGCTTCTTCCAATAATTATCTGCAGAAATGTGTGGAATGGCATTACAGAGTTTAGTAATGTTTTATGTTCAATGACTGAATGAGGAGCTATGATGAAAACGTTTCAAATTGGTGTCTTTTCCTTCTAAGTCGCCATTAAAGTTTCCTCAAAAGACCAATAGAACCAGATTAACTCATGATGTGGTAGCTGTATGCACCTTCTGGGTGATATTCAATATCCAGTCATGATTTGGAGATAAGAATTCTCCTTCATGCCAATTCAAAACAATCATCTCTGCTCTACTTATTCAGTGAATGGGAAATTGCACAGAAAATTATACATGTTGAGATATCTTTGAACTTTCCTCTGCTTCTGATCATGAGTTTGCCAAATTCAAGTTAGGTTGAAAGACACAGAAACATGGTAATCCTTGTGTAATGATGTAGGATCAAGGAGCAGTAGTGTATAAACTGAGTGAAGCACAGGAGTGGAATTAAAAATTTCAGTTTGATCAGAATTTAATTATAATCATTTAAAATTTTTGAAATTTATGTTTTTTTCTGCACTGCCATGAAGATCTAAATCATGTGTGCAAATGTAGAGGAGAAACATTGCATTTGATTGGCCAGAATTTCATGGTTTTGTAAACATCACTCTGAGCATTGAAGCCAACCTTTCACTAAGTCCCACACACCTGCTCAGTTCAATCCTTCTGTTCTTTAAATAAGAGAATTTATACCTTTCCAGGAACCATGTTTCTGTATCAGTGTTTTATTTTTCCATTGGAATCATGTTACCTGTTTGGTGTCAGAAAGACTTGAAGAGATAAAATATTTACTTTGATGTGTGTGGAGAGGAACTTGGGTGCTGATGAAGGGCTCTCGGTGCTGGTAGACTCTGCACAATAAGTGATACCAGGGGAGCTGATCAAGGAGGAGTTTTTACTTCATCTGGGCCTCAGCAAATGATCAGTTCATTGCCCAGAGTTCAGCAATCATTTGTCAATGAAAAAGTCCGAAGTAAAACAAAACTGCAGATACTGGAAACCAGAAACAAAATTAGACAATCCTGGAAAAAGTCAACAGGTCAGACAGCGTCTGTGGAAAAAGAAAATGTTAATGTTTCAGGTTATCAGAACTGAGAAGAGAGAAAACAAAGTTGGTCTGGGCTTCAGGGAAAGTTGGAGGGGGGTGGGCGGCAATGGGTGGAACAAGGGAATGTCTGTGATAGGATGAAATAATATGGTCATTAAATGGGCGGTAACTCTCCTTTGTCTGTGTGATGTGTTGCTAATATTGGAAAGTTGGGGTAATTTGTAGAGTCTGCTTTACTGAGATATGCCCAGCAAACCAGAATATACAAATGACAGTAAAAAAGCAAAAAAGGGGTGGCAGACAAGATGTCCAGTCCTGAATCAAACAGAAAGAAAGAGCAAGTTATCTGAATTTAGAGGACTGAATATTGAGCCCTGTAGGCCACAATGTGCCCAGGTAGAAGATGAATTGTTGTTCTTCCAGCTTACATTGGGCCTTGTTGTAACAGTGCAGGAGGCCACAAGCAGAAGGTCAGGATGGGAGTGGGGGTGGGTGGGGTGTGAATTAAAGTGGAGACACAAGAGACTGCAGATGCTGGAAATCTGGAGCAATACACAAAGGGGCTGGAGGAACTCAGTGGGTCAGGCAGTACCCATGGAGGGAAATGAACAGTTGATCCTTCAGGTCGAGACCCTTCATCAGGACTAGAGAGAGAGAGAGAGAGGGGAGATAGTCAGTATAAAAAGGTGGGGGAACGGGGTGGAGCAAGAGCTGGCAGGTGATAGGTGGATCCAGGCATTAAATTAAATACATTAAAATGGCAGGCAACAAGAAACTCAGGGTCACTGCTATGGACTGAGCACAGGTGCTCCACAAAGCAGTCACCCAATCTGCTTTTGGTTTCTCCAATGTAGAAGAGACCACATTGTGAGCACCAAATGCAGTGCACTAGATTGGAAGAAGTGCAAGTGAATCGCTGCTTCACCTGGAAGGACTGTGTTGAGTCCCTGGATGGTGGGAAGGGAAGAGGGAAAGGGCAGGTCTTGAATGTCCTGTGGTTGCTTTGCAGAGCGCGATTTGACAGGGAGAAGTAGGTGCAGTCAGAAGAGCAGACCAGGGTGTCACGAAGAAGTGATCCCTTCGAAATATTGAAAGCTGAAGGACGAGGGTAGATCTGTCTGGTGCTTTATCTTGTTCGAGATAGTGGCAGTTGAGCAAAGGATGGTCCATGGAATGCAGAGGCTGGTGGGGTGGAAGGTGAGGACCAGGGGAACTCTGTTCTTGCTCTGGTCAGGAGAAGGGGTCACAACCCTTGGACAGCCCTCCCCGCTATCTCCAACAAAACCAATGTTTGTCCAGTAGGGATGGGTATACAGAGGGAATATGTTTGGTAGGGTGAGACCAAATGGGCTAATGTGGTGGTTAGAACCAGATTATATGTTTTATATTGCCAATAGCAAGGCTGGGTCTACTAATGGAGAAAGAAAAACTGAGCCTCTACCACAGTTGGAAGCCCCATAGAAATGGCCTGTTCTGGGAGTCAGAAAGAAAGAGCAAGTTAGCTAAAGGTCGAGAATTCGATATTTTAAGTCCAAAATACTGCAAAGTGACCAGTCAGAAGATGAGACATTGTTCCTCAAGCTTCTGTGGGCCTTGTTGTACCATAGCAGGACCATCTTCAATACATCATATGTTAAAAGATATAAAAAGAGATACATGCACTGTAAGTAAGAACCTTTTGCTGTAAAGTAGCTCCCCTCTCTCCCTGACAGGACAAAGATCTTGCTAAACCAAGCAACACTGAAGAATTGTCTGATCTGTGTAATGGTGACTGGTACAGGAATAGATTAGGAACATTCATATGCTCACTGGGTGGAGGGTAGTGCTTCTGTCGGGATTTTGCTGCCAATCTAGGCCATTAGTGACTTTTCATTGGCAAAAAAATATATATGCTAGGTTTTGTGGGACAAAAAAATCCATTGAGCAATTTTACAGCTGCTAGTGATTTCTCCTCTGTACACTTAAACAAGGGACAGCTCAATGAAATATTCTGATATGACTTCTCCGGAGAATAGAAATAACCTAACGATACGATCAGCATTTCTCAGACACATTCTCAGAGGAAATAAAAGGAACATTTATGAACAATTTTAGAGCTGGCCCAAATTTTGCTCAGTATACTGCCTCCCAGTGTAATGTCTTCAGATCTAATATCAGCCTTGCCTGTGTGGGTAATTTGCAAACTGTGCAGTAATGGATGAATTAGTATTTGTACAGTGCCTTTACAAAAAATGCAAATTTGTACTTTATTACTTGATTTCCTTATTACTTTACACATTCAGGGTTCAAGTCTGAAGTATGATTATAGGGTGGATAATAATTTGATGGTATTCAGATGTAATTCATTCCCCATTTGAAAATCAGTGCCTGGATTTTGCAATCAACAGTGAATGAATGTTGCTAAGGATTTATTGCGCTCAGATTTTCTGTGGGCCTCTGTGTTCGATGTTGTGGTAATTTGAGGACAAGGCACCCTCCACGCGGAATTTTGGTTGTGGTGAACAAGACGAGCAATGACTTGTTTCCTCATCCGATCAGACTGAAGAATCTTCTGACCCCCCTCTTAGTGTGGTACAGTGGTGCAGCTAGGGCAGCCATTGCCTCACAGCGCCAGGGACCTAGTTTTGATCCTGGCCTCCGGTGTTGACTATGTGGAGTTGGCACGTTCTTCCCGTGACTGCTCAGGTTTCCTCCCCCGTCCCAAAGACGTGCAGGTTGCTAGGTTAACTGGCCACTGTAAATTGCCCTAGTGTGTACGTGAGGGGTAGAATCTAGGGGGAGTTGATGAGAATGTGGGGAGAATAAAATAAAATGGGATTAATGTAGGATTATTGTAAATATGTGCTCGATGGTCAGCGCAGACTCAGCGTGCTGAAGGGCCTGTTTCTGTGTTGTTTCTCTGATTCAGTTCTACAGGAGCAAATTTTCATCCAATTTGTACACAACGTAAGCGTGCATTTTTAAACATGTCCACTCCTTGGAAGTGTGCAGAGTAACCAGATCATCATATCAACACTTAGATAATGCTGATATGGCAGTGCTGCAGACTTGGGCCGTGTGAACCCAGCCAGTGACATGTATTAAGCATTCACAGGAAGTCTAGCAGACTCCCCATCTCCCTTGTTTAAAGGCATCCTCAGTGACGTTGTTTGTTGATGAGTGACTGGAAGGTGAGTTGTGGGATTATGT
Organism: Pristis pectinata; assembly: GCF_009764475.1. NCBI lineage: Eukaryota > Metazoa > Chordata > Chondrichthyes > Rhinopristiformes > Pristidae > Pristis > Pristis pectinata. The sequence continues at coordinate 3,226,820 of NC_067430.1, forward strand.
TGTTGACAACCTCATAACTCAGGAAGTCATGAGGGAGTGCCATGGCTTAAGGTAGATATTTACTTGAACTTGTATCTCAGAGGTTGTGGTGGCCTAACTCAGGGGAGCATCAGGGAGGAGAGGTGTGTCAGAGCAGGACAACATGTCAGGAGACAGAGGAGAGAGGCTTTGAACAGAGAGAGAGGATTTGACCCTTCCCGAAACGTTGACCGCCTGCTTTTCTCCACGGATGCTGCCTGGCCTGCTGAGTTCCTCCCGCATCATCGTGTTTTTCATCTAGATTCCAGCATCTGCAGTCCTTTGTTCCTCTCCTATAAAGAAAATTATCCTGCCACCCTTGACATACGTAAACAGACAAAGATTGTCCGAAGCCAATGCTTCCATTTCCTGGTTGGCTCAGAGCGCACCTCACAGTTCAATCTATCCTGGGTGCCCCAGTTTGTTGAAAGTTGTTGCATCCTCCACAAACTGTAAACTAGTTGTGCTCAGAGTCTGTGAGCAGAGCACTACCTGCTTATGAGACATTGACTTCCTCCAACAGAGAAAGTGCATCCTCTCCCCCTTGTCCTTCACTGGTCTGAAACCACACTTAAGTTCTCAAGGACCTACTCCATCAATCCCTTCTGGTATTTGCCCTCTATTCTAACATTAGTCCAATCTACATGGGGGTAATTGAACTGAGGTCGACAGGAAGAATGCTGCTGCAGTGCAACTGGTGGGGATCAGGAATCCTGAGGAAGACCAGTCAGTCTCCAGGACGATGCCTCAGCACCTACTGGGTGACAGATTGTTGGAATGTTCTGATACCAGCACAGCCCCTCTGAGAGCTGTGTGGTTCTACATGGCAGCGGGCTGGGTTTGCATGCCCGATACCAAAGTTTCCTCTGTCTTGCTCATCAGTAGGCTGGTTTCTTCCTGTGCTGTAATGGTATAGATACAGTATTGAGGTTGAAATAGAGTTGGACATTGGACATTGGACATCATCCATGCTGGTAAGTATGGACTCCAGGTTTTCACAGAGCCATGTTTGGTGCCAATTCCCCCATTCTTTGTGATGTCTCACAAGTGCTTCAGCAGGCTTGTCAGTGTCCTGACCTTCTAGATGCACATATTCATCACTCTTTGGCTGTAGGCTGCCACTCCTGAGTCCTCTGGAACCAAATGTGTGAGTGACTCAGATGTCCCCCTCCTCCCCTAGCGAGCTGGCACCTTGGACTACCCATTTCCCTTGCCCTGGTGTAGACTACCTGTGCCAGAGGACTGATCATGGGCTGATCCCAGGCATAAATTATCCTTTTAAATATTGGCTGCAGAGATTGAACCTGTGAGGCTCGGTGCTGGCAGCTCTAAGAACATTCAGTAGATCAGTAGAGAGTGCTGTGCTGGAAACAAAACCACCTGTTTCAGTGGAACGTTACACAGGGAAATCCAGCAGTGCTGGTCTGTAAACCTTGCAATTGAGGACCTCTATAAGATTTTCACAAAGAGCCTAAGGGTGACCTTAAACACAGTTGTAAGGCCACTAAGAAGGCAGTAAAGCAATTTCTAGGCCATAAACTGAAAGCAATCAAAATTCTCAGCAGGTCAGTTTATGTGACAAGAGAGATTGTGTTAATATTTCAGGTTGGTGACCTTTCTTCACTGTGACTGGAAAATGTTAGTGATAAAATGAGTTTTAGCAGAGGCAGGAAAAAGAAAGGGCTTGAAGAACAAGAGGGTAGATCTGCGATATGATGGAATCCATGAGAGGTTAAACAACAAACTGGATGATGTTGGTAGAGTAGAGGTAATGGGGCAAGTTAGTGGGTCTGGAGGAACTGTAGCCACTAACAACAGAATCATCGTAAACAACTATTCTGAGAAGATTGGATCAGTGGATGCCTTAACTAACGTAGTAATGAGTTCCGTGCAGGCTAGCATGTTTAAAACAATTTAAGCCCAGGTGCAGAATTCAAACATAAAAGGAGAAATAGAAATATGGCATTGAGGGAGAGAAAGAGAGACAGAAAGGGAAGGTGATTGTTATTACTTTAAATTAGTTTTATTTAAAAATCTCCAACTGATGCATGTGTTTCTTTTATTTATCTCTTTCTTAGCCTGTGCTTCAGGCAGCAGATGGATACCATAAGCACAGTATTGGTTTCAGAATCCAGGAGCTAGTATTATTGCAGCTGGGAGACCACAGTTTTGTACACAAGAACTCTGTTTGCTGGTTTTATGAGTTACTCTCAACAAAATTGACAACTGCTCCAATTACAGGGCAAAGCAAACTGCAAAAACATCAGTCACAAGAGAATAAAGCTCTCAAAATGATACAAATAGTCTATGATTAAATATTGGGCATTTACACGATCCCCTTCTAACACACAGCTCTGACATGTTTCTTCATGATTACTGTAAATATATGTGCCTTTAATTAAAAGGTAACAGTTGCCCCATATAATTCATGGCCATGGATTAAATGTCAGATTCGAAAAGTAACATTTTTAATTGCTGCCTGCTGCAGTCGGGGCAAGGTTTCTGATGCCGCTGTTAGTGTAATTTTTCATTTCCTGCCTTCACTCTCAGGATATAAATCACCTCAGTGGCTTTAATAATCTCTTCAGAAATATCCCAGACATTTTCAACTTTTTCGTGAATTTGATCACTGCCACTTTGCTTTAAATGTAAGACATGCCAGTGCCTTTATTTTTGCTGCTGGATCTTGTTTCATTTGTAGTTTGTGCAAACTGAATTTTGTGTGGTTATGGAGAATTTACAGCCAGTCAGGCTTCCGGGATCGGTGCTGGTATACTTGTCCCACACTGGTCTCTTCCCACGCTCCCTCATATAACACCATCTGTATATCAGAGTATCCCCACTACATCATGTATCTATCCAGCTCCCCTTTAGTACATCAACCCAATCCCCCTCAACCAATCCAAGGGAAGAACTTCCACATTCCCAGCATTCTCTTAGAATTGCAATGTCCTTGTACTTTTCTTTGGCTGCTGTCAAGGATGAAGTGCTTTCTCTTGGTCCTGAGGTGGCTGATGAGTCTGGTTAAAAAGAATACTACTGTCCAGTACAAGACTGTAGCATTCCTTTTAAAAATGGGATTAGGGTAGTTTTGTGTAATGGAAGGAGAACACCGTGTCGGTAGTGCACTTTAGGATGAGAGGTAACAAAATTGGTGCTGCCTGTACAACATAACTGATTAGGACCAAATCACAGAGAGCTTTCTTTGAAGAGTGCTGTTTGCAGGAAAAGATGTCTTTGCAGTGTCATTGAGCAGTGTGGCTCTTTGCAACAGGCCAGTTCATCCTCACCAGCATAGAATGCTGTTCACCAGGATGTCATAGCCAGGACAGCCCAGTGAGGTTGAAAGTGGGTTGCAGACTAAGTCCCACTTTGCCGTTAAGTACTTTATTCATGGATTTTATGATAAAGGGAATGTTCCAGCTCAAGCCTGAATGTGATCCCATTCCACAATGGGGATGGGCAAGTTTTGATGGGGATGGGCAAGTTTCGATGGGAATGGGCAGATAAACAAAATTATTCCCGAAGACCCGAATCTTCACGTACTTCAGTAGTGGCCTCGGCGAGCTGATCATGCAGCGACAGTTTCTTGCAGTTCCCGATGATGTTGGGAATCTGCCACTGAAAGTCCATCAGGTTAAATGCAGCACATGGCCAACAGTGCTATTCATTTCACATTTCAGACAATTTATATCTTTTAAGTTTTTTTGGGTTAATTTAAATATCATAGAGTCAAAGAGAGATGCAGCACGGAAACAGGCCCTTCAGCCCACTGAGTCCGCACCAAACATTAAGCACCTATTTACACTAATCTTCCCTAATCCCAGTCCTGAGGCAGGGTCTCAACTTGAAGTGTCGATCATTTCCTTCCCTCCACAGATTCTGCTTAACCTGCTGTGTTTCCTCCAAAGGTTAATTTTTTGCTACACTAATCCCATTTTATTCTCCCCACATTCTCATCACCTCCACCCCCTCTCCCACCTCCCAGATTCTACCACTCACCTGCGCACCAGGGGAAATTTTACAGTGGCCAATTAATTGAGTAACCTACCTGTTTTTGGGATGTGGGAGGAAACCGGAGCACCCAGGGGAAACCCACAGGGAAAATTTGCAGGCGAGGGAACGAACAGTGAGGGAAGGTTTGCCAATTGATTTTGCTGATGTGGATGAACCGAGTGTGACGTTGTACACCAGAAGACTGGAAGTGGAATCGTCAGCCCCACTCCTGACTTCACGAGGAAAAGAAAGTCATTGATGAAGTACCTGAAGATGGCGGGTCTGGGGCAGTGCCCTGAGCAACTGCTGCGGTGACCTCCTCAAGTTGAGTTGATTAAGCTCCAACAACCACAACCATCTTCATTGGTGTGAGATATGACCCCCAACCAGCAAAGAGTTTCCCCCTTAATGCCCATTGACTTCATTTTCACCAGATCTCAATTGCGCAATGCTGAAACAAATGCTGCCCGTCTACAGTGAGCCAGGGTTTGTGCTCTGGATTGATAGCAGTGGCAGATTGAGAGATCCACATGAGATTAAAGTTTGGAGTGGAATACAGTCTTGCTGTTATGGATGGAGCATGGCATCTGTTGGGCTTCTTCCACTGCCTTATCAGTCACTGAGATGGATGTATCATTTCTGTTTATGGTTGACCGTCACATTGCCTTTGGTATTTTGTCTCTGTGAGAGTGTGATTGTGAATGTGTGCGTGTGCGTGTGTGTGCGCGCGCAAGTGAGAGTAAAAGGGTGAGTGTGTGCAAGAGTGAGTACGAGAGAGTGTTTAGATGTGTGTGTGTGTGTGTGTGTGTGAGACAGAGAGAGAGAGAGAGAGAGAGAGAGTGGGGGGGGGGGGAAGATTACCTGGAACGAGAACCCATGGCACCAATGACTCCTCATCATGACATTTGTTGATGGGACACTATCTTATAATATTCATTTTATCTTAGACGGGGCTCTCAGGGTCACCCAACTCTGAAATTACTGGACATTCTGTTTTAAAGTGAGATGCAGAGCTTCAGTTATAAATCAAAGAAATCAAAATCAACCAAGTTTACAAAATCCTTAAAGGTTGCAAGCTGCTCTCTGCAGATCTACTCATTACCTTAAAAGCAAAAATTATTTCTGCAAAATTTTGGCAGAACTGTCCACACCAAGAAAATATTACATACAGCAAAGTACCATCATTGCAACTAAGTTTTAATTCTGATTTCATTTGAAGCATGGAGTTGAGGATCAGGAGCTGATTCTGTGGCATCTATTTTGAGAAATCACTGCCCCTGTGAGTCTCAGTGAGGATTCTTCAACCTGATTCGTTGAAAGGACATGCCTTTGCTCAGTATGTTGCTGCAGATCCCTGTTCCTCTGTAAGGGATGGCATGATGAAATGAATTCCTAATCATAATAAGTTGCAGCACAACAGCCCACAAGATCATGGACAGCCGTGAGTGTAATGGTGGCAAGTACAATTCACTTGCCACCAACCACAAAGTCCAGAACAGTATAACTCATGACATTAGTAAGAGCAATTCTACGCAAGCGAAGGCATAAAAGATCTGTTGACAGATCCCAAGCATTGGTAACCTTGGCAACAATGAAATGTCAAACAGGAACCACTTGCAGTTGGTGATGCAGGAGAAGCTGAATTTGTAGCCTTGGAAACTGTGCAAAACAGGACAACAGCTGGTAAAAGATTTAAAGTAGAATGAGGAGCTGCTTTTTTCACTGGCCATTTTAGATTAATATTGAATAGCCGACTGCAAATTATTTCCTTTGACTTTTATTTTGCTGTTCTTCTCTAAATTTGGCAAGCACTGACAGTCTGTGTACATTGATGTGACAGGATAGTTGGTCCCATTGTCCCAATGCTTCAAAAGGTGAACAAACTCTTGGGGTCATTCCTTGTAAACACTCTCTCCATCCCCACGGAGAAGCAGACTGATTTTGTTGGGCCCATCTCTTTGACAGATTGCATCAGGAGCTCCCCATTAGACTTTTAAAACTGTCGAAAGATAACAACAAAAGACATGAATGGCACTTTTGTTACAAGTCTCAGTTGGCTTGTGCATTCATGCCATTCAGTCAGAAGATTGTGGATTCAAGTTCTCAACCAGGAGGCAGGCACATAATCTGAGTTTACAATTCAACACTGTTGCAGGCAAGCGTTACATCACCGGAGGTGCTGGCTTTTAATTAGCAAGGGTTAAGGTGTGGTTCTGTCAGGTGGAAGTTGAAGATCTACTGCCATCTGCTCCAGAAACCCCAAACAGATTACCTGGGCATTCATCTTGTTGCCATTTATAGCATTCTGCAGTGTGCTAATCTCACAGCTCAAATTGCTGGCAATTTGTAGAATGCCATACAAAGGACTCTTTAGCCAAACCAAAATCCAGGAGTTAGAGGATGGTTGCAGTGTGAATGCAAAAGCGGATGAGCGACAGAAAGCAGATGAGTGCTGAATGGTTATTTGTTGGACTGGAGGGTCTCAAAATGACCTGAGCTCAGATATACAGGGAATAATTTCATTATTCTCTGGAGACAATACTTGGAAATGTAACTAATAGTGAAGAGCAAAATAACAGACCACCAGAAATAGGCAGATGCATGGCAGCTTAACACAGGGATGTGGGATGCCACATATGTTTAGTAGGAGAATAAGGAGAGATTATGGGAACAAAATGGCACCATTTTAAAGTGGACATACCAACAGCGGCCTAGGTTTCAGGTCTACCAACGGCTAAGCTGAGATAATTTTTGAAAAGAGGATCAGAATCATTGGGTTTGTTTGCGGGTGCCTTGAGTCCAAAAACAAGGAATTTATGCTGAATCTTTACTATTTATTGGTTGTTTCCTAGATAGAACATTGTGTCCCATTCCGAGCACAGCTCTTCCAGAAGAAAGTAAAGGCCTTAAGAAAAGGCACAAAGGAGAGATTTGCTGCAGTATTGGGAAGAAAGAGATGACTTCAGTTATCTGGGGAGAATCAGGTGCTGTTCTCGAAGGAGAGAAGGCTGTTCCTGGTTTATGCAAGAACAGATAAAGAGGTTCATTATTTTTTTCTTACAGGTAGATTGGAGAAAGGATTTTCAGTGACAGGATGATCAGTTGTAAGGTAATTGTCAGAGGCACTGAGACAAGGAGATCAAAAGTTCTTGTGTTCTGGAATACATCTGAAAGGATAATGGAAGCAGCTTCAAATTACAACATGATAAATAATCATTTGGGAAAACAGAAAGAATGGAGATAATTGATGAATTTCTTCAAAGAGATAACATTGCTTTTGATGGACCAAATGGTTGTTTGTGTTGTTTAGTTCAATAATTCTTTGAATAAGGAACTTACTGACTGAACTGCTTCAGAGCATCATGAGGATTTGGGAAAAAAAACACTTGAATGCCATGTTAATGGGTTCTTTAAGATTTTCAAAATGCGTCAAATATCGAGCAGCGAAAGTGAGTGATGCAGGAGTCCTCTGCAGGTCTCTGCAAAGTGGACAAGGCTTTCTGAGTGCAATTGGTCTACTTTGGAATGAAACTGGAGTAGTCTTGACTAAATATGTTTATAAGATCACGCTAACACACTGGTTTGTTTAGTGGCTGAGTACCGTACTTGGGCTGAGGATTAGATACTCTGATCAATACCTGGACATGGCAGAAGACATGCTGTAATCACATGCACTGCCCTGGTTGGAGAAGCATCATCCACTGGCCTCTGTTTAAAAGATCAGAAGAAGTCTCTTCTGCTTGAAGAACAACATCAAGTGCTCTTCATGTAATGGAGACAACCTCCTTAACACTCCAGCAGAACAGCCATTTACAATGAAGATATAAAAGCTGCTGAAATTATGGATCATCCGGTGATCAGGAATAAGCACGCACTGGCAGACATGGTAGTGTAGCAGTTAGCATAATGCTATTAAAGCACCAGCGACCCGGGTTCAATTCCAGCCCCTGTCTGTAAGGAGTTTGTATGTTCTCCCTGTGTCTGTGTGGGTTTCCTCCGGGTGCTCCGGTTTTCTCCCACATTCCAAAGATGTACGGGTTAGGAAGTTGTGGGCATGCTATGTTGGTGCCGGAAACGTGGCGACACTTGCGGGCTGCACCCAGAACACTCTATGCAAAGAAAGCATTTCACTGTGTGTTTTGATGTACATGTGACTAATAAAGATATTTTAACTTATTTTACACTAGAAGTCGGATCTATATTAAAGTATACAGCAAAATTTCAATAATCCAGCACCATTAGGGAGTGCTGGCCAAGCAGATTTTCTGGACTGTTGGATATTACTCCTATTAATATCCAAACACACTATTTTTACATGTTACACGGTATATAATGCATTTTCTAGTGAACCCAGTGAGTTTCAAGGGAACGGGAATTATACAAACCCTCCGGACCCCAGCTTTGGCCGCAAGGCTGCCCACCTGATCCCAGTTTTCCGGGCTCCACACCCAGCTCTGGATATATTCTCAGCCCACAGTTCCAACCCTGTACGCATGTCTGTGGCTACACACCATGCTTGCACCCTGGACACCTGACCAAGAGATAGTGAAGAAGGTTATCTGAGGATAGTGGCAGATGGCGAAGTAAAGGGTACTGAGGGACACAAATCAGCTGGAAAGTTGGACAGACTGGTGACAGATGGAACTTAGTCTAGACATTTCTGAGGGTGGTCAAATTCTGGTAGAACATGTAGAGTAAATGGCAGGGGTCTCAGGAGTGTTGACGTACAGAGAGACCTTGGGATGCAAGTCCATAGATCCCTGAAAGTGATGACACTTGGTGGGTAGGGTAGTGAAGAAGGCATTTGGTATGCTTGCCTTGAAAGGCCGGGGCTTCAGTATGGAAGGGGAAACTGAATTAATTCTTCTATTGGTCAACTTTCATTAGAACTGGGACAAGTTAGAGAGAAGAAGAAAAAAATCAATTTACAGAGTAAGGTGGAAAGGGGAATTGAGAACAAAATGGGAGGTCTATAGGTGGAGGCTACGAGAGATTATTTCTGATGTCAATTCAAAGTGGGTGGTATAAACTAGTGAGTAACTAGAGGTTTGTTGGGAGAGGTCCTCCATACATACTCCGACAACCTTGCCTTGTTTCTCAACAGCCTTTACCATCCATGCCTTTACCACCTGATCTTCATCCACCCGTCATCGCCACCTTTGTAGCTTCTTTTCTCCCATACACCCGTACAGCAGAAGCTCTCTTTGGAAGACTCTGAGCCACTGATAACTCCATTTGCCAAGCATAATATGGAACTAGTAATGTCAACATACATGCTGTAGGCTGCCTAGCCTCTCAGGCAGTAGGGTAGGTTGTCCAATGAAGGCATCAGCAGGATATGTGGAAAACCTAAGTTATTCGAGTGGAGACTTCAATCAACTTAATATAAACTTGGAAACCACAAGTGCTTTGGAATCAGATTTGGCAGGCATTAGAGAAAGACCAATGCATCAAAGAAGACAACAAGAGATGGTGTTCATCTTGAGCTGGTATTTTTTTTACATAAGGTAGAGGAAATGGAGGTACAAGGGACTGCAGATGCTGCAATCCAGAGCTAAAAGCAAACTGCTGGAGGAATTAAACAGGTCAGGCAGCGTCTGTGGAGGGAAATCGACAGTCAATGTTTTGGGTCAAGACCCTTCATCTGGACTGGACTCCAGACCAGGTGAAATGTCTCAATCTGAAACGTCAACTATCCATTTTCCTCCACAGATTTTACCTGATCCACTGAGTTCCTGCAGCGGTTTGTTTTTTGCTTGAGGATCTGGAAGTTGTGCAACTTTGGGAGTAATGAGATATAACGTGATCTGGAAGTCAATGATACCCAATGCAAGAACCTTGATATATTATTTTATTTCATTGGATGGTGATAAAAATAGGGAATAATGAAAACAATTTGGGTGGACAGGCTGTTCTCCACTGGAGTGATGCTAAACTTTGGAGATAGAGTGTTGAGAATCCAGGATAACTGTACCAAAGGAAAGTCAATCAGCTCATGATCCAAAATGAATGAAGAGGCAAACTAAAAATTTTGCAAACTAAATAAGTAATCTCTACAAATCTTGCAGAGAATCTGGGTTAAAGATTAGAAATTACAGAAATATATTAAAAAGGTGATAATGAGACAAAGCATTAAAGCATATTGGAAGAAGCTAAATATCATTGTGAAAAGATCAATAATGATGGCAGGCAAAGAAGAGATAGGAATCACACTGAATGTTTGCTGGTGCTTCAGCTGAGATTTAACACAAGATAACTGATGATCTGAAAGATTACTTCCTCCAAGTATTGACGAGGGGAGCTGTGAACATGCCTCTCAAAACAGCTTTAACCACAGCCACATTAACATCTTTAAGTACATGAGATGGAAGGTTAACAGAGATCAAGACAAATATTTCACTGGGAGAGATGATATTTGAACATTAATAGAGAGAGCATCTGTGAAGTTCTATCAGGAAGTTATAGAGCCATAGAGCAATACAACACAGATACAGGCCATTTGGCCAAACAGGTCCATACTGACCCTGGTGCCTACCCATCTCGTCCCAATTTCCTGCATTCGGCCCCTATCCCTCCAAGCCCCACCCCTCCATGTACCTATCTAAGTGCTTTTTAAATGATACTATTGTACCTGCCTCATCCACTTCCTCTGGCAGTTCGTTCCATATGCTCACCACCCTCTGTGTGAAAAAGTTGACCCTCAAGTCATTTTAAATCTTTCCTCTCTCACCCTAAATCTATCCCCCCTACTTTGGACTCCCCTACCCTGGGGAAAACACTGTTACTGTCCACTTTATCGATGCCCCTCATAATTTTATAAACCTCAATATGGTCACCCCTCATTCTCTTATGCTCCAAGGAATAAAGACCTAGCTTGGCCAACCTCTTCCTATAACTCAGGCCTTCGAGTCCTGGCAACATCCTTGTAAATCGTTTCTGCACCCAGTTTAACCACGGTGACCAAAACTGTACACAGTACTCCGAGTGCAGCTTCACCAATGACTTATACAACTGCAACATAATGTCCCAACTCCTATACTCAGTGCCCTGACTGATGAAGGTCAGTATGCTCAACACCTTTTTCACCACCCTGTCTATCTGTGACGCCGCTTTCAATGAACTATGCATTTGTACTCTGTTCCATTTCACTCCCTGGTCCCCTACCATTCATAGTATGAGTCCTACACTGTTTTGACTTTCCAAAATGCATCACCGCACATTTACCTGTATTGAAATCCATTTGCCACTCCTCAGCACACTTCCTTAACTGATGAAGCAAACAATGAAGCAAATATCTCCGCAAGGACCTCCGTAATTTCTCCTATAGCTTCACAAAAAGTCTGAGGATGCACCCGGTCAGGTCCTGGGGATTTATCCATCTTAATGATGTGTAAGGCTGCAAATACCTCCTCCCTAATATAAATGTTCTTCAGAACATCTCCACTTGTTTCCCTTATCTCTTGAGAAACCATAATTTTCTCCTCAGTAAACACCGAGGAGAAATACTCATTAAAAATCCCACCCATCCCCAGCGGCTCAAGACATAGGTGACCCTGCTGATCTCTAAGGGGACCTCCTAAACCCAATGTGTGCTTCCTTCTTTTTCTTGAACAGATCCTCAATATCTCTCATCAGCCAAGATTCCCGAAAATGGCCAGGTTTACCCTTCACCCAAACAGGAACACGCTGCCCCTCGACTCTTGGTATCACACTCTTAACAGCCTCCCACTTGCTATTTGTTCCTTTCCCTTCAAACAGACTCTCCCAATCAACCTCTGCTAGATCCTGCCTTACTCCCCCAAAGGCAGGCCCTGCTCCAGTTTAACACCCTCCGGTTTAGTTCCCGTTGACTATTGGGGGGTCTATAATACAGCCCCACTAGAGTGACCCTCTTCTTCTTGTTTCTAAGTTCTACCCACTCGATATTTCCCCAAGAAAGTTGTCTCTGTTGTCGTGTCCTCCTTTATCTAAAAGGCAACACCTCCTCCTCGCTTACCTGTACCTCTATCACACCTGTAGCATCTGTATCCCGGAACATCGAGCTGCCAGTCCTGCCCTTCTCTCAGCCGTGTTTCTGTTATAAAATCCCAGTCTCCAGAGCCAATCCACGCTCTGAATACGTCTACCTTACCTGTTAAACCTCGTGCATCAAAATAAATGCAGTTTATCTGGGTATTCCTTTCCCTGTTTTTACTGTGCCCCTGGCTGTCCTGATTACTAAACTTGTTATCGCTGGCTACTGCTTTATCCCGTGACTTGCTCCTGCTCAGAGTCCCTCCCTCCCGCCAATCTGGTTTAACCCTCCTGTATAGTAGCTCCAGCAAATTTCCCTGCAAGGATATTGGTCCCTCTCTGGTTCAAGTACAACCCGTCCCTCTTGTACAGGTCACTGGTAGACATAGCCAATGGAGAGTCACAGGGTCAGTAGTGATATCAGTGAATTTCTCATAAAAAAGGGGGAATAACAGATAGAAATAGCTTTTGATCTGCTAGTTACATTTTTGTTCCATGCAAAAAAGTGGACTAAATAATGAAAATCTGCATAATAATTACCAGCAGTGTAGGGATTCAGAAGGAATCCCAAGCAATCTACTTAACTGCTTCAGAGGAAGTAGCTTGCCAATGGCGGTGGTGAAAGCCCTGTGAAAATGAGGGCCGATTCTATTCTGAGCTCTTTAATGGGAGGAGGATGCTCAATTGTCAGAGGAAAAGAATTCAAGGATTTTCTCAAAGCTTCCTTGACGAAATCCAACATCTCCACTGACCCCTGGGAACCTCTGGCTTATGACCATTCATATTGGAGAAGAAGCAACTGGAATGGTTTTGGGTATCAGGAGACCAGGCATGGGGAACACACAAAGACCCTGCACACAAAGAACTACTTCACAAACTACCACTCTCCCACCCTGTTGATCACCACCCACCCAACCTGTAGAGTCTGTGGTCCTTACCTTGGCTTATTCGCCACCTCAGAACCCACAAAACCAGACTGAAGGATCATCCTTGATTCAAGGGACTTCTAAAGAAGAAGAAAATAAAAAGAAGTCCCCAAAAGACTAACCCCTGGGAAAGGCAAAAAACTCCATCTACAAGTTTACAGATGACACCACCATAGTGGGCCGTATCTCAAATAACGATGAGTCGGGGTACAGGAAAGAGATAGAGAGCCTAGTGACATGGTGTCACGACAACAACCTTTCCTTCAATGTCAGCTGAACAAAAGAGCTGGTCATTGACCTCAGGAAAGGGGACGGTGTACATGCACCTGTTCACATCAATGGTGCTGAGGTCAAGAGGGTTGTGAGCTTCAAGTTCCTAGGAGTGAACATCACCAATAGCCTGTCCTGGTCCAACCATGTAGACGCCATGGCCAAGAAAGCTCACCAGTGCCTCTTCTTCCTCAGGAGGTGAAAGAAATTTTGCATGTCCCCTTTGACACTCACCAACTTTTATTGATGCACCATAGGAAACATCCTATCTGGATGCATCACGGCTTGGTACGGCAACTGCTCTGCCCAGGACCACAAGAAACTGCAGAGAGCTGTGGACACAGCCCAGCGCATCATAGAAACCAGCCTCCCCTCTTTACCTCTCGCTGTCTTGGTGAAGCAGCCAGCATAATCAAAGACCCCACCCACCCAGGTTATTCTCTCTTCTCTCCTCTCCCATCAGGCAGAAGATACATGAGCCTGAGGGCACGTACCACCAGGCTCAAGGACAACTTCTATCCCACTGTTATAGCACTATTGAATGGTTCACTTATAGGATGAGATGGACTCTTGACCTCACAATCTACCTTGTTGTGACCTTGCACCTTATTGTCTACCTGCACTACACTTCCTCTGCAGCTGTGACACTTTACTCTATATTCTGTTATTGTTTTTACCCTGTACTACCTCAATGCACTGTGTAATGAATTGATCTGCACGAACAGTATGCAAGACAAGTTTTTCACTGTACGTCAGTAAAAGTGACAATAATAAACCAATACCAATACTCTTTTGGATCATATGTGGAGTATTGCATCAAATTCTGGGCTCCAGAGAGGGTGATCCTTGACAGGGTGCAGAGAAGATTTACTAGAATAGCTGAAAGGATCTGGGATTTCAGCCATGGGTTAGACTGGAAGGAATGGAGTCGTGCTTGGAACAAGAGGGTGGGGAGGAGATTTGGTCGAAGTGTACAAGAGGAGGAGCTCAGATAGGTTAGACAGAGGGAAGCTGTTCCTATTATTGTATGGCTCAACGACCAGGAGCCTCAAAAGAAATCACAAGACATAGGTTGATGTAAGGAATTCTTTTTTTATGCATTATGTGATTACAACCTGGAACTCATTTGTTTCGGATAGTGGCGATAGAGTCAACCAGGTCTTCAAAAATAAGACTGGTCTGATGATGGTGGACCTGGGGACAATGGGATCAGCAAAAGGAGCTGAGAACCTGCGGGGTATCGAATGCAACATGAATAAAATGAGAAAATAAACAACAGCAAGTGCTACGTGAATATCAATGAGATTTAGAAGTGTTAGCAAGCTCAGCTCTCAACATCTCTAAACAATGCAGAGCAGAATTGATCAAACCCAGCAGAATAGCCAGTGAACTGTGAGATGAGAGGGAGTACAGACTGCATCGTGAGCACAGTGGTCACCAAGACAGAGGAGAGACATTCAAGAGACTGTATGCAGAAGAATCTTTTTGCTGGCCTTTACAGTTAGCAATCAGAGAGATAAAAAGAGCTGTGAGCATTGTTAGGAGATAACTGGGAGTTAATGTTCCAGAGAAACATGTATGTAGCAAATGGGAAGAAACAGGTTAACCTGTAAAACAATTTTAAATTAAACTCTGCAAATAGAGCAAAGAAGCACAAGTACAAGCTGGGAAAAGACAGCCTTGGGACCAATATTAGGAGGTCCTTCTTCACATGGGGTTGATCAACACTTGGTGGAGGCACAATCGGTGAGGTAAAAACCATTGAGTTATGTAAGCAATCCGGTACGGTGCTGATGTTTGGGAGACGGACGGTGGAGGTGGGGGTGTTCTGTAGATGGCTGAACATTGGCTGGAGGGTCTTCCACATCTGTAATGTATAAACTTGAGCAAAATCAGTCCCACTCAGAAAGCGATGGAATGAACGTTAAATAAAAATAAAATCATCACTGCAGTCCCAACAGCAATCTCAGGAACCACACCAGCCTCCTTTAAACAAGCTGTGGTCTATAAAGGAAATGTGTTTTTAACATGGTTATTTAGCTCTTTATAATTATGTGGACTGCAGCAGAACCTGTCGGTTAAAGGAAGAGGTCAAGGTGATGCTGCTTCTCTTGTAATAGTTGCATTGAGGAGAAGAAAGGCCTCATTGAAATCTTGTTTCCACTAATTGCCCTCAGCAGTTGGTGCTGGCTGATAAAACCTGGTCCAGATGGGATTTCAGTACATTGACTTCTGACTCCATTTCCTGTGTTTTATTAAATCTTAATCCCTCGCTGTGTCAATGTTCAAGGTGTATTTTCTTATTATTTAATTTCTAATTCTAGCCTATAATTTAAAGCCCAGAGCAGCACTGAGGAATCATACAGCAAATTAGTTAAAACCAAATTCATTAAAATTTCCAGAAGGATGAATAATTCACAGATACGATTTGTAAAGTGAGAACGATTCCTCTGATAATTAATGCAGTTATGCAGAATAACAGCATGTAAAACTGTCAAATCCTTAATACCAAAGTGTTAAAACATTGTTATATAATCTTAATCCTTGAATGTCCAGTTTAGTCCCAGCATTGCTGCTCAGGATGATATTTATATGCTTTTAGTCCTTCTCTTGATTAATTGCCTCAGTCAGAATATTCTGAGGAAGAGCAAAAGAATGTTGTCCTGGTGACCCGGCCAATGAAAAATGATAATCACTAAAACAAATTAACTGGTTGCCTCTCTGATGCACTTTGTGGGAGCTCGCTGTGCATGGACCCGATGCCACATTAGTCATAGAGATACAACACGGAAACAGGCCCCGTGTTCCACCAGATCTGCGCCAACCATCAATCATCCATCTCACACTAGTCCCCGTTGTTCTCCCCACATTGTCATCAACTCTCCCCAGAATCTACCACTCGCCTACACACTAGGGGCAATTTGCAGCGGCCAATTAACCCACCAAACCCACGAGTCTTCGGGATGTGCGAGGAAGCTGGAGCATCCAGAGGAAACATAGGCAGACAGAGGAAGAACCTGGAAAAGTCCACCAGCAGTCAGCTGCCCGGTCGCTAGAGCTGTGAGGCAGCAGGTCAACCAGCTGCACCAGTGTGCCACCCCAGTGTCCTTGCATGAAGTACTTGACCTCAAGGGTATCATGATGTGAGGCAATCTGATCTTGCTGCTGTGCGTAAACTTAAAAACACTTCACTGACGGCAAAACACATTGGGACATCCTGATGTGGTGCAAGGTGCTACATAAACGCAGGTCTGGATTTCTTTCTTTTGACTTTCCTTGCTTTAAAATCACCAGAACGAGCCTTTTCTTCCTCGGAGCCCTGCTACAACATGTCCGACTGAGCCTGATGATCACAGGGTTAGATACTGTTGGTGCAGCCTTTGTCAGGGAACCAGTGCTAACCCATGACTGGCACAGGTCTTTGTGAGGAGGTTCAGAATTAAAACCCTGACTGCATTTTCTCTAGGAAGGAGGAGCCTTACCGTCAGGCGGGGAGTTGTTTGGGTTTGGTTTTGACTGAATAGCCAACTGCTCTTGTTGCTGGCTCCCATGCGTTAAGAATAAATATTTAGGCAAACTGGCAGAGGTGAAGTGGCAGTGGGGGCAAAAGTGCCTGTGTCAAGTACCTACTGGGATGGAGACTGTAGAATACAACTTGCTCAGGAGCTATTGGGGAGGTGCATACGGTGGCAGAGGCACCAGTAGAATTGTGATCGGCTCCTGCTGAACCCACAGGTCCTTGCGCACAAACCCTGCAAGTCATGAACTAATTAGACAAGGGCCGGTCCTTTAAGGGGCACTACTTTACTTTGCACTTTCAGGTGAAAGTTAATTTCTAGGCCAGAAATGTTCGCTCTTGTCTGGGAATTCTGATCTTAAGGCTGCCTGGTGTTATGTTCCTCTTATCCGATGGGCATCTGAACCAGGTTGATAAATTATAAATATCTGGCTGAGTTAGCGGCCACACTGTGCAATTATCTGGATGGAAAACTCCCTGAAGCTCACTTACCCTTCGAGGAAAAGCAGCAACTCTCCGCTGTGGATTAAAAATGATTCATTAAAAATTTAATTTTGTTTGATTGTAAGGATATATTCAAGTTGCGTTGAGCACATCCTTACAATTCAGTGTGTGATTGGGATACAATTCCATTATTTATAATTATTTTCATTGAGTTGAAGAGTCATATAGTGTGGAATCTTGATTGGCATGGACCAGTTGGCCCTTCAGCCCAACCAGTCCGTGCTGATCAAGATTCTCATCTAAGATAGTCCCATTTGCCCATGTTTGGCCAAAATCCATCCAAACCTTTTCTATCCAGGTACATGTGCAAAGTTTTTATGAGTTATAAATTAAGAGTAACACAAGGAAGCCCCTTCCAATCATCGCTCATTTATCCTGGGGCCTCATTACAGCAACGACTAGTATAAGTACCTTGTGATATCTAGTTATGAAAGGTGCGAGCAAATGGTAATTTGTAAAGGACCGGTTTTAAAAGTTGGCTTAGCAGATTGGAAGGGAATGATGCCAACAAGTAGATTACTCACACGGAGGAGTGGGGGAGAAGTGGGTCGGCAAATGGATGTGACACGGAGGCTGAAGACAAAATATTGGTATTGGTATTGGTATTGGTTAATTATTGTCACTTGTACTGAGGTACGGTGAAAAACTTGTATACAGATCGTACAGATTAATTCATTACATAGTGCAGTTATATTGGGTTAGTACAGAGTGCACTGAGGTAGTACAGAGTGCATTGATGTAGAACAGGTAAAAACAATAACATTACAGAGTAAAGTTTCACAGCTACAGAGAAAGTGCAGTGCAATAAGGTGCAAGGTCACAACAAGGTAGATTGTGAGGTCAGAGTCCTTCTCATCGTATAAGGGAACCATTCAATAGTCTTATCACAGTGAGGTAGAAGCTGTCCTTAAGTCTGCTGGTACGTGCCCTCAGGCTC